>NW_017728886.1:208975897-209030536 GCF_001723895.1 Crocodylus porosus | reverse complement strand
CGCGGCGCGCTCGGGCATTGTGAGCCGCCGGCAGCCCCCGTTTATCTTGCTCGGCTTCACCTTCAAGAGATTTCCGGACCCATCAACCAGCCGCCGCCACAGACGGGGGAGGCTTTTACATCATTATCTCGGAGAGTAGGTTATTATGAGGAAGACTCGCCTGTTGGGACAGAGCTTTCCACCCAATCAGGTTAACGTTTTAATTAATAGGATTAAAACGGTAACAAACAATCCCCGGCGCTAGCTGGCCCTGAGTCGGAATCGTTTCATTTCCCAGCTCTGAAGACAGGCATCAGCTAGAGCTTTATAAAAGGCGCCTGCTCCATTCTTCTCCCTGCCATCTGTATACACAGCTTAACGCATATGTTTGCAAGGCGTTGTGTCCTGTTAGGAACCCAACAACTGCCTTTAGCTTGACATGTGTGGCGACTTTCACTCATCAATGAGCACACTAAAAGCCCTGCTCAGAGCTGAGGAGGTTCTTTGCCTCCTTCAGCAAATTGCAGCCCTGCACTGCAGAGAAGCCCCCCTGGCAGCCCGGGCTCCTGCGAGCGGACTTCAGCTCACTTCGCCCCCTCCTCCCCGGGCAGCCCTGGCCTCAGCCGGGCTGGGGGCCCACTGCTCACCAGCCACTGGCAGCTCACCTTGCTTTCAAACCAGCCCCCGCCCTCAGGACAAAGTGTCGACGTCCCCCAATGTTGTCATTGCCCCAGCAGCAGAGTGCAGTTTAAGAGTAATTGCCCCCCTATGTATTAGTAATAATAATAATAATAAACACCAGTTAGCTTTAAAATGAGGAGGTTGATTTTTTTAAAAAGGAAGAAACTTTTCTACTGAGCACACTCTTCAAAGCCTCTTCCTTCCCCTGCATGGTTTTATACAAAGACCCCCGCCCCCCCCCACACACCTTGCACAACTCAGCAATGCCTGATGGTTTGTGCATCTGACAGTATCAGGTAAACGTAAGGTCATTTCAGCATTTAGGTCATTAGCCTCTATCTATCTATCTGTTTGTCTGTCTGTCTGTCTGTCTGTCTGTCTGTCTGTGTCTTCCTGGGCGTCAGTGCCCAAATCTTTCCATTGCAAGGCAATGCAGTCAGGTCCTGAGCCTGGAGTGCAAACGTGAGAGTATTTGCCTAAAATTTGTCCAAGTGATCCTCTAATAGCAGAAACAAGCAGCCCTTTCTCCCGTTATTGTAATCGCTCTGAAAGCACATGGTATTTAGTGGCAAGTTTTCATTCTTATGACATCAGTAAAAACAATATTTCCCAACACTTCCAGTAAATCATTCTTATGTGGCAGAATTACTGAAGGCTATGAAATTTTTGGTTTCTCTGGTTTCATTAAAAACCTTTTAATTGTGTCTTTCAGAGTTGGCCCCAGGTGCTGGACTCTTTTCATTACATTTTGCTCTAATGTGATGAAATTCTAATTCTCTCCTTACCATATGGTTAAATTTCCCCACTGAGAATTAGTTGAAAAAAGAGAAATAATCTATTAATCTCTGTAATAGATTCACAAATGAGGTTTGCCACAGAACCTGTTTTTGAATGGTAATATCTGAACAGTTGGGTGCCTTGTTTCAGGAAAGAAAGGACCAGGCTACAACAGGAACGTTTGAATTTTCACCTGGAAAGAATGAAAAGAAGCCAAGCTGCAGATTTCAAAGTAATTGACTGAGATTTCATCTAGCAAGGACATAACTACAATACAGACCTCAGTCACCTCGTGTCTCTGTTTTGAAAATGAACAAACAAACCGAGCCCTCCAGAGGAGGGGGTGGCGCCCCCCGCCTCCCCCTCCTCTCCCCTCACCCATGGCTTGTGCACATGTCTCTGGTTGCAATCCAAAGTACACATTCAAATGAACGCACGTCTCCCCCACCCCCTTTCCCAGAGATGCCTCTGTTAACCTCTATCATTATTAATCCAAAGGCATTTTACGTTTATTGTTTTCCAATTAGCAACTTCATTTTCACTGGGATTATAAACAAGGGGCTTTATCATCACAGTAGGGTTTTTTTTTATCTGTTTAATATCAACTTGTAAAACTCATTAGATCACTTAAGGCTGCAGATACTATTACTGTAATTTGATGGTGTCAGGACAAGCGGTTTACTGCTCTCAGCTTATTTCTTCGAAGGCAGAGGTCTTTTTGGAGAGCTCTCACGCCGATATATGGCCCCATTCATCCTGTCTTTCTCTTGTGCTTGAAACTTTTCGGATGGTGTGTTCACCTGCTCAGTAAGCAGTTTGAAAGATGGGAGCTGAGAGATAGGAGGGCTCAGATGTTGATACAAAGTTAAAGACAGTTTATCATCTGCATGACCCTGGTTACAGACCGAGGGGATCCGAGTGATTAATGCTTTTTCAGTGTTTGGGCAGGTGGAAAACTTCATCACGGACAGGTGCATTGACAGTCAGGCATTAGATGAACAGTGGCACTTTATAAACCTGGTGTTATAATTTCCAGTGGGGCATAATTGGGTATTGCCCGTCTTCTGTTTTCCTCCAGGTATTGGGTGTACACCTGACTAAACGCAGTATCTAGCTGCCTGTATCTGGATCTGCAAGATCTGATCTGCATCCTGATCTGTTTCTGATCTGCATCAGTCACCTTTCTGGTCCTTCCTTTCTGACCTGCCAGACTTGGAACTTTCTATCCGACTGCAACTTATATTTCCCAAGAAAAAAGCTGCCTCTCGGGCTTGACTGGCACGAGCTAACCTGTACCAAGCCCCTGCGGGCTCCCTGGAGAAGGTGGCTGTTAAGAGTCCCCTGTAACTTTAGTTTGGAAGCAGGCAGAAGAATTTATAGAAGCTTTAAATGCGGGGCTTATAAAAAATACCGAGGAATGGTCTTTGAGGTTTATGCACTCGTAAACTTTTGCTGATTGCTTCTGGGAAGTTGTCAGGCATTTAACACTGCATTTATCTTACAGTGCAATGAAAACACATCTGCCCAGTGTCTCGTTACCTGGTTTAATTGTAACACAGCCCTATGTCACTGACTAGACTGCATCTCTTTCATTATTTCCGTAGCAAAAGCAGCCAGGATCCGAGGTGAAGAAGGGAAGGAAACAAACAGGCGAACAAATCAGACAACTTTTCCATTATGCCTAAAGGACGCATAAAGTGGTGGGGAACGTCCCTAGGCTGCGGGGCGGAGCATCAGTCGGCCGGGGCAGGGCGGATGGAGAGAGCTAGGTTTTGAGAAGTTTATTTCTGGGAACTGCAGGCAGGTTGCAGTTTGGCTGGCTGCTATCACGTCGCCCAGGAAAGGCAGACTAGTCCTAAATATTAAGCTATAAACTTTAATGGACCATCTAGCCGCACTAAAATTAAGAAACACTTTACATGTTAATAGACTCAGGGAATACAAATTAGAGTAAACACAAGTTGTTACTGAGATCGTGAAGGCAGATCATTTTTTTTTTTTTTGGTAAAGGAACTGGAGTATGAAACTCCATCCAGGTACCTAATGCTCAGCCTCTAAAGCTCTGGGTCTCGTGCTTCGCCCGTGGCAGGGGGCTTGAAACACCCCCCCCGCCCCAGCAACCAGGGCACCCAGGAGAGCATGAAGTTGTGGTTTCCGTTTGCTATAAAAGTCTCGAGAAGGGCAGAGTGTCCCATTATGTCTAGATGTGCCCAGAAGTTTAATGAAATCCAGGCGTATTTTGTAAAGATTAAGACAGTTTCATTACACCCAGAGGGAATAAGTATGGTTCCCTGCAGCTTTGACACGCTTGGGAAAATAGTCAGCATTTCACTAATGTCACAAGGGCAGCTCTGGGATCAAGCTAATATTGCTATTACACTCAACTTTCTCCCTCTCTCATCTTGCTAAACCAGTTCAGAAGTGTGTCCCTACACAGCTAAGTGCATATGAAACACAAGCTGAGTAAAAGCCAAGTCGGGTGTCAGGCTGAACAGACAGTTGTAGCTGTCCCCTCCTCTCCCCAGCTTGTAGTATTTCCTTCTTTCTTCTATTGTTAATACAATTTTCGAGATACTTTATGCTCATCCGAACAACATCTTGTAAAACGTTTCATCTCAGACACACTTCAACGAAGTCCAGTGAGAAATGTATGGATGCAAAAAAAGTTGTGCCATCTCATCACTTTTCCCTGCAAAATCACCTGTCTTTAAAAATGAAACTACTATGAGCACATAGATTGGACCCTTGGCAAGTCAAAGGGCTGGGAGTTGTATCCCAGCACATGGATGAAATACTTGCTTTTTGGCTAAAGCAACCTGTGGACTAGATAATCCATAAACACATCATAAACACATCGTTTTGCAGTTGATCGATTTGGGTTTTTGGAAGCTGCAAAAGTGAATGCTTTCAGGGGACACAACCGAGGTGCTAAGCAAACCCCCAAACCTGTCTTCCCACCAATACACATTTATTCCTAGTATTTTATTTACTTTCTTGCAGTTTGTCTTAGTAAGTGAAAGCCAATTTGACACTCACACATATTGAGCAGTAATAGGGCTTTGCTGTAGCCCCGAGGAATTTGATGTATTTCTTGGGACTTGGTGATGGGCTTTAAATACTCATTAGCGTTCAAAAACTACCAGACAGAGAGCAGGGTATTTAAAATTATTTATTCATGTATTAGATGAGGTAAGGGATAGACGAGAAGTACTGGCACTAGGAAAATAGGTTGTAACTTGTCAGCAGCACCTACTTCTGAAATAATTATCTCGATATCCGCCGCACAGGGGGGCTAGACACAGGGCTAAACAAATACTGGGCAGAAACCCCCTTTGTGATTAAAATGACTCGGCTAGCTGCTCACTTTCCAGTTTCCAAGCAATTAAAGGTAAAAATGTCACATGCAGGGAAAACGTTTCCAATCAGGATACAAATCCCATTTGAAAGTAAGGAGTTTGAAGCTACCCCTAACTTGAAAAATGTTTTAAAAAACTGTTTAGGAAGACTATTTCTACAGCTTTCAAAGCTTAAACTGAGAGAAGGCTATGTGCTAGAGGGGGCTTTTAAAAGGGCTGGTGAGTGGGCTCTCTGTAGAGAACTGAAGTCCACTCTGATATCTGTGGAAGGATAAATACTGCTGTACTGTTTGCAGCAAGTTTACATCTGGTTAAGCTGCAAATATGAAGACAGAGGAAAAAAAATCACTCTTTTTATGGGACATTCTTCCCTTTGCCCCGTGTCTTTGCATTTGAATTAGAAAAGCAAATAATTTTTTTTTTGTTTTGCTTGCCAGTGTTACAGCACAAATACCTGGCCTCCCCCAGCCCTGCTCTAACAGCTCTACAGAGGTGAAGAACAGAAATAAACTTTTCAGTAATTTGGACAGGGAGAAAACACGTGGAATCAAGTAAAATTCCTGGTCTAGTGGGGTTTTTTAATAAACCATTGAGTTTAGCAATACTGCTTTATTATAGCTTAGAAAGGGGGAGGGGAGGGGATTGTTAAATGGGAACACTTTGCTTTGATGCAGACCCTAGCCCTTTCCTGTCCTAAAGTTATGCAATGCTCCAGTTTCCCTTTCATTTCTGTCTGAATCCACAAAGGAAACCTGATGAAAAATTACACGTTGACAGGGATGCTTCACCCCGCGATTTAAAATCCACAGCACCATCTCCTGGCGTTTTAGAAGAAAAGCATGCCAGTTCTTGGAGAGTACTGTAGAGATTCTGCAAGTTGAAAACAGAAGTATCAGTTTTGATCTGTAGCTACAATAAATACAAAAAGTTTAAAACTTTTTTCTTTTAACAGTAGCTTGAGAAGATATTTTGGTACAGATAAAAGATCCCTCTATTCTTTCTGTTTCTCATGTAAAACTGAAATCTGTTGGATAAATGGGTATTCTTGAAAGAGATACAAGGGCATTTTCAGAGGTTTTATATGTATGTAAATACAATGGAATAAGTTTCTTGAAATATACTTTGGGGATATATAACAATGTTGGTGTGGGGAGGGGCATCACCCTTTTTATACAAGCGAATATGAATGTATGCAGTACTAAGGTTGAGATCTGCAAAGAAGGTGCACTTCAGTTGCCCAGATGCCACTGAAATATGGTACATTTTATTTTACCTTTAAGCTTACGGGATCAATAGTTACTGATAGGGGCCCGATTTCATTTATATGATTTATATTATTAATAACTTGCTCATCTTCCCTAAACACACACACAACCTTTGTAGGCCATTAAAGCTATTCTCTTTTCATCCATACTTTAGGGCTTTGTTCAGTTGTAAATATTCCTGATTTGACTTCCTTTTGCAGAGTATTCTTCTAAGTAACTGATCTGACTGTTAGCATTCTCTGCTCTGAGATTTAGCCTAAATTGTGCTTTTCCCAATTCCATCCATTTGCTTCTGCCCTCCTCCCAGCACCTTTTGGTACTTAGTCCAGTTCTTCCTCTTCCTGCACATCTGTTCCTTTTCAATACTTGTGGGACAGATTTTTATACTATGTAAACTGTTATAGGTCCACTGAAGTCAATAGAGCTATATAAGTAGCTTATATAAGATGAGGCTTTCCACTTAGTTTGCTTTCCTTTCTCTCTTTGAGACTTATTCCCATTTTCTATATGCAGGTAGGGCTTGTACTGAAGGAAAATAGAGATTTGCTAGGGTAAGAAATACAGGAGTTGGCTTGGCCAAGATAGCACATATTTATTATTTCATATTTCAATGCAAATCAACTTATTTAGCCCTTTTATATATTTTCCATTTCTCTTGAACTCCTTCCAGATTGTCAATACATGTCTAGTACTGAGGTACTCAAACTTGGAAGCAGCATTCGAGGTGCCATCTCATCAGTGTTGTATATTGAGCGGGGCATCTATCATTTCTCCAGGATCTGACACTATGGCTTTGTACTAAAAGCCCAAAAATGGCATTGAATTTTTTGTCACTGCGTTGCACTGAAAGCTCCTATTTAATGTACTGAAGCCCATACATTCCTATATGTATGTAGGTTTGCATGTATATTACATCTACTGTATTCTCTTCAGCCTCCATTTTACAATGATAAAAAGCTCATGTGTGGCATGTTTGCCTCTTTATAAATCCATGCTGTTTATTGACTGTGGTTCCTTTCTCTCTTAGGGTACTTAGGGATTTTTTTCTTTTTAATATCTTTTCCTCTGTATTACTACAGATTGAAGTTAGACTTACCAGATGGTAAGTGACAGGTTCACTCTTTCTCTCCCTCCCTTCCTGCCTTTTCTAACGACCAGTAACATGCTCCCTTCTTTCTAAGCCTCTCAGGCCTCACTAATTTTCCCTAACTATTTAAAAATAATTGCTAGTGGTGTGGTAAGTTCATTAGATATCTTTCTTTACACCTTACAATACACACCATCCAGTCTCGATCAGGTTTTATATATTACATTTTTTCTCAGTTTCTACTCACCTACTTTCTCATGACAGTTATAACTACAAGGTCTTTAGTCCCCATTGTTCTTTAACACCTGTCTTTATTTTTCTTAAAAAGTACAGTTCAGTAGTTCTGCTACTTTGGAACTGTCAATAAATCATTCCCCTCCTCATCACCTCATGGACCTATTTTCTTCCCAGTAACCTCCTCTCCCCCTTATCCACATATAATTAAAAGATCATTTAGAAGACACACACCTCTAAAATAGTGAAGCCATTCACTGTAGTGAATAATATACAAATGAATGCTAGCAACTTTGTTATGCTCTATAAAGAAGGTAATTTTATATGTTTAATAACTTATCATGAGCATAAAATGTAAAAGTCTTGAAGAAATATAGTTCTTGAAGAATCACAAACCATATATTTAATAGAGAAAATATAGTTCTGTGTTTTAGAGTCCCTTTAATATTTCAATTGCATTTTTTTAAAATTAAAATGGTAGACCATTCACCCTTCTATCACTCCAATCACCATCCTTGCTATCCAGAAAGAACAAAGGATGTTCCCTCTTGGATTACTTTCCTAAATTCATACTTTAATCTTTCAGTGGATGATGTTTTTCAAGCACACTCAGATGTCTGATTGTCAGCTTTATGTCTCAGGAAGTATTCCTGGCAATTCAAGTACAGTAAAGTATCTACATCTAGCAAGTCTCTGTGTACTATATAACTTTTATAGTCATTATAAAAAATAATTTATTGAAAAAACTTAAACCTTTTCCAACTCAACTGACTTTTGATTTAAATGTGTGTGCTCCTGGTTATGGTAATCACTTGTGGTGGATGCTTTTTTCAGAATTAGGTTTGCTGTTTATATCACAAAGTTTAGAAGACATGAGAGTAACATCCTCTAAAAGATAGCATGTTCGCAGAAGCAGAGATATCTCAGCCCATGTTTCACTGTTACACTGCCTGAAATTGCACATAATACAAGGTAGGAGAAATTTTGCTTTCCCTAGGTCATATTTTTTCTTCTAAGTACTATTTCAATTTGCCTTCACTGTAATACAAAACTGGAACTCAGGAAATCTGGGGTATGTGTAGACTGGATCTGGGTTAATGTCACATGACAATAATGGGTAAGTAGTAACATAAATCATCAGTACTTGTTTTTCTCTCTTCTAACTGGGTTTTATTACCATGATTTTACATACAGTGTATGCCATATGGATTGGTTGCACCGAGGGGTGGAAAGTGTTATTTGCTAATGTTTCAAAAGTGTCATAAGGTGTTTGCTTATTAGCAGAAGTCATGACCAAGAGGAAAATACCATATAACAATGCTTAGCTTCTATTAGTACTGTACTGCTAGCTCATCATGATTTTGGACCAAATGATTATAATCAATATGAGCTTGTTGTTTGGTTTAGAGGCAAAACCCCACATCCCACAACTGATTTTGTGTAGGCAGAATATCACTGACAGATATTTAAGATTGCCTTCCCCACTGCCAGCACAGTTGTCAGTGCTGGAAGTGCAATGAGGAATAGACAGGAGTGAACGTCACCATGCTCTTCTGATCTCTGGATACTGGAGTCTTGCATCTGGGTAAACCTAGAGCAGCCTTGGTATTGTTTTAACTTTTATTGGGGACTGAATTTATCTCTTGACCTGCTCCAGGGTCACAGGCAGCGTACAACAACCTACCTTGTCGTTTATCAAATTCTACTCCAAGTGCATTTTGGCTCGAGCCAAGGATTGGGACCAAATAATACATTTTTGAAAAACATACCACATTTCATTTTTGTTAGAAACTTGGATATACTTGGATTTATGATGAAACATTTATGTAACAAAACTACAATGCTTCCTTTCCTGCTGCCAAACAGAATTTTAGGTACCAAATACCTCTTACACAACTTTCTTTCTGAGAATAAAAGCCAGTGATCAGAAAATGCTTGAGGGTTGACAAAAGCATTTAACGTTCTATAGTTCCTAACCAGGCTGTCACAGAGGCTTACAGATGCCCTCCTTACAATATTTATTTGATTGTTCCAGTAGAAGAATGCTGGAGGGATGGGGCTGGGTGGAACACAGACTGAATCCACCAAGGTGACAGCCATCATTTAAAGTCCAAGTTTGCACTAAAATGAGAACATATTTCAAACTGATGGGGTTTTAGTGGGGGGAGCGGGTTGGCTTATTTCCCCACAGACTGTCACATTTGGGCCATGGATTGATTAACTGGGTTTATGGGTCATAAACTGTGTTTAAAGTGAACTGCTGCATGAGGCAAGGCTGCATACCTTAATCCAGGGGTCAGCAACATTTCTGGGCAGTGCCAAAAATGCCCACAACCTCAATTCGTAAAATATTGGCGTGCCATGGGTAGAAGGTAGGGGAGCTGTGAGAGGCCCGATCTTTTCTCACCGTCCACCCTGAGATGTGTGTGCCAAGGAAAATGCCTTTGGGTGCCGTGCTCTGTCACCTGTGCTGGGGGTTGCCTACCCCTGTCTTAATTTGTTGCTTAAGGAAAATGTCTAAGAAGCAGTATTTTAATTATGAGATTAATCTTGACCTGCACACAGAGGCATCTCTGGTATATACTGGCAGAGAGAGGATATACACAGCCTTTTCCCATCCCTATCCCTCCATAGATCTGTACGGTAGCAGGATACTGCATTAGCTTGTATGCTACAGCCCCAAAAGAGTGTATTCAGGCTCCAACTTTCTGACAAATGTTAGGACTATATGCATTAGAGAGACATGCTTCCTACTTATTTTTAAAGGTCCAGTCTCCCCAGCTCTCTTTGCATATAAAGTTCTCATCATAATAGACTCCAGGCACCTAAAATCTTGCTGTTTTTCAGTGCTAGCTGCATTGGGCTCTAAAGCAGCAAGGGTTTTCTATGTGCAAACTGCTAGCAGAATAGCTCTGGTAAACACTGGTGAGATCACACTTTTAAACATGTTCCCTTTTAGCACAGTGAGTAAGGGCAGACTTTGCTTTCGTGCCACTGTCTTTCGCAGCAGTACCCTTCATAGCGAGTGGCTTTAATTATTTGTTCTATATTGGCATTGCTAGTAATCACCATGGGGCCGACTTCATTGCTATAAGAGATGCTTATTTTACCTCAGGGTATCTAATGCATGTCTGCAATCCTGAGGTAAATTCACCAAATTCAACTTTGTACCTTCTCTTGGGGTTTACCTTAGGGTAAAACTAAAGCGCTTGTCTTCACTACTACAGTAGTGTATTTAACTTGGGATAGCTGACATGTGTTGGTCATCAAAAGAAAAAAACAACAACTATTTTTGCAATGGAGACAAGACCTATATATTCATCAAAGGTATGAGTGTATCGCTGTCAGGCCAGGCCTCTCTTGCTCTACTAGCTGGTACCATGTAAACCAGCACAGCCTGTTCCACGGTTGGGTTGTCGGTGACTAACCTGGCACCTCCACCTGGCCTACCTTGGATGAGGAGGGTGTGTGGACAACCAGAAGGACTAAAAACAAAACCTGTCAAAGGGCAGATGGGCTCCCTGTGAGACAACAGCTATTCAGACCTGGAGAGGAGATAGGTGCCATTGAGTCACTTTGCCCAAAGAATCACCAATGATGCACAGCATCTAAGGTGCCCCAGCAGTCACAGTGGCCTCAGGACTGACTTGACTTGACTTGACTCGATGAGTGTGAATAGCTCCACTGAGCTTACTGAAGTTGTATTCATGCTGATGACCAAGTTAGATCCATGTTTCCATAATTTACAGTTTAGGCACTGTTTTTAAAGATAACTCCCACGTTATTCAGGAAGTCCAAGTCCAACTATGCAGTCCACAGCACATTGTTATCATTGTAATGCTATTGATTTGGATTCTCTGATAAAGTTAATTGACTGAATCAGGGCAAATTTGCTCCACACCTGCTCTGGACAGAGCAAACTCAAGTAGATTTAATCAATCACTCCGATCAGAAAACCGGCACAAATGGTGCTTGTGCCCTTTGTGCCCGATTCCAGCTGGAGTTTCTTCAGTGCAATTCCAATGTCACAATACAGAAGTCAATAGAGCTCTTCTATAATGGCACTAGTATAACTGAGATACTGGAATCTGTCCCTAAAATTCTTTATTCCCTGAATTTTGTTGATCTCACCTGATACTTTCTGTTAAATTATTGCTGGTCCTATGTCACTCTCAGTTAACAGTCTGGCAGCATCTCTTTTAGGAACACATCTTTTATTGCATTTGCAATCTGGCCATTATTCAGCTGGCTCAGGGATAGACCTAGGAACCAGTCACCTCAAATACAAAATTATAACTCCTCCCAGCCAACAGAAGGTTTCCAACAAGGGAGGACTGCTGCAGATTTGCTCTGTGGGTGGGGACATTGTGTCAGCAGTCTGTGAAATAACTCTGTCCTTTGCATTTCCTGGAACCTTGCTCCAAAAGTTTTGACTACAGTGGGACAGACCATGTAAACAGTTATGGAGCATGTTTAGTTAATGCCACATCCAATTTCAGACTCAACTTCTAGCTGAGTTGTGCTGCTCTCTGTACTTCTTCCCTATGGAAAGACATAGGGAAGAATCCTGTTTTACTTCATGGGCTCAAATGGCAGTTACCCAATCTTATCTGCCAAGATAAGAGGAAGCCTATTCCAAATGCTCAGTAGTCATGTGACCACTTATGCATCCATCACTGCATGTGGAATCACATCTTAAACTAAGTGCAAGTGTGGCTGGGAAACTGCACTTTACACATGTAAAGTGAAAGAGAATTCTACCCATGTACTACTCCTAATGGGGAACCGTTTTTTTAAAGGGGCTCTGAGATAAACTAATTGGAATGGGTTATTATACCATGCATAGCCTTATATGATGCTGATCAGTTGGCTAAGTACAAACAGTCAAAAAGCCCAAGGCTGAATTGATTCAATCTTCACAGGTTAGTTTAAGATGTTAGTTAAGATGTTAGTTTAAGATGTTAAGTTTAAGATCGGTTATTGAACCGATAAGCAAACGAACAGACATTCACTTTTGGTTCCAAAAAATGCAGCCACATGCCTGTAGTGGCTCAGGCCAGAAGCTGGGAGGGCACTAGAGCCTGCCTCCCTGCTCTGCTAGGGCAGACAGCTTGAATCTGGAGGGGATCTGAGACAAGTTCAATAAATCAGTTTAACCTAAATCAGTTAAGTCTGATACTACATCCATCCAAGTTTATCTTAAACTGGTTTGGGTCATTTTGAAAGCAGTTTATGTGCACTGAACTTCTGTTGCGTTACAGATTTGAACCAGTTTCCAATCACTTACACTTATGTGTAATTTCTGTCCCTAGGCTTAGAGTTCTGATATTGAATGAAACAGATCTCTGCCTGAGATCCTTCTCTCACTCCTTCTGAGTGATTCCTGAGCAACATGTTATTACAGGAGAAAAAAGTATTATAAGAAAAACTAACACTCAGTTAAAGTCTCACCCAGGTTAAGTAACTTTGGAATTGTGAAAGATACCTGGAGAAGGTTCAAGCAGCCCTGTAAGGCTGTAAGCAATGGCTGCCAGCAAAAAGACAGATAGTCAGAAGGTAGCATTATATCAAGTTCTGAAGCACTTAAGGTAGAGGTGGGGAAAATATGGCATCTGCCAAGGCATTTTGTTCAGCCTGAGTAGATCCCTTTGCCCTGCTCGGTGTGAGGACCCACCGGGGCATGTGTGGCTGGTTCCGTCACCCCTTGGTACACAGCAGGGCTGGGGCAGTGTGGTAGTCAAATTCCATTTCCATGCAGCCCCAGTGGTGGCTCCTTCTGGCTGCTGCTATCGGACATGGACATGGACCTGGGCACTTCAGCTATGGTGGCCATTACAGATGACCTTTTGGTTTTCTGCTACTCTGTCCTCTATTGATATGAAACTTGATGCCTTTATGTCCTCTATTTTTCTCTTGAAGAGTAATATGTATGTAAATTTTTCTCTTGAAGAGAAAAATAGAGGACATAAAGACATCGGGGTTCATATCAATAGAGGACAGAGGACAACCAGATAATTATCTATGCTGGCCACCCTAACCCTGGCCTATCCACCCAGCACCCACTGCCAAGGGTGCCAGAAAGAGTAGGAAGGTAGGTATTCCATGGAGAGCATCTGGGACCCACACGGGCAGGGCACATGGCCAGGCAGCTGGGATGGGGCAGCAGGTGGGTGGGGAGTGATGTATGGGAGCAGGAAAGGGAGCCAGGGTCAGGGATTCGGATGTGGAGTGATGACAGTGCAGGGCTGGGGCCTGAGGCAGAGCTGTGATCTGTTGTCTGCACATCTCTGAGACAGACACCAATTATATGAGCAGGGGCATGCGGGCAGCAGATCACAGCTCTGCCCTGGGCCCCAGCCCTGCTCTGTCACAGCCCTGAAATCCCAATCTCTAGCCCTGTCTCCCCATCCTGCTCCTGGATGTGACTCCCTGACTACCTGCAGCTCCATCCCATCCACCTGTCCAGGTGCCAGGAGCCCTGGCCTAGCCTGCCTGTTCTGCTCCTAGATAATGCTCCCCACCTGCCTGCGGTCCCATCTCAGCTGCTTGGCCACGTACAGGGGCCACTTAGGGAGTTTTGGTGAGCTGTTGCAGGTGGGGTAGGGGTTTGCCTAGGCCATGGGTAGGCAAAATGGTGGATCTGGCTGGTGGCCAGACTCAATTTCCCAGCAGCCCCTGACAGCATGGCTGGGGCCAGTTTCCATGGAGACCCCAGCAGCAGCCATGTTGTGATATTGCAGGGCCAGAGTTTCCATGGAGACCAGCTCCAGCAGCGCTGGCAGGGATTGTAGCAGGGTGCGGAACTGCTCCAGACCCATATTGGGATTTGAGGCAGTGACAGTGTGGTCTAGAACCAGGGCACAGCTGTGATCTGCATTCTGCATGCCCCAGACAGGGACAGGTAGGCAGTAGATCATGGCTCTGCTCTGGTTCCTTGCCATGGTGACAGCATGGTCCAGAGCTGGGGCAGAGCCATGAGCTGCTACCTGTATGCCTCTGCCCAGGGCATGCAGGCTACAGATGGTGGCTGTGCCCTGGCTCTGAACCATGCTGTCACTGCCATAAGATCCCAACATGGATTCCGAGCAGCTCCCCACCTTGCCATGCACCCTGCCATTAGGGGCAGCATTAGGGTGGTGCTTGGGGGGGGCTATAGCCACCCCAGAATTCCCCATAGCCCCCCAAAACCACCCCTGCCAGCGGCACCGCCACTGCTGTCCACCCTGCACAGACAGTGGCAGCTGAGCCCATCCAACTCCTGCCTTCAGTACAGCACCTCCTTAGTCCCTCCTTACCAGGAAGAGGCTGGCACTGCTGCTACCTGCCAGCACTGTGGGAGCTGGTCTCCATGGAAACCCTGGCTCTGCACTAGCACAGAGTGGCTGTTGCTTGGGTTTCCATGGAAACTGGCCCCAGCCACACAGGCAGGGGCTGCTGGGAAATGGAGTCCACTGCTGGCCAGATCCAGCCCGTGAGCTGGACTTTGCCTGCCCCTGGACTAGGCCCATGACAGCTCACAAAAACTCCCTAACTGGCCTTCCAGTCAAAATAATTGCCTACCCCTATCTTGATGGCTTTACTAATTTTCAACGGAGGCAGGCAGAAGAGGCCAGCTATGAAACTGAAGTACTGTGTTCCATAAAAAAAATGAAACCTGTAAGAGGCATGTGTTTAAAGAGGGACTACAACAAGAAGGTGAAAACATAGCAGACTGTAAGATTAATCTAAATTTGAAGAGACAATCTTACAAGTTGGGGTGTTTAACTGGGTACCTGTTAAGAAAAGTCATTGTGATTGGGATCTGGAACACTTCCCCCCAGAAGAGAATAATAGATCTACAACTCACCCTTGCTAAGTAATTAGACTGTGGCAAGTAAAGAAAATTATCCAATAAAGAATGCAACTTAGGGATGAAAAGCAGTATGCCAACACTGTTGATATGATACAGCAGGGCTATCCAACTAGCAGCTCATGGGCTGCATATAGCCCCTGAAGGGTTAAACTGTAGCCCCGGGCCCATGACTGGAGGGCTCAGGATCCAGGAGACCCCAGGTAGCATCCGTGCTGGTGCAATGTAGTGGGAGTTAACTGCCAAGCAACAGCAGGTGCTGAAAGTTGCATTGCATCTGAGCAAGCAAGAGACTTGCATGGTATGGTGCATCTATGTTGGGGGCCTTGTGGCATAGTGGGGGCTCATAGAGTGCACTGAAAACCCCTGCAGTGTGGTTGCAGGGGGCAGGGCTCATGTGGCCCAAAGGACAGCTTGTGTGGTATGTGGCCCCTGGCCACTCAGAAGTAGGACAGCCCTGTGAAAGAGAATACTGCAAGAATACTCCAGTGGGAGAATAGCATGAAGTGCTCAGAGTTGGAGTCCATAAAAAACAGTATGTGGCACCGCAGAAGTGCTGTGGCAAACAATATAAGCATAGGGAACATCTGACATTTTGAACAAGATTCAAGAACTTTACAAGAGTTTTCAAATGCCACCAAAATCCTCACAGGATGGACAAAGGAGATGACAAGAGCACCTCTACCTCAGAGGCATTCCTCATAAGATTGATGGAAAGCTTTTTAACAGAAGATGAATAGATTTTAAGTATCATAGCTAATGGGACATGTATTCATTTTCATTTGGATGCTCTTGCCCAAACCAATGTAATGGCAGAGACAGTGAATTCTGTATTGCAAGAAAAAAGCCACCAGCAGGACAAGGCACCATGAGGGACACTCAGGGCAATGAGTTTATCCTCACTGAAGAAGCATCTGAACTGAATTATTTGAAGCAAATTAGAAGAAATACATTCTGCAATGGTACCAGGAGTCAGGTCCCAGCTGGCCCTCATTACCTAAGTAGGTCCTGTTGCCGGTGGTCTAACTATCCCAGCTAGCACCAGATGCCTGCATGGCTGTGATTCCTTGCTTTTAAATAGCAGCTATTTTAGTCCTCAACAGAATCCTTAATAGGTTGGGTATTAGGGCTGTGTGAAATTTTGCCCGCTGTTTTATTTTGACACTGTTTCAACTCATTTTGAGCTTGAAACAGTGAAATCAAAATAGAAGAAAGGGCTTCGAAACCTCAAGTCGAAATGGAATGGTGCTGTTTTGCACAGGCCTATTGGATATTTCTCTTTAGCTAGCTCCTTGTCCCTGTCTGGTGACGTAGGCATTCCCATATTTCAGGGCTCTGCTTGTTGGTTTTGAGTCCTGTTTGTTGGCTTTCTGGCTTCATCCTTGTTCCCTTTTCCTGCCTGTTGATTCTTTGTTCTAGACTCCAGCCTTGATCCCTTTGCTCTTTGTCTCTGACTCCAGTCCAGAACCCTGTCTTCTGCAGTTGGTCCCATCTTTTGGCTTTACTTATACCCTGGTCCTGTACAGCTACAGCTACAGCTATTTGCTCTGGACTCCCTCGTTAGTGACACTGACCTGGATTCCTGCTTCCTGTTTCCAGTGCCTCTGGACTCTAGCTTATGGCTCTACTCAGGGTAACTGCTTATGTCTTGGTCCCTTACAGTCTTACTTGGCTTCCTGATCTGCCTGCTTCTGATCCATTGGTTCTAGCTGGTACCTTTGCTTGCTTCTGCTCTCCTGGATTGTGACCCACTAAGATCAAAGCCTGACAACTCATGTCCCAGTTATACCCCTGACCAGGGGTGGTTCTGGGGCTGTGTGCTGGTGTAGTTACACCCCCACCCTTTCCAGCACCTTTACTAGGGTGGGGGTGAGGGGCAATAGTCCTGTGTGCTGATCTGAAGGAGTGGCATCAGCAACCCTCAGCCTGTTAGCCATATTGGTCGTGAGACATACTAAGAAATATAGTCTGGAGTCTCGCTCCCCAGGTGTCTGCTTCCTCTTGCTATGATTGGCTGCCTGGGGCTGAGTGGTACTCACAGCTTCAGTCATTCTCCCCTGGGTGAGGTGTGGGCTCTGAGTACAATGGAATGGGAGCAGGGTTGGGGTAAGGGGGTTGGTCTAGACTGAATGAGATACATGTTGTGTGTGGGCTGGAGTTGGGGCAGGCAAGCAAAGAGCCCTGGGGATGTTGGGGCAGGCAGTGAAGGTGCAGCCAGGGAGCAGCTTTGCAAGAACTGCAGGGTGGCCCAGCTTCAGCAGCTGCCTGACCTTTCTTCCCAAGCTGGGCAGGCAATCAGCAGTGCTGTTTCTTCCTGTAAGCCCCAGAGGCCAAGGGTCTGACCCTTCTTCAAAACTATACATACCAGGCAGGGACAACCATGACCCTAAGGTGTTTTTCCTAGTTGCAGGGGAAAACCATTTTCTTGGCAGGGAGTAGTACCTTGACTGAGCTAAGGCATAATTAGCCTCTCACTTTCACTTCCAGTGGGAAGATCTTGGCTATACACCAACTTTGTGGAAATGGGAGAGTCCTTCCTAGCTTGCTCCTACACCATATGGCTGAGGGCAAGCAAAACTTGGGGGCATCCGAACCCCAAACCTCTGGGCTTGGGCTTCCATGTAGAATGCCACCCACAGGATTTGGAAGTATTTGAAGCCCCAGGTGGGGGTGAAGGATGCTTATTGGTAGCAGGGCCACATATGGTTTCTCAATGACTCTTGAATTTGGAATTGATTTGGCTTGGAACATGAAAAAAGTTCCTTAAAAAAATTCTGTATTTGCCTCTGACACCAGAGAGAAGGGAGGGAAAAGTTTTTAAAAATCTTTTACACCATTGGTCTTATTACTCATTGGTAGGACAGGGACTGGAACAATTGAGGGACATCTTTCAACAGATATAAAACTATCAATTCGGTATGGAATAGAACTAGGATGACCCATTTATCCCCCCCATGATTTATTCTATTATAAAAGTTTTACTTGCCCTCAGGCAGAAACTAAAAAAGAGCTGGACAGGCTTGTTGCTCTAGCAGTCAGAATTAAATGTGTTGGTACACTCACTGTTCTTTGCATATGTCAGCAATGTTCTGGCCTGTGCCCTTTGAAAAACAGAATCCATGCTTATGCACATTGAAATCACCTTTGGGAGAGACTGTGTCCACGGCCTACCATTTGAGTGGTGGTTATTTAACAGGAAAATAATACAATCATTTGATGGCATACAGGGTGCCAGAATTTACTTAACTGGAATTTGATCTGGTGAAAAGGACTAGAACCAAATGCTCCAAATAACTTTAAAAGAGCTAGAGAAAAGCTCAACAAACATTGTGTGTGTGTGTGTGCATGCGCGCGTGTGTGTGTGTGTGCAGGCATAACAGAAATAACATAGCTGGGAAAGCAGTCAACATAGGAAAGTGTACATGTAGATCACATTTAAGGTCAAGGCCTCCACCAGCTTGCCTGCCCCATCTGATAAGGAAGGGGTACAATGGTTTCCTTTTGAAAGGTGAACTTCTTAGAGAAATTTGTACCTAATCTAGCTGCTTGAACCAGTAAGCTGAGTGCTATTGTGCAAGGATGGGTGTAAATATTAACAAAGCGTTTGAAGAACTGAAGGGGTTTAACTGAAATTGCTTAAACATACTCTTGAGATATGACAGCCAGTGAAAAACTTTTGTACCTGGGAGCTTTTTAGGAAGGCATGGTTTGGTCCTTTTACAATAGCATGGTCAAAACTTGTTCAGGTACTAATTGTGTTGATATGCTCAAATAGAGAAAGGTTAAGTCTATGGGTTTTTAAAAAGTACATTTTTATTAATGGGAGCTGAAAATGACCATATATCACCTGTTGTTCATAACAAAAAAAGGGACCTGACAATGTCATTTCCCCTACCAAAAATACAGACATATACACACTAGAGCTTTTGACTAAACTGTGGTAGAGCAACATCCAGAGCTAGACTGTGTACATGTCAGTCTAACAGGAAAAAAGGATTGTCTAGTCTCAAATGTGAGCTGTGACTACCAGAGCTACTGTTGAGAATACTTTCTGTATGTGTTCAATCAAGGCATTTGGAAAGGGTGACTTGAACAGCATATTCCTACATCTTATTGTCCATTTAGGGGGGGATTCCAAGTACTACATGAGATTTGTTTAAAGGAGCCTCAATAGTCATTTCTGAAGTGTTACAGAAACATGTATTAAAAAGATTCTGTAGGAGTCATTTTTGGATTGAAAAACCTAAAGAGGAGGAGAAAATTTTCTCAGTGGCTTCAAATGAACAGCACTATTAAGGAAGCCTTTAAGATCTGTCAAGGACAAGGGCAAGCAAAAGAGGCCCTTTGGTTAGCATAGGAGAAAATGCCCCTGTAGTACAAAGTGAGGATAGGTTGGTTTATACTGTCCTTCTTGTCCCAGATTCCTGTCCTATACTCTTATGCACACTTCCCTGAAAGGCATACTCCAAGGTACTCCCAAGTAATCAGGTAATATTGGGTGTTGTTGATTTGGATGGTAGCATGGGCGGATCCAGGATTTTGAAAAGCGTGGTAGAGATGGTGTGGCACATCATCACAAATAACACAACACATATTTTTCTCCAGTTAAAGAGAAACTAAAAGCTTTACTAACATGGTAGGGGGTTAACACTATATTATTCAGTTTAAAATCAAAGCAAAAACAGATATTGGAATGTGCACTAATTTGCTAGAGTACATATCTAGTTTAAAAACTGGGCAAAAATAGTAAAAAAGGATTGTATCATTAGTCTTCATTATGGTTAAATACACATCTTTTGCTCAGACTCATAGGACAAAATCTAGCTTTCTTGAGTGTCTTGACAGTGCCTTCAATACTTTGCCATCAAACATTTCTACACCTGAGTTAATATCATCATGCCCAAGTTAAGATTTATAGCTAGAACAGGAGTGCTCAACTTCTAGCTTGTGGGCCAAATGTGGTCTGCAGAGCCTTGGAACCTGGGCTCCCCAAGGGTCAGGAAATAATACTGCCAACCCTCCTCACTGTCAAAAACCCAAACCACCCACAGATTTCATAGACATTAGGGCTGGAAGGGACTTTGCAAGAGTATCAGGTCCAGCTAAAGGACAGGCAGTCAGCAGAGGTCAAATGATGTCAGCAAGACAGGCATCCAAGTGTTTCTTAAAGGAATCCAGAGTAGGTGCCTGCACTACCTATGGGGGGAGTCTATTTCTGGCCCTGGGGACTCAGACAGTAAAGAAGTTTTTCCTTATGTCTAGCCTAAAATGGTCTTCCAAGAGTTTGTGACTGTTGCACCTAGTCTTCTCATGGGGTTCCCTGGTGAAGAGACATTCCCCCAGTTCCCGGTGCATACCCTTTATGTACTTACAGGCTACCACCAAGTCATCCCTGAGCCTACGCTTTTCCAGGCTGAAGAGTCCCATAGCTCTCACCCTCTCCTCATAAGGCCTGCTCTCTTGTCCTCTAGTCATTCATGTGGCTCTCCTCTGGACTTTCTCAAGCTTCTCCACGTCCTTTCTGAATTGAGGAGCCGAGAACTGGACACAATATTCCAGCTGTGGTCTTACCAAGGCCAAGTAAAGTGGGAGGATGACTTCCTGAGTCTTGTTTGAGATGCATTGGGTGGGTTAGGGTTGGGTCATTGGATAGGTTAGAGTTGGGCCATGACCTGGCCCCCACACAAACGTATTGTGGCTGAGCCTTCCCCTGTGCCGTTGGTTTGGGGCCAGCCCATGCCCCTCCCCCCACACCATCCCTGCAGGTCCAGGTCATACTTCCTTCCCTCTGTCCAGCCAAGTTGGGGCCCGGCCACACCCTCTTCCACCCCACAGGGCTGGGTCACACCCCCTTCCCTCTGCCTGGCCAGTTTGGAGCTGGGCTATATCCCTTCCTCCTGCAGGGCTGGATCAGGGTTGGGCCACACCCATGCTTCTCCATGGGACTGGGTCATGCCCTTTTTCCCTCCCCACCCCCAGTGTGGCCAGGTTGGGCCTAGGCTAAGCTCCCTTCCCCTACATGGCAGGATCAGGCCTGGATGCTCCTAGGCCCACTTTGTCTGGTGAGATGGGGCCCCACTGTACATGCCCCCAGGGCTGGATTGGGTCTATTGGTTGATCTGGCCCACAGACAGACTAGGCACTACCCATCTGGCCCACTGGCCAAAAATATTGAGCAGCACTAAGCTAGAGATAAAAACAGTTTGAAGGGCTGTAAAATGGAGAAAAAGCCATTACCAGAAGTGGCCTGCACACAGAAAAGATGCAAAAGAAAGGATAGCTCGAATAGTGAAACATCAAGACTATTAAAAATGATAGGGGGTCATAAATATCTGTGGCGTGGAGAGAGATTATCAGGATAATGATCCATGAAGTCAATGATAATGATATCATGATAATGACAATTGACTCTCTTGGCACTACCTTAATAGAAATGAGACTGTCCCTCCCAGGCAGTTGATTTTAAAGTTTGTGTGGAGCAGGAATCAAAGGTGGGGGGTGTACCTGCACCACCCTGGATCTGTCCCTGGGTGGTGATGATGGCTGATGATGGAATGCAGATTTGTGAGTATGATTTTGGCATTCTGTTCTAAAACACAGGTTTAGACTTGTATTGGCAACATCTAAACCTATACTGGCTGGTGGAAAATGTTGTCCAAACAATAGAACACTTACCCAAAAAAGAAAGCAGAGCCAGACTCTGCTCTGTATGTAGTTTAGTTAACTTACAGAATGGCACTAATGAAGGAGACTTGTGACCTGGTGATATTTTAGTCCACAAAAAAACTGAAAACAAGTGCCTGATCCTAGAAATTGCTGTTACTTTTCCTGGGGACTTGTAATGATATGAACCGAAAGAGGGCAAGAACTGAAAACAACATGAGTTGGGGTTCTGGTAGTTCCATGAAAATGATAATATATACTGTATACCTATGATGGTGAACAGTAGAGAAAAGCTGAAGTGGTGTCATAAGAATTAGCCCCACATCATCTGAATGTGTTGTTCTAGATGGATGTGCACTAGGCAGGAAGATGTGACACCTATCTTAAGTCATAGAAGGGAGAGAGATATGAGATGCTTAGTCATTTTGCCTGAGATGTTTTCAGACAGGTAAGAACAGTACCACAGTAGGGGTAGACAGGTGAGCCCAGATTATGGCAGAACAAAAACTAAGGGATTTACTGCTGCTTGAAAACAATGATGCTGATATTTTAGGGGAGATATGTAGTTTCAAGAGTAATAGTTCAGGGAACCTTAGCCATGAGGTGAACATTGCTATGTAATCTATAATAATCTATATTATTGTTCCTGATGATGATTGTCTGGGAAAGGAAGATATGAGGATCTGTACTTTTAAGAAGCTGTGCCATGAGCCAGCAGGGATTGGCAGTTGTGTTGTGCAGTTTCATGTTAAGCAATTTTTGCCAGCTAGAACACAGACCACAAAGGAAACCAATCTCTGATGGGCTTCTTGGATTTTAATGAACACATTCCCCTTCACTTTTTTTTTTCTTATTTTGAGGAGTGGGGAGGAGAAGAGAGAAAGAAAAAAGTATAAAGCACGTTGATTCTAGTGTTACCCCTATAACTTCTGAATGTGTGTAGCATTTACAGGGGTGTAGGTTGTAGCCATGTTGGTCTGAGGACATAAGCAGACAAGTTTCTTTGGGTAAATCTGATATCTTGTATTAGACCAGTTTAAATAGTTGGAAATTTTTTTTTTAGTAAGCTTTCAGGTTTAAAAATGAAGGGTTTGTATAATGAATTTGTATAATTCTCATTTCTTAATCAAAATGTCACATGGTACTGAGTCAAATAATATACAAAAGTCATGTAGCTTACAGCAACAATATTCCTTTTGTCCACCAAAATTGTAATCTCATAAATGTCAAAGTAATTTGAGAAAATCTTTTCCCCCTATAAACTTGTGTTGATTGGCATTAATTATATCATCCTTCTTTAATTCTTGATTAATGAAATCCCCTATCAGTCTGTCCATTATTTTGCCTGAGATGAACATCAGACCTAAATTATCCTGCTTCCCCTTTTTAATTATTAGCACTTTCATTAGCTTTCTTTCAGTCTGTTGGAATTTCCCTAGTGTTCCAAGGCTTATTGAAAAGTAATATTAGTAGTCCAATAAGCTCCTCAGCTACCTTTTTAAAAAACTCTTGGATGCAATTTGGCCATGATATGTTGCCACTTGCATATGGCTAGCTAGGGACACATTCACTTAAATGTGTGCTATGCCTGTAAAAACCTGCATTGCTACAATTTGTATTAATTCCTGAAATTTACACTGTAGATTAAATAACTGTCTAATAGACTTTAAGGCAATATAAAATATAAAATGAAACTATAAAATACTATACAATAATCTAGCTTGACTTTCTTTGGGCATGTCCCCACATGCAGGAGCCTGCATTTGTCATGGCAAAAATAGCAGTGGCACAAATTTGTGCTGCTGGTTTTTGCTGCTGTGCATGCTCCTTCATGTGGGGTTTGGTGAGGGACAAATTGTCCTGGGTTGGGTAGGGGAAGCTGGGGCTTATTTGCAATCCTGGGAGCCTCCTGGGGCAGCTGTGGTGCCGATCTGGCTGCTTGGAGCCTGGCTATCCATTAGAGTGTGGCTTCAGCCAGCCAGGCTCTGTTTCTGGAGGCACACACTACTGTTGTGTGTGCTATGCAACCTTTTTCTGTGGCTTTTTCACACTGCAAATTAGCAGCACAGCAAATGCTTGCGTGTGCACCATGTGCAGTTTGTGGTGCTTCAGACAGCACTTGCACACTCATCTGGACATGCACTTTGTAACCATAGAATTTCTTCCTGGGGTTCTTGCATCAAGCCCATAACTTTTAAGATAGAGTATATTTTTTGGAAAGACTTGAAAGACTAGTGAAAGATTTTAAGTAATGGAGAATCTCCACAATGCTTGGTAAATATTATTAATATTTAATTACTTTTGCTGTTAACATTTTGCTTCATTTCTAATCCCAATCTATCTAGCTTCAGCTGCCAGCCATTGGAATTTATTAAATCTTTGTCTCCTACATGGAATAGCCTGCTACTTGGACAAATTAGACTGAGTTTCTTTATTCCATTGTATATCCAGTTCTCCAGGTTGTGAATCATTAATGTACTGATTGTCAGAACATTTCTAACTTGTCATTAACTTTTATAAAGTACTGAACTAAATGCAATTTTTCAACAATGACCTAAGTGTTGATAGCAGTAATAACACTTTTGTATTTCTGCTTTATATTTTCCTGCTTGTACATCCAAGTTCTTAGCCACTGTATTATTCTGGGAACTTGTTCACTTTATTATGTTCCATGACCCCTAGGTCATTTATTAAGTCACTGCTTTCCTAACACAGCCCCGCATCATATAAGAGAGGTCTACACTGTAGTTTCAGCAAAATGTTATATTTACAGAGTGCATGACATTTCCTGATTTTTCACTGCAGGAGCTTGTAGGTGGGGTTTTGCAGATGCTGTGAGTTCATACAGAGCTCGGATGCACACCTTTTATGCCATTTTTTGAAAATATAACCTGTAAAGTCTTTTTTACCCAGTCTTATATAATACAGTTTTCACTGGAAGCAGGAGGGGGACGCTAGTAAAAATAACACAGAATCTGAGCAGAGCAGGCACAGAAAAGGAAATGAGTACCAGGTTTTTATCCTTTTATTCTGATGCTATGGAAGTCTTCCTGGCTGCACCCAGCCTAATGACTGAGGAGGATACAGGGGAGGAGCAGGACTAAGTGAAACTGTGGGGTCAGATGTTCTCCACAACATTTCCCCACCTTATCCTAATTCACAGGGATTACCACTATTAACTTACAATAGGTCCTGGTGGTACTGTGCACGTTCCTTTTCCCCAGGAGAAGTCCAGAATATTGGCAGCCAGAAATGCCTATGTCATAGGCTGCCATCTAGGAGTTGAAGGCAGAGGGCTAATCTACTTTCTGTTTGGTAGGGGGCAGTCTTCCTGCTAAGGGAACTATGGGCAGAAACTCCCTGGGTTGCTAAGTTTACTGTCCCATGTACAGGTTTAACCTGCACAAAAGAGCAATTTAGCCTTAAATTTGGAAATGTCAACATGAAATAATTATGGCTAGAGTTTAAATACTCATGTAGGGATAAAACAGTGGTACATTTAGAGCATTTTTGGAGTAAAGCACTTGGTTTAATAATTGGCTAAAGTGATAAATAGTTTCTTGGGTAAGTAGTCTATACTTAAATAGGATGTAGATTGGTATTTCTGTTACATCAGTTACATAGTTTCCAGAAAAAAATGTCTTAATGCTTTTTTAACCAGTTGACAATTTTGAACCCTTGGAAAAAGAAATAGGAAAGGTATTTTGATTAGCTTGTCCATCTGGTTGTTTGGACACATAATATGGGTCAGAGATGGTCAGGGCTTTAGGTATCTTGGGACTGATTCACTACTCCATTACTCCAGTTTTATACTGGTGCAGCTCCCTTGAGTTACACTATCAGTGCTGTAATGTAGTCAGGAAGAAAGGGCCCATATCTTCATATTGCTGAGGATGATGGCAGGATCCAGAGGACTGTAGATAAGGGGATCCCTCTCCCCTTGAGGTCACTGAACTAAATATAATTCATCTTGGTTATGACCAAAACATTGTTAGCATTTGATGGATGTTTGCTTAAATGAATGAGTACTGTCAGGCCAGTTTCTAGTAAACAAGTTTTTAATTTGCATGAAACATGAAGGCTGGGAAGGTAATCTGCATACAAGGAAAATGTATCTGGATATTACTCAGAAGTCAACATTGATGACTAGATTAAAATAACCTGGGGTCTAGCAGTACAATCACGTAGGACCCCCCCAAAGCCAATACTCTGCCTCTCTGGTGAAGGCACAGGACCCCCTTGTCAGTGTAGGTGCTCCAGGCATAAGTAGAGGCACCAGCAGGGATCCTTTGTGGTGTAAAGTAGTGGCCACCTCGGAGAATATTATCAGCACTTATCACAGAAACCAGAGTACACCTGGCTGAGTAGATGAGTAATTGGGCCCAGTGCAGTTTCATTATAAAATCCATTGTTGGAATAGCATTGGCAGGAACCCACAGGCCTGTGATTTCTTGAAATTAATACTACAATAAGCTGCATGGAGCAGTCCCACCCTCCCAAAGCTACTGCTTCAGGCTGCCAGCAGACTCAAGCAGGTGCCCCTGCAGCAGTTATCCTCATGCCATGTTTTCAAGCTTTTCTTCACCAGTCTGAGACCAGAACCTAATTTTTAAAATAAAAGCTGAGATTTTGAAATTATCAAGCCATTTTAGGATCTGTGATCCTAGGCATGCTGATCTAGGCAGGTATCCTGAGTGTGTTTTAATCTGGCTCCAGTGAAATTTATACCATGTAGAAGGGAGAAAGAGTCAAAAAGGGAGCAAAAGAGGGGGGAAATTTTTCTATTTTTAAAACATAAAATGAAATGTGTTTCTAGTTGATTTGTTTACTGAGGAATTCTAAGCTGTCTTATAGGAGACTGTCCACTATTTTTTTTGTAACGCTAAGGCAGGGCAGGTGACCACAGCTAGGACATAAAATCTGCATGTCTTTTATCAGCACTCTTATGTTTTGCATATTTATTATAGCAATGTGAGGAAACTTACACTGCTGAAGCTCATGCTGGATATGTTATGTGAATAAACAGAATTTCTGTTTTCCCAGCTGGAAATTGCGCACACTTTTTGAAAGCACTAAATTTGTTCTAGATGCAAATGATTTATTGTCAAATATCCAAAACTAAAAAATAGGCAGGACTGTATATCCACCAGGATGGAGTTACTCTGAAGGGTACTGAAAGGTAACATTTTTATAACCTTACATAAATGATTACAAAACCTGCTACGTTGAAAACGTTTCAATGAGATGTTATAGTAAACTGACAAAGCCCAGGAAATTCAAAGTCAATTCAGATCTTTTGTCCATATTTCTAATCATTGTTGCTCTTTGGCAACTTGACATTCCTGGATTTTTTAGGTTTAATTTTGTTCCTTTTTTTCTCCTTTTTTGGAAACGAACAGTTGACGATCTACTTTATATGCAGCATGCATAGCACATAAATAGTGTTCAAATTAAATTCCACACCAGCTGTACATACCCCATACATGTGGTTTGCAAATGTTGCTGACTGCAAATGGTGCATATTTTGATTTTCAGTTGATATCTAAAACTGTGAATTATCTTTTGAATATGTATTGTTTTGCTTTCAATCCCCAAATTACATTTATATTAAACAAAATAAATACAACTGTCTGATAATAACAACCTGGGTTTCTTCAGCTTAGGTAAAGGTTAGCTTCCGACTAAGTGTTTTGAAAGCTTGCCTTCTGTGTAATATTGTCCTTAATGTTCTATTCAGAAATAAAATTTTAACTTAAATTTAGCAATGCAGCAAAGCTAGTTCATTTTTGCATCGTGTTCCCAGGTAACTTGAAGCGTCTTGAACGAAGGCCCAGTTTTGTTCTCATTTAGGTCTATAGCAAAGCTCCCAATATGCTTTTAACACAGTAAGATTTGGTATTCAGCTATCAGCTTTTTCAGGCATGTTCACACTGCATGGCATTTATGTAACATTGACTCCCAGAAACCTGTTCCAGCATCCACTGGGCACAGTATAAAACCTGGGAGGATTTTTTGGATGTGGCCTCTATCTGGTTTTTCTAATATCCTGGTCAGGATTCTGGAAGGGAGCCATCTAGAAGCAAAAGCAGCCAGATGGCACTGGTAGTGTAGCACGCTATCGCTTTGGCATTTTTCTCTGGCCAGGTTCTTGGTGCTGTATTGAAGTGTAGATATTTTTTTTTGAGATAGACTGTATGCTTGATTTAACAACATGGAAATTTGGTGGAGGCTTGGATACATTGTGGACGTTCTTGATTTGTGTGTCCCATCCATATCCAGTACTTTTTGCTGGAAGACATTTACTATTGATGTAGTAAGACATTGTCCAGATCTCACATTTCTCTTTCACTGGCTACAGTGGGAGTCATATATTTGAAAAAGATGCAAGACTGGTGTATATATCTGTCAGTGATTTCAGATGTAGAACCTATTAAGAATATTGTCTGGGTATCAAAGTTAGACTAGATCAAGAAAAACTTTAGAAAATATTTTTTTTAATATTTATATGAGTTTGGGGAATAAAAGCCCGCCCTCCCCCCTCCAAAATCCTTTTGCTCAAATTTGTCAACAGTAGTCCACAATAGAAATGAAAATACAAGAAGAAAAGTGCTTCACCATGAAATTGATCTCTTTTCCTTTGTGTTGTTTAAACACTAATGTCTATCTAAATTAGATATGGGTCCTGATGGGAGTGAGCTCCCCACAGCTCCCACTGATGAGATCTAATCATTAGATTATAGGCTCCTTGTGGCAGTAAGCAGCAGATTTCACTATTGTCTTTAATAGAACATTCTCAGATACACATTATTGCAAAGTAGAGGGTCATAAAGAAAGTGGCAATAATACCATACCTTCCAATAACAGTGAAACTGTGTGCAGGTGCTAGACATTTTTACAGTCATATTTTATTCTGAGTAATATTAAAAGCATAGGAAGATGAGCATTTCCAGGGGGTAGTATGCTCAAGTATTTGTAATAGCAAAGCAATCCATGAATGATGTGTACCCCTGGAGGCTGGGGAGGCATGGCAACCGCCAGCAGGTGTCGGCGGTGGCAAGCGGGGAGCTCCTGTAGGCAGTCGCAGCAGCATCGGTCAGAAGGGTGGGGTGAGCACCTACTGGCGGTCACTGACTACCTGCAGATGCCACATGCACCCACATGCACCTCCTATGCATTGCCAATGAAGCAGTCAATGCTTCTTGCAATGGATCTGGAGATGTGAGTTTGAGCCTTGCTCTGGATTCATTCTAACAGCTTGCCTCCAGGCACCCCAGGTAAATAGATACCTAGTCATTTAGGTTGGGGGGTCAAAGTTGCTGGAGTTCATGCTAATAACATCCCTTCTTCATGTGCTGCTAGTTACAGAAATTGGTGCGCCTTACCCACATTAGCTCAATGAGCCTTCTAGGCTTGGGCAGACATTGGCTTTTCTTGTTTTATATTCTAACAACTTTGTTGTTTTCAGATAGAAAAGTTTTCTCTTTCTTTTAGTGACAATATTTTTGTAGAGGACTTTTAGTTTCATATAAGCATAGGTTCTACTAAAAAACACATCAGCTATGTACAGACATTCTAAAAGTCTGAGCCAGAATCAATTTAAATTACATGGTTTTCTGCAAGTGGCATAATTTAGATTGGCACTGAACTGAACACACATTTGCCCTTTGGTGGAGGGGGCAAATCTTAGACCACGTTCTGCCATTGTTAAACTAATCTGTATTATGTGCAGGACTTCTGTTCTTTTATGGGTATAGACCAGTTTCTGATCACTTATACTGGTGAAAGTGTAATCTCTCTATCTGGCCAGAATCAATTAAGGAAGAAATGAAAGCATTAACCAAAAACTTGTAAGGCTAGAGAAGGGTTAAGAACATGGCCTGAAAAGTGAAAAATTCAAAAGTACTACAAAGAAATAATTTATCTCATGATGTATAATTAAATGGCATAACTCAGTGCAACTAGATTTCGGGATCAGAAACCTACAGATTCACAGAGGAACTGGATGTGTAGATAACAAGAATGCCCAGCTTGATGTAAGCTAAAAAGAAATAAAACTCAATGGTTTGGTTCTTATCCATTCATTAACCATGAACAGTTAGGAAGAGACCTTAAGATTATATCTGTTTGCCTACTATGGGGTTCTGGTGCCTACTGCTGAAGCAACCATCAGAGATGGGATGCAGAATTGGACAGATCCTTCATTTGATTGCAGGTAACAGCAATTGTGTTACAAGATTACCAGGGTAGAATCGAAATTTTCAGAAAGTTGAGAGGTATTTGCTTTTGGATTTTGGTATACAACCATCTTTACTTTAAATGTCGTTGAGAAATGTATAGCCGTTGAAGTCAGTACACTTACACAAACAATAATGTTGTCCTATGAGCCCATATTTCCATCCTAAAACTAGCTGGATTCTTTATCGTGGAAATAAATTTTAAAGGACAAGCAAATAGCAATATATATTTTTCTTGGTGGCTGTTTATGTCCCTAACTAAATAAATAGTTTGATTATTATAAGTAGTAACAGCTAACACTTCTACAAAATCTTTCATTCAATAATTTTAATTTACGTGGCATCCATTCATCAACCAGTGATGGTGGATATGGCAGCTATTCTACTGACAGGTGGTGCATTTTCTCTTGTGGCTGTAAAGACCAATGTTAGACTTGCAGGTCCTGCCACAGTGGTCACAGGAGTACATGGCATTAGGGGCTACTGTACTGACAGGCTGTTTCCTTTGGTCACATTTCTGTTGTAATTCAAGTGACCCAAATTTATTTCGCCATGCTTCACAAATATTAACTAATATGCAACATTTTGAAACATACCTCTGTGGTAGATTGGGAAGGTTTTTATAGACTTCCATTTTACAGGTCACAAAACTCTGGAAAAAGAATGGCATCCACTGAATCAGTGTAGGAGTCAAGATAGCAATCAAGGTAGCCTGACTCTGTTTTTTAACCACTAGGCAATCCTTGGCTGCCTATTACTTTGTGTTTGGATTATTTTGGTTTTGTTTAGGTTTTGTTGGTTGCTCAGCTTTATTCTTTATTACTGACAGGTTTTCTGTTGTTGTTTTGTTTTGTTTTTTGTTTTTATATCCAGTATTTGTAACAACATTTGACTGATTTGTTAATCAGCCCTTTAAAGTTCACCCCCTTGCTCCTCAAACAAACAAAACTCCTACTGATATTTCAGCTGATTTAAACTCAGTTTTAAATTCCCTAAATTTTTAACTGTATTGGAAAAAAATATGACCCCTACTGTACTGCACACACTAGGCATCAAGAAACATTTAACTAAGATTAAAAAAAAGTCTGCTACATTATTTGAATGTTTGACTTATCTGGAGGTACAGATAAACTTTTATTCTTTATTTTATATAGGCTTATGTATATGTACAATTCTTGATACAATTCAGGTAATGTAATTTATGATGTTAAAAGACAAAAATATGATATTTATAATGTAGATTTTTCCCTCCCCATACTAAAGCATAAATTGCTTTGATACAGATAGTGTAATGTAGAGTGACTGGAAGGGACGAGCCCATATTCTTCGCTTTTTTGAGATGTTTATAAATCAGGAAATAGGGCTGTGTGAAATTTCGCCGGCAGTTTTGTTTTGACACTGTTTTGACTCATTTCAAGCTCGAAACAGCAAAATTGAAATGAAACAGAGAGCTTCGAAACAGCCTCGAAACAAAATGTGGCAAGTTGAGACATTTCAAAATTTTCAAAACGTTTTGAGTTTCGAAGCTCAAGCTGGGCTTGGCTGCAGGGAAACAGAAACTAAAGTAAGGAGGGGGAGGGGGAAGGTGCACTCTCATTATTGACTGTACAGCTGGCCAGTGACTGTCATCCTTCCCTGAGGTCTCTTCCAATCCCAGTGCTCTGGGGGAGGGATGGAAAACTGCCCTGCTTTCCGCCTTGGTGTCAGTTGGGTGAGGGCGCACCTTAATACACACACACAGTGTCACCCATCCATGTCATGAGGCAGCTAGACGTGCAGGGCCCCAGAGCCCAGACTCCCCCTGCACCTATCTTCTTGACAGCTGGCAGGCTTTGTGGCTACAGCAGGGCCTAGCAGGCCTGCAGCTGTCACCCTGCTGCACCTCAGCACACACAGTGTCACCCATGTCACTAGTTTTGCTTGTCCACAGCTTGCGGTGCAGTTTCCCCCAACCCCTGCACCTATCTCCTTGAAACTTGGCAGGCTTTGTGGCCTCAGCAGGAGCTATCAGGCCTGCAGTTTTGACCCTGCTGTGGCATAACACGTACACGTGACGTGAGTTTTGCTTTCAAGATTTTGAGGTGCAGTTTTCCTGAAACCCTACACCTATCTCCTTGAAACATGGCAGACTTCACACCCTCAGAAGGAGCTACCATTCCTGCAAGTTTAATCTAAATCAGGCCAGAAATGACAAAGTTATAGGCTGTTTTGAGCTTCCCCATTATCGCCTATGGGCAAAATGTCAGTAACAGTGTCAAAACAGTGAAACTGTTTCAACAAAATGAAACAGAACAGTGGTTTTGACTCGAAACAAAATTCAAAATGAAACGCTGTTCTGTTGAAACACAAATTGAAACGCAACAGTGCCGTTTCACACAGCCCTACCAGGAAAGTATTGCTTTACTACTAAAAAGGAGAAAAGAACAATATTTCTTGACTTAAGAAGATAAACTGACAAAGCTAGAAAACAGGACCAGATTCTCACTTCACTGAAGTTCAAAATAGTAAGAAACAGGTAGACTTGTCTGACTAAATCTGGGAGAGAGATTCTACTGGGGTTCCAAATTAGATGCATAAAATCATCTGCAGGCAACAGGAGTGTTTTGCACTACAAGGGTGTTTGTCAAATGAACATGCTGCAGTAACTGAAGGCTCCCTTGCAAACAACTGAAACCAATTAGAGCAGTGGTTCCCAATCTGTGGTACAAGTACCACTAGTGGTACACAGACAACCTGTCAGTGGTACACGTTAACAGATTTATTATAAGTACTTTATATGACAAAAAATTGCTGGTGGTACTTAAGGTTGTATCATTTTAAATTGGTAGTGTGCAATCTGTCAGAGTTTGGGAACTGCTGATTCAGAGATTACTTTTGATCCTACCCGGACTGGACACAGGCATGGGAGAACTGGGTGGCTGCTGGGGCCCAGACAGAAAGGGGGCCCAATAATAGTAATTATTATTATTATTATTATTATTATTATCATCACCATCATCTCTGCTGAAGAGGGACTGATACTAAAAGTTCTCCCAGGGCTGCCAGGAGTCTCAGTACGATGCTGACCCTACCAGTCATGTCTCCTGAACAAGCTCTCTTTAGGCATCTACAGAGCTGCCTTCCCACATCTTTCAACTCCTTTATGGCTCTCCTCAGGTTTTATTTTAACTCCGACGCAGACTATCTACATTTATGCGTGTGGCAGTGGCTGGGAGTCTCAGGAGCATGTGCAGGTGCTCAATGACTCTTCCAGTCTCCAAAGATTCCAGTTCGTTTTCTGTCTGGAAACCTCTGACTCTGCACTAAAAGTCCTAGTGCACCTTCTATTGATGCAAATGAGAAAAAATCCCATTCACCTGAAATTGATTGATGCAGGGGGTGGAGCCCAAGTGCACCGTCAACTTGAATTGCATATGATGATAAATGAAAGCACAGGCAGTTTACTACATAAGGCTCTCAATAACTTTGTGGTAGGATCATGGCAACTCCTAGTCACCAGCAGTAATTTCATTGAAAATGCCCTGCCCTGCACCTTGTGAATTTCAGCGTGGACAACTTCTGCCGCAGTACCTGCTGACAGAAGCTGTGGATGGAGGGTGGTTTTGTGAGATAGAGCTCCTAACAGGGAAAGTTACACCTAAGCTATAGGCACATCTATATTCATAGACATTATAGACATTAGGGCTGGAATGGACCTTGGAATATCATCAAGTCCAGCACCCCCCCCCAACTATTTCTTCCATAGTGATCCTGAGGGAGCTGCCACGAAGCACACCACTCCCACAATCTGGCTTCCACTCTGTGCATGCCAAACCTGGAAATGAGGCAATGAAATTGCCCTGGGGGTGCCCCTCTGTTGCTCCCAAACACGCTGGAGAGAACCCATGACCTTCCCCAATGGAGCAGGGAAGATATTAATCTGCAAATTTACAGGAAGCCAGTGTAGAACATAAAGCAAAAACAGTATTCTCCCATTAGTCTATTTTATGCAGAAAGTAAGATACTATGGGTATGTTTACATGTGATGCTTCGTCCCTGTAGCAATGTGCTACTGTGATGTAGCCTCCATGGGCAAAACCCAAGATGCTGCAGCTACGGCGCCATAGAGATGTGTTGCTGTTATCACAGTGATGTAGTACCTAAAAATCAATGTGCATGGTGTGCACAGTGCAGTACAGGTTATTACTGCATTTAGTACTTCCAAAAGGAAGTAGTAAATGACAGTGCAGTAACAACAGTGCTATAGCAGCATATGTACATGTGCCCTGTGTGTTCAGTGGGTCTGATTCTGCTCTTACTGGGTGTACCTACACAAGATGCTTACTGAGCATTAGCCTAATAACACTACACAGTAGAGTGTCACGGCAAAAACCATGCTAATAGCCTACTGAGCAATGTTATTAGGCTAATGCGCAGTAAATAACCATGTGCCAGCACTACTGTACTGCAGTACCTAGAGTTACTGTAGTGTAACTCTAGGTACTGCACATTTAGTTAGTACTTTATTAAGCAAGTACTAAACTAAATGCTCAGTATCGAAGGCCCATTAATGAACATGTAGATGTGCCTAGTGTGGTGTAGATCAGTACTGCTTAATTGAAATGCTTAGGCTTGTGTATACTTGATGTTTGGAAGAGAATCAGGCCCAAAGGTTTCACTGCAGTTTTCCTCTAAGTAGCACTGGTGGCATTTCAGGAGACAGCTTTCTTAGCTGATGAGAAATTTTGTGGCTGCCAAATATAGTCAAAAAGTTTAAAAAAGACATTGTGGAAAATACATTAAGTATGTGATAAAGTAAGTGATTTTCTAAGTGATTTTATTGCTTAAAGTTCAAACATTATTTTTACTAGTCTTTGTCTGGCGTAAATTAAGATGAAAGAAGTTGGACAAGGGGAAACTAGGGTACCATGGGATGCTTCAGAGATCACGGTTTTAAGGGTTATTAAGCACAATTTAGTTTTGGCAGAATCCAATTTATCTGTATTTTAGCAAATCTGAGGAACTTGAGTTCTGACATCTTGTATATCCTTATTAATTATTCATTCTCGAGGAGCTGTAGTTGTTTGACCTTAAAGATTATGGGCTATTTACCTCACAGAAGATCCAGCAACACTTTTCACATTTGGGATGAATAGACCTTCTTTTTCTCCAAAAGAGGAAGAAAAATCTGAGTCCTTTCTGTAGGTAAGACAGAGTACAGTACAATAAGCTGAGCATGATCCAGTGGTTTTAGCTCTAGCTGGAAACTTCTATGGTTCTGCAAAGATATTATTTCAGGATTCTGCAGATACAGCTGTGTCTGCAGTTATAGGAAGAACTCTTATATGGAATTGAAGTCACTTCCTAAGCCAATGCACAATACATGACCTTTGTAGCGCTTACATCTCTGAACTGGAGATTTCTAGTCATAGTGGCACTAAGTAGTACTTTGGGATGGCTGTATTCATGGTACAAGGTTTGACGTTCAGTTGGTGTGAACAAGGCTAGTAGAATCAGTCCCTTTTTTATACTCAGGCATAATTTGATTTGATGCGATGTGAATTCACCTCACTAAAAACTAAAGATTCGAAGATTTATCGACCACAGTGGAACACCCTCTATTCTCATTGAAAATACATGTGAAAATGGCCAGAAGATTATTTATAGAAAAAAGCTGCCTACAATCCAAGTGGAGGTTGTTTTTAAAAAAGCAATATAGCTCTCTCCTGGGTTATGGCCTGTATTATGCATGCATATAACCCGCATTGACTTTTACCATTCATGGTATAGATGGCTGGAAATTTTCCACTGCAGCAGGGTTTCATTGGAAAGTGCCAAATAGTCAAAAACCAAAATGTTGCATCTTGGTTTCAGTGAGATTTCAGAATTTCCTACTTGATGGATTCCTCTCTCAGTTGGCTGCTTGGAAGCCTGGGCTTACAGTGTCTACGGTTCTGGAGGCAGTCCCATCCAGTAGACTTCCTCAGAGTTGGGAAACCCTGAACTTCCAGTGTCCATGATTCCAGGGCAGTGATTTGCATTGGAGACTGGTGCCACAGTTCTCTATACCAGGGATCAGCATCTAGCTCCTAGGTCAGCAATGTGGAACCTGTAAACCCCGAGAATCTCAGCATGAGGCTGGGCCTGTCATGGAATTGGGTGCCTGATTCCCTTGTCATGGAATTGGATACCTGGAAGCCCTGGAGGAGCTCTTGGGAGTTTGAGCCTTTCTGATGGGGAGCTGAGGGCCAAGCCAGGGTTCTCTGGCTTCTGGTATCTTTGCTACAGTGCCAGGCACTCATAAGCCCTTGGAGACTGAGCTATATCTGAGGCCGTCAGGTTTTAGACTTCCTGCTCCACAGCAGAAGTCCTGGCAATCATGAGAACCTTGTCTCATGCCTACATTTGTGACACCTAAGCTCTCTGCCTCTGTGATTTGGCTCATCCCTTATCTGGCCTGATAGTTGGGGTCTTCCTAATATACTCCACTGTTCCAAGAGCCACTTAAGAAGCCTCCTTCAGTTAGTACAGTCCCAAGAAGTTGGGGGAAGCATGGTGCTTCATTTGTGTAAGAAAACTTAAATATAAGTCTTTCAGTTTTTCTGAAATTATATATATATTTTCATTTTCCTTTCCATAAAAACTCTCAGCATTTCCAGTTTTCATTCCAGTTCAGGAAAGAGATTTTCAAAATGTCATAATTTTGCACAGATGGAAATTCTGCGTTTTGACTTTCTAATCTATGACTTAGAACCTTTGCTATTGCAGACTGGTGTTCTTCCATTGAAGTCAATGGAGGAATGCCAGTTTACACTGCCTGAGAATCTAACCTCACATACGGGAAGTCACTTAAACAATGTCCCTTTGATATACAATTGGGATTTTCATTGACTTCACTTGGCAAGCTCTCAAAGCTGATTCTAATGGAATGTTGGTCAGACAGAAGTGTTTTTAAATAACAAGACTTAAAAAAATAGTAGAGAAACTGAGCAGAAGGAGAAGGTAACAAAATGAATGGTGTGGGAGGCTGTATCTGAGCAGTACTAATTTCAGGTAAATACTTAAGTATCATATTTTGCAGGTTTAAATGAAAGAATAATTAGGGATTTCAAGGCCAAAACAATTGTATTTATGCTGTGCAGTACTAATCTGCAAAAAGAAGGTAAGGTGGGAAAAATCTGTGTGGGTTGTACTCCTGTAATGGAGCACCTGACTAAAGGGCAGTGAACAATGTAATGTCTGATTCAGCTCCTGTTGGAAAGGATAAGATAATTCTCAATGGGTGTTGGGTCTAACCTCTATTCCTTTACCGAAAAAAAGCATGGAAAGTGATTGGTATGGAAACAGAAAATGAAAAAGAATGTTACAATATTGGCATGTTTTCACTTTTGCTGGGCATGGTAATTTGACATGATGCATGAGAACAAAAAAGGCATTAGAGGAAGTAGAGAGTAAAGTGGTATCTGTAGATTGCTCAGGAGATAAAGCCTACCTCCCAAACTGGGACCAAAACAAATCATCACAACATGCACAGTACTACAGTGTTGGCCACAGCCCCTTTGTGCCACTTCCACAGTTCAGTGGCTGCTGAATTACATAAATATTTTCCTTATGAGCCTTCTCCAGCTCAACTGATGCTTTATCTGCTTGCTTTTGTTGACTTGGAGGCCTGCTTTGCTTCTTTCATATCAGATACTTCATCAGTGGCCCCTTTTGGAACTACAGTGGTGCTTAAGTAGCGGTACAAGTCGTACAAGTATTCATATTTTTATGTCAGTGGCATCCACAATGGGATGATAATTGATTGGTTAGCAGAAATACACATAAATACTTATTCCATCGATCTTACAGCCTAGGCCCTGGAGAAACTTTCTGCCACATTTAATTTGTAAATTGTAAGCAATCCTGATGAAGGCAGTGTTTCTGCCAGCTGGTCTTTGCCCTATATTTGCACTGAACCTGTTTGTAGACAATGGTCTTTTCTGGTATGCAGGTGAATCAAGACTGAAGACTAAGAATACCCTCCTCATCATAATCTGTTTGTTTGGAATTAAAAGCAAAAAAAAAAAAAGCATAAAAAGTTTAATGGGTCTATCTAAAAAATACCCATTGCTTAACTATAGCTGGTGATTGGTGGCTATATAAGCACTCACATACCATGGCAGTGAATGTTTGAGAAATGCATAACCACTAATGTAACATGAAGCCTTGGTCCAAAATAATCTGTTATAAGGCTCCTCAGCTGTAAGCAGTATATTTTTAGTAAATAAACTTCAATTTAAAATGTAAGCAGTACAATTTCAATAAAACTGAATTACAGTAGGACTTCAATTTAAAATTTAAGCAAATATTTAATTTAAAACCTCCAGAAAGTGAAATAATGTGTTTCAATCAAAACTTTCTGGGTAAGCCCAAACTATTTGTGTGGTGCTGGGTGAGGAGGGAAAGCAAGTGTTGCCTTGGAAAAAAAACAAAGAACATTTTCATTTTTGATCAACTCGAAAGATTTCTTTTGCTCTCTTTCCCAATTTGTATGGCTTTACTATTGAACTACAAGCCCAACTATTCTTAGAGCTGTATTTGGGTTTAATGGGACTCACACCAAGACTATCTATTCAAGGTATCTGTGAATTCAATTCAAGATTATCAAGTTGTCTGTGACTGCCTCCTTGAAAATGTAGGCTGGATAAAGGACTATCTTAATATTCCATGATTTTGATTTATAAAATCATTCCTCTCAATAAAATCTGTAGTTGTGTTGCTGTGCAGAGGTAGGAAAAAAACCAAAAAAACTCCCAAAGAATCCTCAGATATTTAAGGGCAATGGTGCCTGATAACATTAGGAATTAGGGGACCAATCCCGATTCCTTTGATTTCAAGAACAGCAGAATTGCTTTTAGGGGCCCCAGAAGGACATTGCTTCACCCTTTGCTATTTCCACAACCATTTTTTAAAATTTTTAAGTGATTGATATTTTAGATTAACTGGCAAATTCTCCTTCACTGTCTTGCACCTCTTTACACTTGTGCAAAGTGGAGGGGGAAATGGCACCGAATCAAAATGGTCCTGTTTTACATTCATTTTGCCAAAGGTGTACAGCAATGTAGACTCTAGACACCTATGTTTAGAGTCAGATAAAACCTGAGATTTTATTCACTACTTTGGAGATTTGACTCCAAGCGCATTTGGTATGAGCTTGGTGATAAATACGGCCCATGTTTTTCCAACAAAATATACCTAAATAAATAGACAATACTGGATGACCGCACCCCCCCGCTCCCGAGATGTCACTAGCCTCCACTGATATTTGTTAATGAATATCATGTTTTTCCAAGTCTAAACACTAGATATTCCAGGCACTTTTATTTCAGGTACCTAGTCTCTGAGTGAAATTCAGAACCCTGTGTTACATTACTCGCCTTCATACCCTATATATCCATGGAGAGAGTTACTGGGAACCAAAACAGCCAGCAAGCTGAGTGAGCATTTGCCTAGAGCTAGCTAATTAGAAACATTGGGGAGATGACCTGAAATTTCTCACACCATGAGGCTAGGGTACCTTTCTCAAACCTGTAGGGAGGCACCACTTTCCACTTGGGATCCAAATCCCAGAACGCCGTCCTGAAGGTAGGTAGGTACTTCTTTGTGAGAACTGAGCAGAGAGAACTGACCCTTGTTTTAAGAACGATGGCCAGTTATGGTATTGCTGCCACTACCCACTTTTTATCCAATTACCTAACAGAGCACTTACTCAAGAATGGAGACCTGTGTTCAGTTCCCAGGTCTTTACTGGACGTGATTCCAACCTGTATCTCCATCCTTCTAAAATAGTGTCCTACCCATTGGCCAGAATAGTACTACCAAACCCATATGCTTAAATTAAAAATAATCAGTCCCAATAAGAAACCTTAAGTTTTGTCTTTTGAGCACTCTTTTAAAACATTCCAGTTTTCAATCTTTTCTCTGCAATCAGGAATGCCTGATATCATTAACATTGCTATTATTATTTGAAAGGTAAGGTCCTCATGTATGGTAATAACATGACTCTACAAACTTGGACTTCCAAAGAAATACCAAGTATTACAGGAATCATCAAAAAAATGTAAGAGCTGGTAATGCTGCTGGCTAATATGTTTCTTTAATTCCTTAGGAAGAAATTTAAAAAAAACAACCCCTGCATATTTCCAGATACGTGTTTTATAGGTGATAACAAGTGGTAATCTAAAAACTATGTCACCAAATTGAATTTTGTCAACAAAATATTACAGAACACAAAAAATGTTTCTAAGGATGTGTCATGTTATCACTTGAACGATTAAATATACACTAAGTCCTTTATGCACTGTGATTTATGAATGGAATACATTTTCAGTACTTGGAACTATTATCAATAATAAATAATAACCTATTGCAATCTGAGTGGATACAAGCAGGAGAATCTTTTGCTTTACACTATTTAAAGTGGTATATTTTAAAACTTTAGTCTGTGGAGCTCTTGTTAGCAGGCTGTGGAAAACTGGCTGGAATTTAGATCAGGCCAAACAATGAAAGCCTGTCTTTGGAAAATTTCAAAACCTTTCAGTAGTTTGCACTGTGAAGGATAGAATAGTGTCCATTTCCATTTTCATGATTTCTGTTTAGAAAAGGTCTCCAAAATGGAAATATGTATTGTTAAAAAATATAACATTTCTTATGCTTATAATTATGCTTACATTTTTCACAAAAAAACTCTGACCAAAATCCAAAATATTTTGTTGGAAGAACTTCATCCAGCTTTGCTTGTCCTCAGATGTTATTATGTAGCATGTATCGGTAGAGAGTTGGTCTATGCACTTGCAAATGGAAAGGCAGTCCTGAAAAAAAAATCCTTTAAGGTGTGGATCACAAAGAAAATGATTCAGACTCTTGGCATAAGTATTTTACAACATTTAGCTAATTTGTCACAGCTCCTTTAAGAGGTTGATAGTTATTATTCCCCACTTGACAATAGGTTAATAGAGCTAGGCCACAGGAAGAATTGGTGTCAGTCAGGATTACCATTGTGTAGTACAAGGCTCCCAAGGCAGTGCTTGGACTGCTTGACTGTACCAATCTTTACCGGACTTGACTGAAGCATTGCTCTTTATTGGGGGATTTCCTGCAACAAAGCTCAAAGAAATATAGTAAAATGACAGGAATCTGTAGAAAAGTTACGGGTTCTGACTAAACCATTGCATTGCTCTGTCATCTTTTTGAAGTTTTTATTTCCTTCCAAGTTGTTTTCTCTCTGTTGAAGAAACTCTGTAAAACATTTTTATTGTTTTAACTTAAGGGGAAATAGTGCAAAAAGTTTCCACCGGGGAAAAACAAACAAACAAAAAAGCAACCCCCAAACTGAGTGGGATTCTCAAGTTGTCATGGATCAGTATAGAGACTTAAGTGAGTATCTGGGAATAGTTTGCACCCACAGCATTGGTCTTCAGTGTAGCTTTCTGCTGCCATTCTTGCAGCCTAGGCCTTCAGTAGTAGCAACTGTCTTTTTCGCACTCTGTCTCTGTGCCCACTGGTTCAAGGTTTTGGGGTCTTTGGCTACTGTTGCCCTCTCCTTGACCAGCCATTGGTATGCTCTCCAAATCTACCCTCACCGATCTGCTTTACATGTTCAGTAGGAGCTGGATCTTGTGGCTGTTTCTCTCAGCACCCTCTTCACAGAAGTTCCGTGATGATGTCAGTCCATCATTGTATGGTGAATGCCACATGTTGAGCACACACTTGAAGTTCATTTTTATTCCAAGAACTATATGAAAGCATAGGAGAAAAGCATCCTGCAGAGTTCACAACGACATGGCACAGCTGATTGTGATGAATTGTATCATACAAATCCCTACATGGATGTCCTTACCAAAGTTTCACCATTAGTATTCATAGGGCATAGAGTTGGCTGGAGACAGGAATCAGGTAAATCCACTGTTCTTGGCCTATCCCTTTGACTTCCTACCAACATGGAAGGACCATACAGTAAACCCAAGGGGACTATGTATATGGTAAAGGGAGCTATTGATTTAAAAGGCTGCAATCAATACATAACTTCTTACATAAATTTATCACTCACCACCCACCCCCCTTTTTAAATCTCCAAATACTGTATTTGCCTTTTCAAGCAGTCAGTATCTATTTATCTATCTTTCTTTGTTTAACATAAAAAGATAAAGTCTGTCAAACTTGCAAATATTATGACGTGGTTTCAAACAAAATTAACAACTTTTTTTCTCTAGGTCAAATTACCTGGTCTTACCCCAAATTCCACTTTCATTTTGCAGTGGTGTTATGACACAGACTGAACTTCCAGGGATATATCCTGGATTGAAAGCTACGGTATTGTCATCTTTTATTAAACTTCATTTGTTGTGAGCACTAGATGACTCAGACACAGGCAGATCCAGGATTTTAAAAAGTGGGGTGTGGGATCAGTAACCAGTACTGCAAGTGTGGCTGAACCCCCTGCTCCCAGCACCCTTTCTGGATCTACCCCTGGACTAGGGTATAAGTAATAATATTTTGAATGTTTTGCTTCTTTGCCACCAAATCCTGTCAAATTCAAACCCTACCTGGATGAGATATCTAAAATTCACTAGCATCAGGATGATAGTTTGGCCTTGATGCAAATTATTTGTTTGGTAACTGTCTAATTCCAAGTGGTCAGATGTCAACCCCAGAGTTGACTTCTTTTTGTGTCTAGTCTTAAAAAAAAGGATTGATTGGGAATGTTGATGGGACTATCTTCTTTCCTTGAATTGGGTTGAGGCATGCTGGCTCAGTAATGTAGAGGAGTCTATACATGTTCCTTCAGAGTCTCCCTACCTCTTATTTGAGAACTTTTTACCATAACAAATAAAATATATAGAAGCTCAGTGGTTCAGGCAACAGAGTTGGTTCACTTCCTTAGCAACTACTGAAGTTTTAAAGTTTGTTAAAACGAAGGAGTTATTTTCTTTATTCTACTCTTGTTATAAGGGTGCTTGTAGGTGAAGGTATGGAACTGGTGGAATCCAAACTGAACTCTTGATCACCCAGCAAGTTGTCCTACTGAAATTGCTGCATATCTTGATAGAGTAAGGAATGCTTTTTGGGATTAGTTGCAAGGTATATCTTCTTCCATATCTGAAATGAGACTTGTCATTTTGAGCTAGTGTTTTGAATATCCAACTCTGTCCTCTTCCCCTCCCATCTTCTCTGTTTCACTACTTAAAACCCTAGCCTATTCTTTGTTTGTCTTCAGTTTTGGTTTATTGCATTTTTTTTTTCTTTCTGCAGTGATAAGGGTTAGTCTTTGGAGACAGTCCCACACAAAGGAATGTCTTATCAGGTAAGGAATTTGAACATGATCCCTAGGGAGTAAGGGGAAATAAAGATGGAGGCAGCCACATGGTCTATCATTAAAGGTCTGTTCTCTTCCTCATTCATAGTTCTCATTATTCACTGCGGGACCTAAATCATTACATTTTTCAATACCTCAAAAGACACATAACTGTTCTTCAACTCATCCAAACTACCTTTACTAAAATTTTAATTCTTGCCTTATTTCTCTTTCTTTCAAACCTTGTTGAGTCCATCCCTCATCTGTCTTTACATTGCTCAATAATATGTTCTAGCAATGTCCTGTTTCTATCTCTCAGCATGGCCTCATTAGCAAAAATGCTAAGTAGAAGCTGAGCACTGTAGGCTTTACCATACAATGAAAAAAGTACCTGCAAAGAGAAGAAAGCTAATATAGAATGCTTAGAACTCATGTGCTGCCTCTCTGAACTTCTTTTAGTAGCTTATAAAACTGATTGTGATATCTATTGAAACCTACCAGCATTTAAAATTTTTTTTTACAGCTGAATGGCTGTACATTTTTCCCTGTTGTAATTCACTCCTGAACTCTTGTCTGTAATAAACTTTACCTATCCTGTTGAGCCCAGTGTAAGCTGACTGCAATCATTCTGACATTAACAAAACAAAACCTCAGTTATCCTTTAACACATTCCTTTTCAAATAAATATATAGTAGGTGCATGAATTAATTCAAGTGATTCTAAAATACAGTATTTCAGGGCAGCAAATTTAGGTTTTATAGTCCGGTGACAGCATTCCATCTTGTGAATAGCAAATAAGAATGGGGCAGTTGGCAGGACCAGTAAAAACAGAATAAAAGGCTGTCTGTACTTATTCCCCAAAGCTTCTGACCCCTGACATCCAGGCAGCATGAGCTATAATTAGCAGAGGAATGAACTATGGTGCAGAGAATCTAGGCTTATGTTTTGCCAAAGTACAGCATAAGCCTCCAAAACAAACAACAGAGCTTCCTGGCATGTGATTGTTGGTGATAAAGGAATAGGGTAGCGAGAACAGAGTTCTGAGTTAGAGATAGTTATTTAGTGGCAAGAAAGTATAAGAATCATGGGCATTGGTTTTCCCAAGCATGAGTGTATCAGGATTCAAGATGCTGAGGGATTAAATAGGGAGTGAAGCTTCGCCATATGAAAATAACTGCGCAATGAAGGTGTGTTTTGTATTCTAAGAGCCTGGGGTGATAGGTTGGAGAAAGTCATGTAACGTATGTTGATTACATTATGAAACTGGAAGCCAGAGGAACTGAGTCTGCTTTTTTACTTTGCCATTATTTTTCTGTATGACTATTGGGTCATTAATTTAAACTCTCCAGTCTTTAGTTTTTTCAGTCTGTAAAATATAGATAATGGTTTTTTAAAATCTGGTGTGAGAACTTTGATAAAAGGTGCAATAAATATATTATACATGCATAACCACTTGGCAATAATAATGCAAAATATTATGCCCACAGAATGGTTTTTATTTAGATATGCCAAAAATCATGTAAATCACATTAAATAGGTCATGTGGAAACTTTTTCATTAATATCTATTCAGATTTAAGAAGCATGAGGCAATTTGAAGATACATCATGATAACAGGAAAAAAATAGTTTTAAACTCTGACGTAGGAATTAGTTTGGACATAGCATGCTACTGATGTATTGGGTGCTGAATACTTTTATCATCCTAATATATTTTTCTCTAGAATATGAAAAGTACATTTGTGTTATGACTATGCCTATGTAGATGACCCAAACACAATATGAATGTAACAGCTGCAAATCTCACCTGGCTGCAAGCTGAGTGAGTGAGCTGTGCTTAAGAGTTCTGCAAGCAAAGGGCAGCAACTTTGCAAAGGGTGCATAACCTTTACCAGACCAGGAGAGTATGGAGTGCATGCTTTTTATTGGAACATTTGGACTGTGACCAGAGCCCACATTGCAAACTGAGGACTCTGATTGGCTGCTATTGAGCCATAAAAAGCTGAGGGAGAGAAAAGAAGAAGAGAGAAGCAGGAAAGGAGCCAACTCCAGCCTGGAGATGGGGGTGGTTGAGATTCAGTCCCTCAGCCAGGGGAAATGGAGCTGAAACTTGCCCAGGGAGCAGACATCAGAACAGGGGAGAGAGCCTGTGTCATCCCATGAGGAGCTGATTCCCCACTGGGTTTGGAGCTGTGCAACCAGGGACACAGGTGCCAGGGAAAGCATGGGGAGGGGTTTGGTAAGCAAAGCTGGCAGGCTTGCTGGGAGCGGGAAGAAGCTGTATAGTCAGAGACCTGCAGAGGGAAGCCCCTGTCTGAGCTGGGAAGGCTGGAGCTGCAGAAATGGAGATCTGCAGAGGGAGATCCCCTGTCTGCTGGTGGAGGTGCTAGGAGGGGGAGACAGCCCAGAGCGGGAGTGGGCTGAGAGGACACAAACCACATGGGTGTGTGAGAGGACACCAGTCCCATAGTATTTGCAGAAGTGTATTTCCAGAAGGAAACAAAAGAGAGCCTATTGACTGCAGGAGCTGTCTGGAGACTTGTTTTGCTGTGTTATCAGGAAGGATTAAAGGAGTTCATTTCCCACAGAGCAGCAGAATCCTGGCCTCTACCATTTAGTGGATGATCATAACTATAGCTGTGTTGCCATTTATTGGATGGGAAGTGGATTGTGACCAGAGGGGACTCTATTGGGTTATTGGGGGAGGGGGAAGAGAGGGGGGAGGACTGTTTAAAGGGTTATAACCATGTGAATGTGATTATTGAGGTTGTTTAACAGAAGTGGGCCACCTACTGTGTTGGAATTGTCTGTTTAATGTTGCAGTTGTAAATCTTATACAAATTGTTGGTTTTATTATCAATTCTTGTTATTATATTTTTCTTTTATATCTTTTCTGTATATAGATTGGTTGTATATAATAAATAAACAATGTGTTCATTGGGTTCCCAGTGAATTCTTGGGCAGTGAGGGTGAGGGACACTATTCCATGGGACAGCTCAGTCAGCAGATCTGCTTGAGGGGGCTCCCAGAGCTACTGGCACCCTGGGGACCCGTAATCTGGCACATCACCCAGCCAAGTGTGCCAGCACAGGTTACACAGATATTGATAGTCAAAGCTGATGAACTGTGTAGCTGAGACATGGGAAAGGAGAGCAAAAGGGATGCACAGATTTAAAAATTCACTTCTGTGAATCTAAAATGGAATAAAAAAGGAGCTGAATCAGATGTTCTTGATAGATCTTTTGTTTCTTTCTTATGATAAGCAGGTGAAAGAAAGTCATCTTTCAAAATATGATGCACCAATTTTCAGTATAGCTTTTACTACATGCATACAATAGAAGTTGCCTTTAAAATTCACCTACTGGTTGTCACTTGATGTTAGTATTTTAGCTGTTGTTGAATATGCAATTCAAGGATCACACAGGAAAAAATATATTAGAAAAGATGGATTGTGATTCAGATTTCACTGCTGTTGAGGTATAAAACTATTGTTTAATGTGTATGTTGTGTTTCAGGCAATGTGTTGATATAGAAGAATAACAATTAAAGCAGTAGCATGAACATGTTTCTAACGATATTTGTATTATATGGATATATGGCTGTTGGCCCGTATGCTGATACTTTCATTGCTGCCATATACACACAAACTACTTATGGTTAAGGTTGCCAGGCAAGTAATTACCAGAATGGAGTGCTAAGCAAGCAGTCCCAGTGTCGAAGAATCTGACCTTGTGAAGATAATGAGACAAGGAGAATTCAGAACAGATGAAAGCCAAGAGCACCTACTTTATCTACTGACAGCCAGGGAACACCTTCATGCTCAATCAGTTCCTGCTAATGAGACAAGATGGGGCAAGATGGTAAAACGGCAGTAACGGGCAAACTTTTTTTTTCAGCTTAATGATCTATAACTTTAGTTAGATAAAATTGTCTTTTAAATCCAGCAGAAACATAAGTATATACAGAGAAACACAAGGATGTACCTAATGTATTTTGTTTTGTTTACATTATAATCAACAATGATTAAAAGAATGGAAAATGCATCAGATAGTGAGGCCCTGGGAAGCTCAATTAATTTAACTTATCGAAAAGAAGCTTGAAGTGTTACTCGGGTAGTCTGAATATGTGTGTACATTGGCAGCAGAAATTTGTTCTTTAATAGACAAAGGTACAAGATCAACTCTTTGGAAGTTGAAACTAGTGATACGCAGACTAAAATAAGGCGTGCGTTTCTACTTGTGAGGTAAGTAACTGTTGGAACAAGCTAACAAGAATTGAGGGTTTTTAAAATCACAATTGGATGTCTTTTTAAAGATAGGCTTTAGTTCAATCTGAGCTCGTGGTCCTGAAGCAGGTATTGATTTAGGGACACTTTATATTATGAGGTCAAACTAAATATCGTACCAAGTTTTTTTTTTTTCCTTAGCCTTAAAATCTATGAATGGGATGAACATTGTAGAGCTTTGCTGAGGAGATTATGAAGAGTCACAATAATGGCACAGATGACACCTTCTTATGTCTTTCCTGTATAGGCAGATTTTGCCTAAGAGTGCTCAAGTTGCTTGGCTCTGTTAATATTTCCCCTACCCTTTTAAACCTATGTTAAAAATTATAATATGAGGTTGACAATTTCTATTGGTTATAATCTTATTCTTTCGATATTAGATTTCTGCATACATTCTGGCAGATATGGAGATGGATTAGGCTGCAAGTGGTGGGCAAAGGGGGTAATATCACTCTGCTGAAGATTTGCCCATACTCTCAAACTAGCTGGGTGCTTTGGTGAAAATGATGATTAACAATTGAGGACTATGTTACCAGTCAAGGCAGGGAAGCAAAGCTTTTTAAGGGCTGTTTGCTTAGGGTATGGTCTTTATAACAAAGTAGACGGACACCACAACATAAGACACTGATAAATGCTTGAAAACCTCCTGAGTTTTTGTGTGTAGCTGTGTTGGTCTAAGGACATAGGCAAACCTCTGAGGCTTTTTTTCTACCCAAGACAGCCCGAAGGAAAGAGGACACCAACTCCTTCTGTAACCCACTCTCGCTGGGTTGTGTACAGCTGAACAAATTGTAGAGTGTTTAAAAAAAAAAAAAAAAAAAAAAGTGTTTACATGTATCATCTGTTTGGGGGAATCAGATCTAATTCCTGGTAAATAGGTGTTAAGCTGGGGTAATTTACCCCTGAATGAAACAACTGCTTAATTACTACCATTTAGCTTCTGCTTACTACAAGAGAGAGCAGGCATACAGAACAGTCACTGTGGAGCAGCTGACATCTGGTAAATTTGTCATGTTGCAGTTGCTATTAAATAGCCAACTTTGGGCTTTTGAGCAAAAGCTGTAATAATACAAGTAAGGGAACTTAATGGCTGTCACAGTTTTTAGGCAAAATTCAGCACTCTGTAACTTTTCTGCTTGATCCATGTAACACCACAGATGGCAGAAGAGGCTCTTATGATCAATTAGTTTGACCTACATAGGCTTTTTTTCTCCCAGTAATTCCTTTATCAAGACCAATGACCTATGATTGAGCTAGAACATATTTATTTATTTTAGAAAGGCATCCAATCTTGTTTTAAGTCCACCACAGACTTGCCCCTCCCTTCCTTGGAGAAAACAAAATGGTGGAGAGTCCCAAATGCAACCCATTCCTGGTGCCAAAATACTATGTTCTTCATAGCATATGTGAAGATCAGTAAGTATTTGCAGATAACACAGCAAACTCAAAAGGAGTAATTTTTATGTTTTCTTTCTGATAAAACATACCACTGAGTTAAGAACTGATTCCTATGGGACCTCCAACTTGTTGAAGATTTCCCTACTAACAGTTACATTTGGGATTTCATGTTGCCTTGTTCAATATATATCCCAAAATAATTTTGTTTAGTGCTTTTTTTTTTTTAAACAGTCATGGGTACCAAATCACACAGTTTACAGAAATCTAAATTACATCCAATCTGTTGACTTTATCAAGTAGTTGTAAAATCGCATCAAACAATAAAATTAAGTGCAACAAGATATACAATAAACACAGATCAACAGTTGTACTTTCCCTGCTTTAATTCTGTTAAACACTAACTGTTCTTTTGTTTTGCCTAGGGTTAATGCCAGGCTAACTAGTGAATAATTATCTGGGTCATCCCATTTACCCTTTACCTTAAAAATATAAATGTTCTAGAATATTTCATTGATTTAAACAGTGTCATAGGACATATGTTTGGTTGGAACAAAAAGCAGATTCTGGCCTGCTGATTTAATCATCTAGATCAATGGTCATTGGGCCCACTAGGAAAAGGTAACCATTTTAGAAATGGATCATAAACCAAATGTCTACCAAATACATTCCTCCCACGCCATTAGGACTGATGTCTGTTTAACATGGTGAAGTAGAGTGGGCCTGTTGTTCATACACTTGACTGGAATTGTATCCTGCATTCTGTATGCAGCTCTGCTACTGGCCTGCTGGATAACCCTAGACAGCTAGTGTTACTCCCTGTGTCTGTTTTGTCACCTTAATATTGAGACATTGGCTTCAGTTATAAAACACATTTCCTGGAAGCTAAGTATTATTATAGTTATGTACACAAGCTACTTATCTCTTGCAAGTTTGGTGTGAAAGCTGGAATTCACATCTTGGCAGCTTTCCCTGGGACAGCTGGATCTAGACTTTTGTCTCACTCTGTGCCTCCATGCCTTCACCAGGAGTACACCATGAACTACAAGCCAGTTCAAGTCTTTGTGGTCTTTTTTTTAGGTCTTTGTGGTCTTTTCTTAGGTCTTTGTGGAAGATCCAGTCCCAGATGGACTGGCATTTATCATCAGGGAGCAGCTCTATGGTCGATAGCCCATCTCTGTCTCTGACTGCCTTCTGTATCTTCTTGTGGTTGGACATGGTCTCTGGGCTTTCCTTCTGTAGTCTCTACTTGCTCCAGAAATCCTTCGGCACCTTGTAGAACCAGGGGTATTCCACAGTGCACGATTTCTGTCTGGCTGGAGAACACATCCCCCACAGTCTCAGGAGGTGACCTTTTAAAATACTGGACAAGACATGCTGTTTTGGATTCTGGCCCAGTCACTAGCTTGCAGATCTGGCCTGTGTACCATGCCCACAGGAACAGGTGGGTGTCTGGCATCTCCCTGCCCCCACCCCAGTTCTCTTTATATAGGGTCTTCCTTGTCACCTTCTCCACTCTGGATCCCCAGAAGAAGATGCAGATGACTCTCTGGATTCTGCAGGTGACACACTTGGGTGGGGGGAAGACCAGTGTGGTATACAGAAGCACTGGTAGCAACGCTGCCTTCATGAGTGCCACACATTCCCCCATGGAGAGGTGGTATGTATCCCAGAGGTGGCCACAGACCCAGTCTCTGATTCACTTTGGCCTCCTTCCACTCAGCTTGGGGTCAAATTCCACCCCAAGGAATTTCACCCCCTCACAGGGGACCGAGATCCCCAGGGACTGCAGGTCCCCGAGCTCACCCACAGTCAGGAAGGTGCTTTTGCTCACATTGAGCTTGGCCCCCGCTGATGCCTTGTAGATCCGTGTGTGCCACAGGGCTCTCTCTACAGCCCACTTGGTCCAGCACAGGTTGTTTAGGTCATCCATGTAGGCCAGGACCTTGGTTTCTTCCTTGCTTCCTCTGTGAATCAGGACTCTGTGCATCCCTAAGTCCTGTCTGATGTGCTGGGCCAGGGGTTCAATGACACAGATAAAAAGGATCAGGGAGAGCGGGCAGCCACCAGCTCTATCACAATCCACGTGCATGAGAATGCATTGACCAGCACTTCGCTGCTCATGTTCACATACAGCGTCCTGATCCAGCTGATGGATGTTGAGGGGACACCCATTCGCTTCAGTCTCGAGAAACTGTTGTGACACTGTTGTAGGCCTTTTCCAGGTCCAGATTCAGCACCACCCCTCCCACTTCTGCCTTCTGTCCCGTTCTAGCTGGAGTGTGTCCCTCAGTTGCAGTGGGGTTATGTGGGTGTGTTGTCCTGGTACCATGCATAACTAGTCCTTGTGGATGATAGAACCTAGGACAGATTTAAATTGCTTGGCCAAGACTTTGGCCAGCAGCTTATCGTCAAAGTTCAGGAGGGTGATAGGCCTCCAGTTCTTTAAATCCTCCCTCAGACACTGCTTGTGCAAGGGGGTCACGAGGCCCCTGTCCATCCCAGCCCCTAATTGGCTCTCCTGAAGTTACTCTCGAAAGAGCTCCAACAGGTCAGAGGTCCCAGAAGGTCATGTAAAACTCCTTGGGAAGGCCATCCAACCCAGGAGTCTTACTGTTGTTGAATCTCCAAAGGGTCTGCTAGACCTCCTTCAGTGTCCACTCCTGCTCCAGCTGCTCTTGCTCAGCTTCTCCAAGGGTTCAGGTGAGCCCCTGTAGGCACTACTGCATGCCTTCCAGGACTTCCCATTGTGTGGTGTAGAGTTCTTGGTAGAAAGCCATCACCATTTCCAGGATGCCTTCCTTCAACTAATGCTCTGCTCCTGCACCATCTCTTGGGCATATCATGGGCTTCTCCTTGCTCTTGTTTAGTCTGAAGAAGTAAGCAGTCCACTCATCCCCCTCCCCACCCACTGGGCTCTGGCCTGGAAGATCTTTTTCCTGGCCTGTTCCTGGTACCATGCCCCAATCTGTGCTTTCACCTCCCACATGCCCTCCCTCACATTCCAGCCCTCCCTCACATTCCAGCCCACCGCTGCCTGCCTGTGCAGGTTCTGTAACTTATGGGTCAGGCATTTGTGATGTCTTCTGCAGGAGAAAGCTCGCTGCTTGGCAGCCTTCTGGAAGAAGACCTTGGTCCTGTTTTTGACACTGGCCCACCACTATGTCTGATTTGGGTACAGGCTCTTGAGGGTCCCCCTGCCTGCATAGCGCTCTCTGTAACTTTGCTGGGTCTTTTCATCTTCCAACAGCTTGGTGTTTAGCTTCCATGCCCCCTCACCACTCTCCAGCTGACCTCCCATTTCAGCCTGGATCATGAGGAGGCAGTGATCCAAGAAACAGGCGGGCATGGAGCGGGCTCCCTTTACCTTCCACCCCTTGGGAAGGAGGACAAAATCTATCTGGGTTTTGGTTTGCACTACTGGGTCTGCTTGGGTGAAATTCTCCCCAGGGCCTTGGGCTTCTTTTCTGGCATCTACTAGGCTGTGATCTTCAATCAGCTGTTTCAGTAGTCCGGAAGGTCTGCCTATGCCTGCCCTCTGGGCTCTGCTGACTCCATCTTTCTCCCTGATGATGCAGTTGAAATTCTCTGTGATGATTACCAGCCAGCCACTTGGCAATGTTAGGGCCATGTTTTCCAGGAAATCATATCTTGCCTTGGCTTTGGCGGGTGTGTACACACACAGGACTTTGAACTCTGTCCCATTTGCTTCCATGGTGGCTTTTACCAGTCTGTCTGCCACTATTTCTCTGCGCAGTATAAGGCACGTGGTGTCCCCTTTCAGCAGGATTGCAGCTCCAATAGCCCTAGTGTTGTCTGCTCCTGACCCCAGGGCTGCCCTGTGTGGCCAGCGTTTGGAGAACAAAGAGCTGCTGGTGTTACTGGGGAGACCGGACTCCTGCAAGCAGATCATGTCTGCTTCTGTCTGTTCCAGAGTATGTATTACCTGGTTCCATTTCCTTTTCCCTAATAAACTTGACTTTCAGTTAGGGAAGGGCAGAGGGTGGGGTGTGTGGGTGCAGGGGAGTGGGTGCAGCTATTGTAATGGGTGCATGGGTTTATTAAGGTGGTTTGGAAAAGAAAACGTGCAATGGAAGTCTATGATAGAGTGTGTGTGTGTGTGTGTATACACCCCCCCCCGAAATATATAGATTTATTTTCATAATAATAATAAAAAAATGTGTGTTCCTACCTAGTAGGGGAGGTATCACCATGAGGTGGTTTTCAGCCCAGGTGGTTTTACTAACTTGGAAGGAGAGATGCCATTTTTCTCAGACTTGAATTCCTTGATGTAGTTAGAGGGTGAAGGCCTGTCCCTTGCACTGTGGGTAGGCTGACCTCTGTGAGAGTCTACAAATGTCTCCAAATATGAGGATCTTGGACTTTCCTCCTAGCTTGCTCCTTTGTCTTTTTGATTAGAGGCAAGTGAGACTAGACTGAGCTCCAGAGCCTCTGGGATTGGGTATTGCATGTAGGATGTCTGTTGTTGGTTTGGGAGTATCTGAAGCCCTAGACTAAAGACTCTGGGGGCATGTCCAGATGAGCACACATATTCCTCTTGCAGTGTCCCAAACCAGTTTGAAATGCTGCAAGAAGTATCCTGGGAACAAAAAAAGTTCCCTGCACTGCATATTTGCAGCATGGGCTCAAAATTTGACACCTGGAGATCCTCCACGACCCCCCACACTGCACAGCCCCATCCCCACTGCAGCTCACTGGTAGCAGCAGTGATTGGGGTACTCAGAGCCTGATGGCCATGGGCAACTGGTGCCTCCTGAGTCTGTGGAGGCATCAGCAGCCAATTGCCGACCTGGGGGGGGGTTCTCCCCAAGCAGCTGATCGCTGATCCCGAAAGTGCCAGGGGCAAAACCGGAAGTGCCACCGGCACATCTCTCTGCACCCTCCTCACTGGCCAGCACAAATCCACTCCCTGGCTGGCGCCAATCTTAGGGGGGCACTGGTTGGCACTTACCTCACTTACAAGCTGGTGAGAGCCAATCTCAGCTGTTCATGGCACAGCCCCCCATAGGGCAGTGTGCCTTAGCACTGGCCGCCTAACACTCATGCTGCCTCTGTCACATCATGCAGGTTTGGCCTGACTGGGTGCGGTGCCATGCGGTGTTGCACACTTTCAGGCAGCACAGGGTCACTCGAGCTGTCACCTGTGGCCCTGTGCTGCTCGCTGGGACCACCTGTCACACTGGGATGGGTCCTGCATCCACAGGCCCTGTGTGCCATCAGGCCAAGCTGTGCTGCCCCCCATTGCCCCATGCCATGCAGGGAAGTTGTGTCACAAGGCCCCAAGTGCCCTGATTGCCGTTGCTGCTTCCGATGAGCTGTGGCTGGTATAGGAGAGGGGGCCCTCTGGGCCCTATGAGGGAGTGATAGCCTCTGCAGGGACCTCCTGTGGCTAAAAAGGAAAGCCTACAAAGGATGGAGGATGGGATTCACCTCCAAGGAGAATTATTCTGCACTGGTCCAGTCCTGCAGGGACAAAACCAGGAAAGCCAAGGCTGCAACT
>NW_017728886.1:208962247-208975797 GCF_001723895.1 Crocodylus porosus | reverse complement strand
CCCCTTTCCCACCCCCTCCATCACCCACCCATTGTATGATAAGAAAACCAAAAGCAAACATCAAAACATAGATATTTAGAATTTGTTTTATTATGATGATAGTGACACTCATAGGCTTCCAAATTGCTTTAAAATTGTAAATATATGAATAAAACATTGCCCAACTGATCTCTCTCTCTCTGTCTATGTGTGTATAGTGGTCTTTTGTTTTAATTGAGGAAGAACATGGATTTTTGGGGTATTTTAAAGAATGAATTTGGATTTTTTTATCTGAGATGTTGCAGGTTTTAAATAGAGAATATCAGAATTCCTGCTAGTGAGGCAGGTGTCAGGACCCAGGCAGAGCAGCCTGCTCAGGGCTGGCACCTGGGACCCAGATGAAGGTGGCTGACCTTCTGGCCACTTGGGGCCAGGAGGACATGCTTTGATAGTTCAAAGCAGGCTTTGACACTGAGAACATCTTCTGGGCAATAGTTGCCCCAGATGGCAGGGCAGTAGCACACAAGACAGTAGTACTGCACAAAGGACAGCTGTGATGCCACAGCTGGCCCAGAGGTGTGGATGCCTCTACTAGCCATGCAGTCCCCATCTGGGTCTGGCAGGTGTGCAGCTTTGGGGCCACATGCTGTTGGTGGGTAAGGGGTACAGGGAACTCTTAGGGCTGCTTCAGCAGTCCAGCTGGCACAAGGTGTAGTGTCTCCATATACCCGTCGGCCGGGGCCTAGAAGCTCTTGAGAGAAATTAGCCCTGACCTGCTTCCCAGGGCCAGTTTTTATTGCTGGAGCCAGCACAGGTGCTGGCCCCAGTCTCTAGCTCCCCCTGGCTGCAGATCTGGGAGGAGCTGGTCAGGGTTATTTTGCCCCAAGTGGCACAACTTGCCCCACATCAAAGTGCTTGTCCAGGCATGTGCGCTGAGGCAAAAATCCCTGCCTCAAATTTGTACCATTCCTATTTGAGCTGCTGCAAGCGCATGTGCCTGCATGTGTGGACATGCCCTGGGAGGTAGGATACTTGCTGATGGTAGCACCACACAGATTTGAATGACTGAGCTCTGCTCAGTCAATAGAATTCAGAATGGATTTGGTTGATTTGACCCAAGAAATGAAATTAAAAAAAATAAATGTGGTAGGCTCCCATCAGTCTGTTTATCTAATATGATAAATGTGTTTTATAGTCCTGCTAAGTGTTGGCTGCATTTAACCAACTTCCTACTGGGTTTCTGTTACTGAGAACTTGAAGTTTTTAACACCAGTTCAAAGATACTGGGGGTACATCTACATGAGATGCTTACTACGGAGTTTCCAAATTAGTTCTGCAGTAAAGTTCCAGTGTCTACACAAGCAGAGCTATTAGGCTGAAGTAAACTAATTAACTCTGCTGTAGGAAAGTTATTTACTGTGCTGCAATGTATGTTTTGATGGTGACCAGGGCTGGCTGGGGCATGAGGGTGCTACTGTGTGGGGATGCCTGCCAGCTAGCCCCACACTAGCATCCTTGTGCCCCACTCAGCCTCTCCACAGCATGTTGAGCCAGGCAGAAGCAGCCCTGGTCTGGAAGACTGATTCCCTTAGATCCCTGCCAGCTGGGGCTGTGTTGCCCTGGTTCAATATGCTGTGGTCCTGAATGCACATGTAAATGCTACACCTGGGCATTATTGCATCATACTAATTGCACATGTAGATGAGCCAAATACAGTAAGTTTAATGTGGTTTCCTTGTATGTGGATGTAAAACAAGGGCCTTTTTCCCCCATGCTGATTGGGGAAAAAACTTTATCTTGTATTCAAATAAATATGGTATTTACAAGTTAAACTAGTAAATGATGTGAAAAATAAAAATACACGTGTCTGGATAAAGATATTGGGGGAGAATATGTTTACTGAATATTGCCCCTCTTTATTTATTATTAATAACCATAATAGCACATATTTATTGGGTGCTTAGCACCAGGGCATATTGGCAAGATTAATGTAAGTTCATTGCAATTTTCAAGTAAAGGAGGGAACCTGGCATAGTGTTACATGACAGGATTAAACGTGTCAAAAAATCTGGTCAGTCAGCAAAGTGCCTGATATTTTCTTTTTTGTGTTCATGTGGCACACTGTGCAAAGAAATACATCTTGTATTTCTTTCAAGACGGGATCCATTTCAATGGGATCCATGCACAGGCAGTCCTCAACTTACAACGTTTCGAGTTACAATGTTTGCACTTACAATGTTTATAAATTGACACCCTGTTTCAACTTTATGATGTCAGTTTCGACTTTACAACGCTTGATCTGATGCAACACCACACCAGTGAACAAGTTCGCTACATCGCTCATCTCCTTGGAGAATATCTGTCTAAATTTCCTTGGATGCTTTCTTTAAGAAAGCAGCCAAGACTCCAGAAAAACCTGCAGTCAAGACTTCTGAGAAGACTCTAGCCAAGAAACCTTCAAAAAGTCCAACCACGAGTCCTTCAAAAAGTCCAGCAAAGTCACCTCAAAGAAGTCCCGCATCTGGGACTTTAGAGTCCTGGCTCTGGTGCAAGATGCATGGGTGTAAGCCCGCTGCACCTCCATGAGCCCAGGGACCCCAGCAGTGACCCCAGGACCCTGATGAGCTCCAGCTTGCTGGCAGGTAAGCAAGGGCCCATGGAGGAAGGGATCTAGTCAGCTGGGAGCGAGCCAAGTGGGCTGCAGAGGGTCACGCCCCCTCCAGCTCCTACTTGGCCCAGCCCCCCAGGGAGCCGTGCGACTGGAGCATGGCGAACAGGCCATGCAAACAGATGCATTCCTGGGCCCAGCGTGAGTTAGCATGGGAGTTTGCACAGGAGGGTGAGCGGGAGGGCCCAAGGCCCTGCCTGTGAGCCCCCCAGAGTAAGCAGTCCCGGCCATAACCAGCCTACCAGTGGCATGACACGGATGGGCATGCACTGCACCCCAAGGGTCCCCTCAGGGTCTGCGCCCCCACCCCCACACCTTGGAGACTGTCACCCAGATGGAGCCCACGGTTTTGAGCTCCATGCAGACGGAGCACCTGGGTCTCGGCTGCGGGGGCTGCCTGTCGCTTTTTCAGGCTCTGGGGCCCGGGAGCATGGCCACCTCCCCTTGTGGGATCTGCTCCCTACTGGGGTCTCTGGTGCGCCAGCTGGAGGAGCTCCAGGCCACAGTCCAGAGACTATGTGCCATTAGGGACTGTGAGCAGGAGATCAACTACTACTGCCAGGACCCTTCTCCCCCAGGAGGCGGAGAGTAGACCACAGTCTCCCTCCAGGACAAGGGAGGACTTGGGGACCTCCCTTACTGTCCAGCCCAGGGCTTGGACCAAGGTGGCAAGGGGCCCCAAGGCCCGCTGCACCAAGGACCCTGCCACCCTGGAGCTTTGCAACAGGTATGAAACTCTTGCAGTCCCAGCAGAGCCTGCTGAGTTGCCAGCTCCCACAAGCAACACAGATGACACTGTAGGTACCACTCCCGCTCTCCCTAAGACCAAACGCAAAGTGTTTGTTGTGGGAGACTCCATCCTGAGTGGGACTGAGGGGGTAATCTGCCGCTCTGACCCCTTAGCCCAGGAAGTTTGCTGCTTCCCTGGAGCCCGCATCCGAGACATTGCGGAGAAGATCCCTAAGCTCCTCCAGCCCACTGACCACTATCCCATGCTGCTCATTCATGTGGGCACCAATGACATGGCTCGGAGTGCTCCCAGCCAGGTCATGAGGTGCTACAGGGATTTGGGTGCAGGGCTAAAGGGTCTGGGGGCACAGGTGGTGTTTTCTTCTTCTCAGGCTATGGACTGAGGAGGGAGAGGAGGATCCAGGTAGTCAACCAAAGACTGTGGCGCTGGTGTCATTGGGAAGGCTTAGGCTTCCATGACCACAGTCCGCTCTTTGGAGAAAGAGGCAGCGAGCTGCTGGGAAGGGATGACCTTCACCTCTCTCTGTTGGGGAGTAGGCTCTTCTCAGCCAGACTGGCTGACCTGCTCCATTGGGCTTTAAACTAATCCCGCTGGGAGATGGGGGGACTACCGCCACTGCTGGCCCACTGAACGGCCCTTGCAAAGCCAGCAGGCCAAGGCACATAAGGGATCCCACCCCAGCCCCAGCCCTGGAACAAAATGTAAGTAGGGTAAGGGCTCCCAAGGGGACACTTGAGCATCTAAACACAAATGCCAGGAGCCTGGGGAATAAACAGGAGGAACTTGTTCTCCTGCTAAATGCAAATAACTATGATGTCACTGGGATAATGGAGACCTGGTGGGACTCCACCCATGACTGGACCACGGGTATAAATGGCTATATCCTGTACAGGAGGGATAGAGTGAACAGAAGGGGTGGGGGCGTAGCTCTCTATGTCAAGGAAAGCTACACGTCCCTGCAAGCTGACATTGGCGCTCATGGTGGATGACTTGAGACCTGGGTTAAAATCCATGGGGAACACAGCATAGGGGATACTATGGTGGGGGTCTACTACAGACCCCCTACCCAGAGTCAAGACCTTGACCAAGAGTTCACCAGGGAATTGGCTGAGGCCGCACAATCCCAGTGTATGGTTGTCATGGAAGACTTTAAATACCCAGACATCTCGTGGGAGGAGCGCTCGCTCAAATCTGAGCGGTCACAAAGCTTTCTCTTGTGTGTGGATGACCTCTATCTGATGCAGGAAGTCTACGGGCCGACAAGGGGTAAAGCGCTGCTTGACCTCGTACTGGCAACCGGGGGTGACCTAATCAGGAACCTAATGATCGAAGGGAAGCTGGGCAACAGTGACCATGAGCTGATCACCTTCAACATCTGCCATAAAGCTGGCAAGTCAGTCAGTAATACAGAAGTCCTCGACTTCAGGAAAGCTGACTTTGACAAGCTAAGGAGGCTTGTCAGTGAGGCCCTAAAAGGCCACAACCCAATGGTGAGTGGCGTTCAGGATGAGTGGTTGCTCCTCAAGGGACCTATGACCCCAGTTGACTTCCTGCCCTTTGGGCAGGGGGCTGGACTCGATGATCTCTCGAGGTCCCTTCCAGCCCTGATGTCTATGAAATCTATGAAATCCTGGATGCTCAAGCAAAGTCCATCCCATCTTGGAGAAAAGGCAGCAAAAGGGCACAGCAGTCCCCTTGGCTCTCCAGGGAACTGGCGGACCTTCTGCGTCTTAAAAGGAAGACCTACAAAGGATGGAGGACTGGAACCGCCACCAAGGAGGAATACTCTGCTTTGGTCTGGACCTGCAGAGAGAAAATCAGGAAAGCCAAGGCTGTGATGGAACTCCAGCTAGCTACAAATATCAAGGACAATAAAAAGTCCTTTTTTAGATATGTGGGGAGCTGGAGGAAAAGCAAGGGCAACATTGGACCCCTGCTAAACCAGTTGGGGCAACTAACAACTAATGCCCAGGAAAAAGCGAATTTGCTAAATGGGTACTTTGTGTCAGTTTTTCACCAGTCCCATGAGATGGCCCTGTCCACTATGGGTCAGGGAGGCCGAGGTGAGGGAGATTCCTTGCCTTTCATTGAAGCTGACCTCATGAAAGAGCACCTTGACAGGCTGGATACCTTCAAGTCACCCAGCCCTTATGGGTTACGCCCCAGGGTACTCGGAGCTGGCGAATGTCATAACTAAGCCCCTGGCATGGATCTTTGAGAGCTCTTGGCACTCTGTTGAAGTGCCCAATGATTGGAAGAAGGCCAATGTCGTGCCTATCTTCATGAAAGGAAGGAAAGTAGATCCGGTTAACTGCAGGCCCATCAGCCTGACCTCTATCCTGGGGAAGGTCTTGGAAAAAATTATCAAAGAGGCCATCCTTAACAGATTAGCTGAAGGCAATATCCTGAGGGATACCCAGCATGGGTTTGTTGCGGGTAGGTCTTCCTTGACTAATCTCATTTCCTTTTATGACCAGGTGACTTATCACCTGGACAAGGGGGAAGAGATTGACATTGTCTATCTTGACTTTAAAAAAGCCTTTGATCTGGTATCCCATGAACATCTCTTGGCTAAACTGGCTAACTGTAGTTTCGGCCTCACCACGATCTGCTGGCTGGGGAATTGGTTCTGTGGTAGGACCCAGGGGGTGGTGGTCGATGGGAGCCAATCGTCTTGGTGCACTGTGACCAGTGGGGTCCCTCAAGGCTCTGTCCTAGGGCCTATGCTATTTAACATCTTCATCAATGATGTGGACATTGGTGTCAGAAGTGGACTGGCCAAATTTGCCGATGACACCAAACTCTGGGATAAAGCATCCACACCTGAGGACAGGAGGGTAATCCAGGCAGATCTTGACAGGCTCATGAAATGGGTGGATGAGAACCTGATGGTGTTCAACACTGAAAAATGCAAGGTTCTCCACCTTGGGAGGAAAAACCTGCAGCATCCTTATAGGCTTGACAGTGCTACTCTGGTTATCACTACAGATGAAAGGGACTTGGGGGTCATAGTTAACCACAGGATGAAAAAAAGCCTTCAGTGTGATGCTGTGGCTAGTAAAGTGAGCAAAATGCTAGCTTGCTTCCATAGCTGCTTCTCAAGCAAATCCTGGGACATCATTCTCCCCTTGTACTCGGCCTTGGTGAGGCTCAAGCTGGAGTACTGTGTCCAGTTTTGGGCTCCGCAATTCAAAAAGGACATGGAGAAGCTTGAGAAGGTGCAGAGAAGAGCCAAGCATATTATCAGAGGTCAGGAATACAGACCTTACGATGAGAGGCTGAGAGCCATGGGACTCAACCTAGAAAAGCTCAGGCTCAGGGGTGATCTGGTGGCCAACTATAAGTTTATCAGGGTGCTCATCAGGATCTGGGGGAACATTTGTTCACCAGAGCACCCCAAGGGATGACAAGATTGAATGGTCATAAACTCCACCATGACTGATTCAGGCTGGACATAAGAGAGAACTTCTTCACTGTCCAAGACTTCAAGGTTTGGAATAGACTACCGCCGGAGGTGATTCAAGCACCCATTTTGAATGTCTTCAAGACACATTTGGATGCTTATCTTGCTGGGATCCTATGATCCCTTCTGACTTCCTGTCCCTGGGCAGGGGGCTGGATTTGATGATCCTCTGGGGTCCCTTCTAGCCCAAATGTCTATGAAATCTATGAAGTCCTTCCAAATCAATATGATTGCTATTTACAATACATTAATGTAGCTATATTACTCATCTATAATTAATTGAGTACAAAATTCTGGGGTATTTTTGGTGAAAACAGGGTATTGAGCCTTGGTTCAGGAACCAGTCCGCCATTTATAACATTGTTTCTTATGAGAAAATTGGTTCTGAGTTGCAATGTTTTGAATTAAGACATGGTTTTCAGGAACCAATTGTGTCATAAGTCTAAGGACTGCCTGTATTCCTCATGGAAAAAAATTCCGGCAGTGGGGTCCTGTTAACACATTCACTTCATCATCTGGGGCATAGGGCTAGAACTCCGGGGGAAAGGATGGTGGTAGTGCTCTTCTGGAAGTAGAGCATTTCCTGCTGTATTGTAGGAAAGTGAGAAGAGGTTGAGGTTTGGTATCAATATTTTTAATTCAGTCAAAACTATTTTATCTCCATTAAGAATGTGGTAGATTAGAAGGCTTCTCTTTCTCTCTCTTTCTTAATGTCTTTAAATATCTGCACAAAACATTCTCTCAGCCCATTAGATTCTATTTTAATGTTTCCCAGGAAAAAAAAGGAGACTTATCTTCAAGCAGGAGCTGTGTAGCTCATTTGGTAGGCTGATAACCTACAGGTTAGCAGTATCTGAGTTCAATTCCAGGGGAGCATGGTAGGTTTTTAACTAACTGTTTCCACTTCCAGTGTAGCCTTGGGGGTAAAGGTGGCTGGACTGTGGTGCTGACCACATCACTTCCTTTTTGTGCCAAGTTTAAAGAAACAGTAGAACACTGCCTAAGCGGCCTGTAAATGGGATACCTTTACCTTCAAGTGTTTCCTTGTGCAACAGTTTCTTGGCATCCTTTCATCTGAGAGAGATGGTGCTATATTGCAGCCTATGAAGTGGATGGTTTGCAGTGTCTTGTGTGACTGAAAAGTCCAATCTGAGATTTGCATGGCCTATGGCAGTGGTTGCAAGCATTGGCAATGCGTAGGCGGTGCACATAGGTGCACATGCCCCCCCCAGATTGGCTGCTGCCAGCCAAGGAGTGGGGGTGCTGAGAGAAGTGCTGGCTGGTGGCCCCCCGCCCCTGAGATTGGCACCAGGTGGGAAGTGGGGGCACCAAGAAAAGTGCCGGTGGCACTTGGTTTTTGCCACCAGCGCTTCTGGGGTTGGTGATCAGCCGCTGGGGGACCTCCCCTTCCCCCCTGGTTGGTGATCAGCTGCTGGTGCCCCCCAGACTTAGGAGGCACCAGTTGCTCATGGTTGCAAGTCTATGTGTCATGGTTGGGTGGTTTGGGAACTGCTTGCTTCCTATGGACTCTTTTCTCTTCAAGCTGTTGGAGCCAATTCCTGTCATGGACTTTAATGCCCTGGTGGAGATGATGATGCCATTTGTTCCGATCACTTGCCAAGGTTTCCCAGTGGCCAGGATCAATTCCAAATGCCTTCATATCTCCCTTGTATGTGTCTTTATAGTGAAACTTGGGGCGTCCTGTTGTTCTTGTTTCCTCTGATAGTTCCCTGTATAGCATGTCCTTGGGTATATATCCATCTTTTAATCTACTCAGATGGCCTAGCCAGTGCAGTCATCTCTGTCTGAGTAGAGCTGTCACACTTGGTAAATTCACCCTTTGAAGAACCTCTGCATTGGTAACTTTATCTTGCCATTTGATGTTGAGTATGCAGCATAAACAGTGCAGGTAGAAGCTTTTAACTTTTTCTCTTGATGTGCATAAGTTGCCATGTTTCCCCATCATACAATAATATATGCAATACATGAATATATGCAGTAGTCTGGATAATATTATGCACAGTGGTTTTGGACCCCTAGATTAAGACCCACATAGAACTTGAATGTATGTATTGCCCTTTTCTGCCAATACACACAAGTTGAGGCCTCAAGATAAATGATTGGGTGCCAAAGCAGCAATGTCTGCAGGTGCCAGAGTGGTAATGTCCAAAGCTACAGAAGAACAGACAGTCTGAGATACTGGTGCAGAAACTCAGAGGAGACAGATGTACTTAAGCTGAAAGGCAGGCATGTTCTGGCTCAGACAGTTGCTTTTACTGTCAGGTTTTTGCCATTTCTGCGCTTCAAGTCACCCTTCCTGAGGCAGTATCACATCAATTCATTTGACTTGTACTGAAGTTGAGAAATGTCCACATCTCTTATATTCTTGAGGCTGAACCACTGGCTATTGTCCAAGTACTGTGGATTAGATATTTGTAAGGCAGCATCTGAGTGTAATTTATAGTCTGTCCTGGGAAGAAATCCCCTGGGGTTGGAGTGGAGGAACACACACCAAAGCCTGAGACCAGATATAGGACTGCTGCAGCTAACACCTACTTCTGTGCTCTTCTTTTGCTTTGCTACTCCTCACTGAAGTCTGCATGAAGCTGGCAGCTTTGGGAATCAAGATTTCCTATACCTTCTGATGTGAGAGGATATGTGACTTAAACACCTCAAGGGTAAAATCACTCAATGATCTGCAGGAAGAAAAGCCCTGGCAGGATACTGTGCCAGTCAGATACACACACCACAGGAAGCCTGTCAATCAAGGACTTTGTGGTGAGGCACAGAGGGAGCGGAGTTCAAACTCCTGACAGTTGATGTTGCACTGACAGCTCTGACACAGACACCAAAAGTAATTGTTAGGTTCAAATTTCAAAAGAAGGAAGTAGGAGAAAATGACCTAAGGCTGAGTGTGGCACAAACTGCCAAACAGAGCATAACATCAACTTTCCTTCTCTCTGTCGCTCTTCTTAAAAACTTTTTTATTTTTTTTAATGACAGAATTTGAGACAGATAAATATTATTCCTGGGGGTAAACCCCAGGGAAATCTGAGTTCATCAGCTCTTGGGTGATTTTAAATGACAGCTGAAACAGCAGCAGTCAGTGGGTGTTCACTACAAGCAATGGTAGAAAAAGGTACTGACAGCCAGGAGCTGTTGGACCTATTCAACAGAGGTACAACAGCCTGCTTGTGTGTGTATACTGGGTTGGGGATGCTTGCTGTGGAAGTTACTGGGCAGACGCTGGAAGCAGGAACTTGAGAATACGCCTCCATTATACAGAAAATGCTGTGTTAACCGGCACTTTATTAGCGAAAGCTCTATTAACTGGCATCTGAGGGACACAGCAGAAGTGAAATCAGAAGTACCCTTCTGGGTTTCGCCGCCATGAGCAGAGTTTTCTTTGCCACTTCTTTGGACCGTGGGCCAGGGCAAACCAGCCTGTTAGGGGCAAAGCAGCCTGTGCAGGGTCCCCCTCTCTGTTCCCTGGCACATTGATGCTGGGGAGTGAACCAGATGGTGCACATTTGATTAACTGAAATAATTGCTTAACCGGCATCCCCCATTCCCAGGGGAATGCCGGATAACAGAGCTTTTACTATAGTTGGATAGTTCTATTGATAAAGAATGAAGAGGGAGCCTGAAATAACCTTTGAATTGGGTATGTGATTATATAAGTGCATATAAAGAATATTGTGTACACGCACACACATTGGGTATGTCTACATGTGCCATTAATGGACAGTAATAAACCTCAGAGCTTATTGCTTTGCAGTTCATTGCTCCCAGGAAGTGGTTTCCTGCTCCCAGGTGCACTGTTTACATGTGCGCCCAGACCACAGCAAAGTGAGCTGGTTCAAAACAGCCCCAGCTGGCAGGAAGCCCAGGAAGGTCAGCCTGCCAGCCGGGGGCTGTTCCAACTGGTCTCAGTGTGCTATGGAGAGGCTGGCTGGGGTATGGGGGTGCTTCAGTGGAAAGCTAGCTAGCAGGCAGCCCTCATGCTTAAGCACTCTTATACCCCAGCCAGTTGGTTCAGCATCTACACATGCGCTGCCATGCAGGAAAAAACTCCATAGCAGGGTAGTACTTTTGTTTACAAGTACTAACCTACAGTGGAGTTAATTATTTTCCTGCACCCTACTTAGGGCACATGGATAGATGCTGAGATGTTTACTGTGCAGTTAATTAATCAACTGTGCAGTAAACATCTTGTGTAGACCTGCACACACATACAAAACCAGATTAGTTAGCAATCTTGTCAACTCAGTTTTAACCTTTTCTTCTGTCATCCCTTTCTATCACCTGTCATTACTTGTTACTCTGGACCAGATCCTCATGTATGTATGTCAGCAGAGCAGAGCTCAGTTGGCTTAAATTGATTTAATTTGGCTTAAATTGGTGTCATTTCATTCCCAGTGGACCAAAATTTTAGAACCTTGCTCTGTTATGATTTCCTGATGGTCAGGCATCTGTCCTCAGAGAGTTTGATTCAATTGGAGCACAAGATTGTATACCCTTCAGGTCAAGGACCACTTCTTCCTGAAGTCTGTAGTATATCAGGCATTGTGAAAATAAGTACAAAGCACAGAGTCCACTTCACTGTCTTGTATCCAAATTGATTCCACTGATGTCTCTTAAGTGCATTAGGTATCATGGCTGATATTAGGACTGGATCACATAGGATGCTAATTTTTCTGCTTACTTCAGTTGTTTGCTTCTCCCATTTCCCTCTCCCAGAAAGAGGAGCAGCAGCAACTGCTGGAACTTTGAGGTGCTGATGAGCACCTCTGGATCCAGGCCAACCCAAAGTGGTGCGGATGTAGCCTGCCTAAGCTAACAAAAAGTCCAGTACCATCTGTGTATGGTCAAACCATGTGGTTTTCAGATAAAAAAAATTAATCCCACAAAACAGATTATTACTCCACTCCCTTCCTATGGATCTCCCTTTTTAAATCATTGTTCCACCATTTGTCCAAGAGAGCCATAAAATATAAGGAACTATGTAAGTGTAGGCATCTATAATCATACACCTTGCCATATCACACCCATTTCTAAGGTATTATTTTCATTGATTGCTTGTAGCCTATTGGAGTCAAGTGGAAACCTTATTTTCTGGGGCTCAATTAACAAAATTTATTCTTTTTAGAAATTATTCTGCTTCTACCAATGCTAGATCTAAACCCAGAATTCATAGAATCATACAAATAGGGTTGGAAGGGACCTTGTAGATCTTCAAGACCGACCCCCTGGCTGGGTAGGAGAAAAAACTGGGCTCAAATGATTCCAGCCAGGTAGGCATCAAGCCTCTTCTTAAAGACTCCAAGATCCCTTTCTGCCTCCGTGCTCTCAAGAAGGGAGTTTCCCATCTTATAAGTGTGCTGCTGGTTATTACTGCCCAAGTGCAGCACCCTGCACTTGTCAGTATTGAAACGCATCCTGTTTTTATTAGCTCACTCCTGTAACCTATCCAGGTCTTGCTGGAGTCTTTCCCTCCCTACTAGTGTGCTCACCTCACCCCAAATTTTGGTATCATCAGTGAATTTCAACAGGTTGTTTTTCACCTTGTTGTCCAATAAAGAAATAGAAATAGATAAAGAAATAGAAAAGCGCAGGCCCAAGAACTGAGCCCTGGGGGACTCTGCTGCCCACTTCTCCCCAGGTCGAATATGACCCGTCCACCACCACCCTCTGAGTACGACCCTTCAGCTAATCTGCAGTCCATTTGACTGTGTAGGCATCAATGCCACAGTCGCCCAATTTTTTAATGAGGATGGGGTGGGAGACGGTGTCAAAGGCCTTGCTGAAGTCCAGAAAGACAACATCCATGGTGACACCTGCATGCAATGCTTTTGTGACCTGATCATAAAAGGCAATCAGGTTGGTCTGACATGACCTGCCCGTAATGAAATTGTGCTGGTTGCCCTTGAGCATCATCCCTGAGGCTGGCCCATCGCAGATGTGCTCCATGATAATCTTCTCAAAGAGTTTCCTTAGAATTGAGGTAAGACTAACTGGCCTATAATTGCCCGGGCCCTCCCGCCTCCCTTTTTTAAAAATGGGGACCATGTTGGCTATCTTTCAATCATCTGGCACCTGGCCTGAGCACCATGAGTGCTTGTAAAGCCATGCCAAGGGCCCTGCAATAACCCCAGCTAGCTCCCTCAACACCCTGGGGTGGAGAGCATCTGGACCCGCTAATTTGAACATGTCCAGCCCCTCCAGAATCTCCCTAACCTGGTCCTCCCCAACCTGAGGTCTAGAGGCATTCCCCCTGAGTCCGTCTTGCATCATGGTGTGGAAGTCCTGGTCCCTGCTCAAGAAAACGGAGGTGAAGAATTGGTTAAAGAGGTCTGCTTTCTCCTCTGGCGCAACCACTAGATTGCCCAGAGGATCTTGCAGGGGCCACACATTTCCCGGTGCTTTCTTCATCCTCCCTATATATTTGAAAAAGGACTTTTTATTATCTTTGAGTTTGGACACAAGTCCTAGCTCTATGTCCACCTTAGCTTTCCTGACAGCCCCCCTACAGGCCCGAGCAGAGGAGGTATTCTCCTCTTTCGAGATAGCACCCCCCTTCCATTGATTGTATGCTGCCTTTTTGGCAATCAGGTATTCCCGTACACCCTTGGTGAGCCAGGGGGGCTTTCGGGCACTCCTGCCCCCCTTGCTTTTTGTTGGGATGGTCA
>NW_017728886.1:208960605-208962147 GCF_001723895.1 Crocodylus porosus | reverse complement strand
ACCCATGACAACTACATCCTTCACCTTAAGTGCCTCTGCAAGCTGGCCCAAAAATTCCCGGTCCAGCTCCTCCCCTTGGTTGGGGGGTCTGTAGTAGACCCCCACCGTTAGATCCCTCTCCCCATGGCCCCCTTGTATCTTGACCCAGAGCACTTCAGCTTGCCACTCCTCTGACCCCCTTTTGCTGGCAGAGGATGTGTATTGCTCCTTGACATAGAGCGCCACACCCCCGCCTTTCTTTCCTTCTCTGTCCAGCCTGTAAAGCCTATAGCCCCTAATGCTTACTGCCCCCGTCATGGGATGAATCCCACCACGTTTCTATAAGCCCTATTATGTCTGGATCTGAACTGGCTATAGGCTAGAAGAGAACCTAGAAGAGAAGACACACTTGCCTTTAGGAATTAACATGTGGAGAACTCTATCCAAAAGAAAGGAAAATATAACCATTTATAAATTCCAGTTTTAGGCATAAATCAGGAAATTTAGTAATTCTTGATTGAGATGGGAAGCCTTAAATATAAAATTCTCCTATGCTATTCAAAATAAAAGAAATTAAGAAGAGGGAAAGTAATCTTTTGGCCTATTGTTGTGTGCTGAAATGGAGAGAATTATAGGTGTTTTGCAATTCTTGAAGGTTGATGGGAAAGAGGATATTAAAATAATTTTCTCTCTATAGTAAGTGGAAAGAAAAATCACCCTAGATAAAGTAAGGGAATATGGAGGATGGGAAATGGAAAACAGAACAAATGAAAAGAAACTGAGAGATCCAGGTTGAGGCACCTTCTGCAGTCCCTCTTGCCATGTGGCCATAGCAGTAAGCAGCAGTGGCAGCAGGGTCCTAGCACCTGCCCATCCAACCATCTCCAGCCTGGGGTGGGTTGTTCTGGCCTGTAGCTGGAAAAGGTTGTTTACTCCTGGTGTATTCTGTTGCATTTCTTGGCATATGCAGTCAACTGTTGTGTCTAAAGAGTCAGTTGTTGATGAGTAGCATAATGATGGGTGAGTGAGCAGGACATGTACACTGAGCATTGCCTAAGGAATGAGCATAGGTGCCTGACCATCCTGTCCTCTTCACCCTGGATCTTTCCTGAAGTGGTTCTTGCTCCAGCAGCAGGGATGGCAGAGCAACAGCAGTAGTGCACAGTGCTGTAGCAGTGGCTAGAGGTTCATTGCTGCAGGGAGGAGATAGCAACTCTGGCGTTTTTTTGCTGCTGAACATGTATCAATAGCAGGACATCTCCCTTCCCAACAGCAATAAATCATAGAATCATAGAATCTATGAATCGGAAGGGACCTAGACAGATCATCTAGTTTGACCCCCTGCCATGGGCAGGGAGGAGCACTGGGGATGGCAGGGGTCATAAGACCCCAGCCAGGTGCCTATCCAGTCTCCTCTTGAAGATCTCCAGGGAAGGCACCACCTCTCTGGGAAGCCTATTCCAGGCTCTGGACACCCTTACCGTGAAGTAGTTCTTCCTAATATCTAACCTAAACCTATCCTCCCTCAGCTTGTGGCCATTGTTCCTGGTGACTCCAAGGGGG
>NW_017728886.1:208953487-208960354 GCF_001723895.1 Crocodylus porosus | reverse complement strand
CAGTGCTGGTCTGTTCACCTGTTACTGACTTCTGACTGTCCCATACTTTATTTTTGTTTCCTCCTCCTTTTTTCTTTTAATCCATTTTAAGCTCTGAGTGAGCATGTGAAATATATATTTGTTTGCCAGGTAGCAGAAGCAGATATTCAAGGTAGCACACTAAACAGGGTGAGATGAGGACTCATCCACATGATGCTATAACAGTTCTTTTCTGAGTCACTAATTCTGCAGTTCTCAGATGTGTTCCACTAATTACTATGAAGAATTGGCTGTATACATGGTGTTGGCTCTCTACCTTGATTCCACCTGCTAAACAAATCCCCCAAGTTAATTTTAAAAAGAAGCTCTTTGATATCCAGCACTCCATGGGCTGAGCATCTTTAGCTGCAAGCTCTGCCTTACTAGAGCCCCAATAGATGTTACATTTGTGTAATGGCCATTACACTACCATTATCAAAACAGATTCTTTGTATTGCAGTTTAGGATAAGCTGTGGAGGGAAAATGCTATACAAAACCATGTTCTTTTACATTCAGCCAAAAGTGATGTGAAGAAACATTCAATAATGAAGACAGATTATAATCCTATGCATGCTTTATGGTTAGGGTGACTATAAGAAAATCTTGGACATCCGGGACACTAACTCTTGCCCCCATCCCTGAAGTCAGCCACAGTGCTGCAGGCAGTGGCAGAGGCCGGCAGGCAAGGGTGCAAGTGCAGTTTGGCAGGAAGGCACAGCTGCCTGGCATACCATGCTGTTCCACCTACCTGCTGGACTGCTCCCTGTGCCCATGCAATTCTGGAACTCTCATTTGAATTGCCATTAACTGTCTGGGACCAGCTTTCAAAATCCAGGACTGTCTGGGCCAAACTGGGATGTATGGTCACTCTATTTATGTTTGCATTAGTGGGGCCAATGGACAGTGAGGTACTAACTTCATGGTGAGTTCTTGATCCCATTGAAATTACATGAATTTTTGCATTGGCTTCTCAAGATTCAACTGCAGGCAGAAAGCAACATACTCAGAAATTCCTTATTTTATTGGGTATTTCAGTGTTTCACCATTCTCTCCATGACCTGGTGGGTGAAGAAGACGGTGTGTAAGGTTTCTGCATTGCAGCCAGGCAACTGGGTCAGCAATATTTCAACTGAACCTCAGCTTGATGATCACTTTTAGGGTTGCTTTCAAGGAGTTCTTGGAGCACCAGGTGCTTGCTGCACAACAAATTGGCTTCATTTTGTGAGTAGCTTTTACCTGTGTGACTTTCTTGGTGCCTGTTTCTGCATTCCTGGCTCTATACTCAGTCCCTGTCCTATGGAACCCCGGTTTGACTTCAGCTGGCTTCCTGACATCTGCTGCTGATAACCTGGCTTGGCACATGAACCCTGGTTTGACTTCGGCTTTCCCCCAATTATGGAAGCTGGTAATGCCCCTGGCTCTAACTGCTAGGCCTTTGTTGGCCCTGACATGAGTGTAACTTGATTGCACAGTATTAGTCACTTTTTAGCCTATTCTTAGTGTTCAAGATTCCCCAACTCAAACAGATATTTTTTTCCCTGCAACTAGAACATGAAGATTGGGTTATTTTATACTGAAGAAGTGGGGAAAGCAGGTTCTCAGGTTCACATTTTGAAACATCCAACAAAGTCCCCCCCACACCCCCAATTGGAAAGAGTTGGCTAAGATATAAGAGTTTTGCTTCATTGTGTGATACACGTTGAAAATTGAACAAAATCACATTCTCTTCTCATGGATCATTTTGTCATTCGTCTGTTTTCCTGACATGATGATGGATTACTGGGGTAACTGCGTTCTTCCTCTATAGCAGGGGCATGGTCCTCATCCTTGGATCTCTCAAATGTATTTTAACAACACTTGTGGTGACAGGACATTGACTGTAGCCTCATAATTCTGGTGGCATGTTCTTGGTGTTTTTGGGATATGTTACTTGGAGTTGTGTGGCTGGGTTTGTGTAGTTTTAGGAATAGGTTAAACAAGCACTTTTATGAGATAGGTTGGATAGGGAAGATCCCATCTTGATCAGGGTCTTGACTAGATGACTTCTTGAGATCCTGTCCAGCCCTACTTTTCTGATTTTAGGATTCTATGACTTGCATCATCTGTCTGGATCTAAGCATCATGTTAACTTACAGATGAATGCAGAGAGGAGGACAGGGACATAAAAGCTACAGCCCCCCATCCAAAGTTAAGTGCGTTCCTTGCCAAATTATGTTAAGCTATCTTATAGCAAAACCTTATCTTTCTAATGCTGTGATTTTTGTTTTCTGGGTTGACTGGATATGCAGTTGATCAAAGATTGTGTTTAGATATGTTTCTTCCTTTGTTAGTGTAAGTAATTTCTATCCATTACAGAATAAAAGTTAGATCACTGTTGAAGTTGAAACAAATCTTCGTCCACCTCATACAAGTGTTTTTGTACTAATAACTGTTGAATGACAGACCTGTTGGAAGACCTGTTCTCTAATGGTAAAGTTTATCTTGTATGAACCAAACTTTCCATATCAGTAAGAAACTGAGTCAAACATGTGGAATGGAATAAATACATTTTTAATTTGAATAAAATTCCTCCTCAGTTTTCACAGTGAGAACTGTACCATTTGCATTACTGAATTGCTTATAAAAATCAGTCCTGCATTTGAAGTCCCTAGCATGGACCTCAGTATTTTTGCAAAATCCTAAGTCAAAAGGATTTCACACTGCAGGTAATAATCCATGTAGACCCAGACCTGAGCGTTCATTATAATATTACTGAACTTGTTGTCAGTATCTGGATTTAGTACCTAAATGCTGCTATTAGGTACAAAAACATATTCTACATTTTAATAATAATAATAATAGTAAATAATAAAGCAAATATGCTAACTTGTAAATAGTAGCTTAGCCATTTAAAATAATTATAGTTATAAAAAGTATTCATCAAACAGTTTGTATAAAACCAAAGGGATTCACAAACTGCTCACTTTGTTAACTTTTTGTTATGTGATTAATTCTGTAAATCACAGGACATCATTTGTGTTCCGTCATTGGATTGGATGAAACTTTTGAGCTGGTAACCATCAAATAGTACACAATGCTGAAAAGAGGTTTTAAAATAATGGGTTCAAAGTATAACTAATTAAATCAGGTAATATCCCAATAAATGGCAGTTGTCCAAATGTCTTAAAAAACTATCTCCCAATTAATAATTGTTGGATGAATTTGCCATGATTAAGCAGAGAAATATTTGTGAATTGTCCTAAGTAATATTTGACCATTACCAGTTTATTTCTTTGTAGATTCACAGCCCTGGACTGGAAGTCTTATAGCCTCAGGACTCTTCATAATATTTAGGGCACAACTAGAATCAAGAAATGTGCAAAAACCCAAACATGAGAATTAAACAGACTCCCAAAGCTTTTAGCAAAGGTTTACCATAATGATATGGAAAAAAAACCAAAACGTGCTTTACTGGATGCGGCAGTGTGTTACTTTGACCCAGTTCCACACCGTCTATATAAATTGGGAACTTCAGCAGGGCTTTTTGGCACTTTTAGCTAAAGCTGAGTCAATCAGCTATTAGATAAAAGCACGAAAAAGCCCCACTAAAGTGCCCAATAGATACAGAAATTGGGTAAGTCAGGTCCAACTAAAGTGCTGCGTCTTCTAGGCATGTGCTGGTCTTGGCATGGGAGCACACCAAGTTTAAAATAAAGCATTTTTTTCCATGTTTGCAAGTAGAAGACTGTTATTTAAGTTGAACCTATTCACCCACCTTTAAACACTATGTCCTAAAGAAAACAGATGTGCAATGTAACAACTCTAAAATAACCTAACACTTTTATATTTTTCAGACAGCCTAACAATTTCTCTTTGCTCTTAACATTAAAAAAGACTTTGTTCCCACACACATTAAAAAAAAAAATACAAGTCTCCTGATTGAGCTATTAGAAGTCAGGAGCAATTCATAGAGAACTTGACAAAAATCTGTAGAGATTTTGTTTTACAAATTCTTCAGAACACTAATTTCACGTCCTGTTCTTTAAAATGTGTTCCCTTTTGTGACAATAATTATTGAGGATGTGAGTGAACCAAAGTTTGAATCATTTAAGACCTCTATATCCATAAATAATGCTCACCAGTGACTATTCCTAAGCTGCACATTTATGCAGTAATTCAAATAATGAAGTCTTGTTGTGTTTCAACAAAATAAACATTAAAGGAAACAGCTTGTACTATGTTGACATGATTAAGGAAGGTATTTAATGAAGACTAGACTTCCCTTGGTCCAGTTAAGAGCTTACTATCCAAAGCTGTTGCAATAACAATGTTATTTCAGTAGATTTAGACTGTTTAAATTTCAGGGGATTTAAAGGGAGTTCAGTCCAACTATGACTTGTTTTTGTGCTAGCAGTGGAAATCCTACAAAATTAAGATGGAGGTCTCTATTCCAGGAATGTTTTTTGTTACTTTTAGGCCTTCTTGGAATGCAGGACTTCTTCAGTAGCACTCATCTTGTGAATATTAGTCCTTTCAAGGTGTGTAAATGTTGGGATTGTAATGTAAATGTTGAATGACAGAGCAATGGAGACATTAATGACATGGACGACTAGTGCCACCTTAGTGTGTGTGTGGGGGGGGGCATGTGCCCCCCCAGCAACCAGTCAGTGACTGAGGGGGGGTGTCCCTCCATGGCTAATCTTGCTGACTGGAGTGGAGACCAATCTCTATGGCTGATCATAGCACTCCACTCCCTGGCCAGTGCTTGCAGGAGGGACACCAGAGCTCGCACCTGCCCGTCCTGCCCATCACCTAAGCAGTGAGCATAGCTGGTCGGGGGGTGCACCTGTGCTCTCAGAGGGTGCATATACACCCCCATGCACCCCCTGTCACCACTGATTAGTGATATTGTAGGACTTGCCAATAAGCTACTTGCTGAGCATGTATGATCATATTTTGAACCACTATTAAATTCACTGAGAGTGGTTTTTTGATTTTCATAGAACTTGAATTGTGACTGGAGCTTAATTTATGGGTTAAGTCTGAGAAAATATCACTACTCTTCCCGTTTCCCTCCCTCTTCTTTACCCCATTGAAGCATTTTATGTAGTCTTGGTTCCTGTCCTATATCAGTGTGGATTGAGCCCCAGCTGTTGTCCTCATCCTCCTATGTTACATTTTTTTTCTTCCTTCGTCTTCCTGGGATGCTAGAAGGGATACAGAGGGTAAAAACACTGTCTTCCAGGCTTTCCAAAATGCTGGTAGCATACTTTCCTGTTTTCCTTTCATAGATTCATAGATGCTAGGGTGGGAAGGGACCTCAACAGATCATCGAGTCTGACCCCCTGCCTAGGTAATAAAGAGTGCTGGGGACAAATGACCCCAGCCAGATGCCTATCCAGCCTTCTCTTAAAGACCCCCAAGGAAGGGGAGAGCACCACCTGCCTTGGAAGCCCATTCCAAATTTTGGCTACCCCTACCATGAAGAAGTTTATCCTGATATCCAGCCCTTGTTTCTGAGTACACTCCCTTTGTTACTGAGAGAGCATTTCCTAGGCAGACATGGTTATCAATGATATTTTAGCACACCCATCTTGCTTTTTCACTGGTATGGTCATAATTTCATCCCTCTTGGTGCTTTCTTTCTAGGTGGATCCTTTTCATCCCCGTTGTGCTTGTGGAGAGAAGGCTCCTGATCACTTCTTCGCACTGATACTGGCAATAGGATACTCTTCGTTTCATTTCTATTTGTGTGAGGGAGACATTCCAGTTGCTCTTAGTCTTTGTGCTGAATGACAAGTTTTAGCAGTCAGCTCTCTGATATGCTGGTGTATTTTGAGTTGCTACACAAAGAAAAGCATCAGACCCATGATGGGAAGCTGTCATTTCCCGGCAATATCCATTTTCATAATTTGAACACATCAAAAAACATTAAATATTTTGCTTTCCCTTTAAATATCCCTATAACATTGTAAGCCTAGTGGAAGGAAGCACAACAATGTTTTAAGGCTTTCAGCACAAGTGCGGAGCCCTGCCAGGAGCCTGAATCTCAATGCATTGCCACAGAATACACTGTTTATGCAAGATGCACCGAGGCCATTGTACTCTGAATACCACTATAAACCAAGCAGCCAATGCACAGGGAGAAATATTGATGATCTAAACCAGTGGTTTTAAAACTGTTCCATGGAACTCTGGGGTTTTGTGATAGGTTACCGGAGTTAAGTACAGACAGCCAAAAAACAGCCCTGGGGAGCTGAGGGGAATTTTCCCCTTCTCCCTTCCCAGCTGCTGATTGTTTCAGCTACTGCCACAGGAGGGAGGGAGAAGGACTCCTTGGGGCAGGGTGCCTGCCCATGCAGCCCAGCATGGGGGGAGCAGAAAGCCCCTGTCTTGGGGGCCTTCCCCCCAGACCGGCCCAGGGTCTCTCAGCCTCCGGCAGCCCCAGGGAGCTGAGAGTAATTCTTCCGCTCCTGAACCCCAGAGCTGCTTGCCTTAGCTGCTATGAGTCTCAAGGATAGCACCAGGCACCCTTAGAGAATGGAGGGAAATTCTTTCATGCCCCTGTAACTAGTTTTATCTCAGACTCACAGCAACTGAAACAAAACTAGCTGTGGAGGAGCAGAAGAATTTCCCTCCACTCTCTGAAGCTGCTGGAGACTTGCAGGGGCTAAGACAAGTAGCTCTGGGGTTCAGGAGAAGAGTTCCCTGGGGCTGCCCTGGACTGGGGTGGGGAGAGGCCCCCCCAAGGTGGGGGCTCCCTGGTGCCCCCATGCTGGGCTGCATGAGCTGACACCCAGCCAGGAGGACTCCTTCTCCCTCCATCCTGTGGCAGCCACTGAATCAATGGTTGGGAAGGGGGAGGGGGG
>NW_017728886.1:208931120-208953387 GCF_001723895.1 Crocodylus porosus | reverse complement strand
AGGGTGGCCAAAGGTTAAAAAGCCCCCACCACAAGGGCTTTTCCTCCCTCCACATGCTGTGTGGACCCTGGCTAGCTGGGTCTGGGGGTCTGTTCCCTTGTCCCTCGCCCCATCCCTGTTGTCATTGTTGGCAGTCCCTCAGTGTCGAGGATGATGTCCGTCAGGCTTGATGGGTCCTCAGGTGAATGCAGAGCCCAATTCTGGATACACACATTCTTCAGCAATGAGGGTATGTTGCATGGGGGAGTGGGATTCGCAGCCCCAGGTTGGTCTCCTCCTCCCTCTGCCGCCACCGCTGTTCCGCCTCAGTATTGAATCATTGGTCCTTGAAATGGTATGTGCCTTAGTCCCACCTTGTGTGTGAGATACGGGATCTTCTGAGAGCACCTATCTAGATAACTTGTTCCGTGGGGCTCCAGGACTGAAATGGGCATACATCCAGTAGCAATGCAATGTTACTAGTGTCACAGTCTCATTTGAAAAGCATCAACTCTTACTTAAGAACAATACCTTAGTGTGAGGACACACCAAAATGTGCATTAACCTAAGGATTTTTTTCATGGTGCCACAATACTTGTACACAAGTGACTTTTTCTTTGATATCAGAATGTGGCTGTCCTACCAAACTGGTTGTCATATCAGGAGTCCTCAGCTCTATGGCCTGTCAAATCAGATTCTTCCCTAACTGTAGCATTTATGCAAAACTTTGCAGTGCTACCAGATCTTTCATATTGGAGCAAAAGTAATCTTTCTCACAAGCTTCATGTCAACTTAAGCCTCAAAATCTTCATTACTAGTTGTATGCCATCAGAGCCAAACTGTTTAGTTACATCAACACAGGTTTGATTCCTAGATCCATGACATTTTTAAGATCTGACCATTCATACAAAGGTGTGGGAGCATAAAAGTTCAAGACACACAGCTTTTATTGAATATATGCCTATCTTTCATTTTCTTTTTTTGATCATGTAACTGCAACCAGCAAAGCTAAGTTGTTAATTAGTCTTGCCCTTAATACTTGAAATTGTAGAAAGCTTGAAATGGAAGAACTCTAATAACAGCGTATCAGGAAAAACAACCAGTGAAAATATCTTTCTATAATTAGTTATATTGGTGAGCATGTCCTTTCACTGTCATCCTTTTAGCAGGTAGGACAAATCTGCAGTGTTCTCTTAAACAAATGACTTAATATTGCTGAGACAGTACATTATTGCCACTGTGAATAGGCTTACTATTATATTTTTTCCACCAGCCCTCTCTGCATGCTGAACTACATTTCAGTCAGGAGTTATTTGTCAAAATGTGCATGTTTTCCAGGTAGTCTTATTGTGGGTCATGCTGGAATAGTTGTGAAAGATGATTACCTTTTCCAGGTCTACCACACACAGCAATCTAGAAAGATACCCTCTCAAATACAGGTAAAAAAGTATATCTGCGTAAAGGGTAGCACACCTCAGCATACTCCCAGGAGTCAAATCTGAGTCATCCAATTCAACAGCATTTTGGGCACTCCTACTGAGTGCTGGATCTTCGAGTTCCTTGAGATCTTAATTCCACATTTTTTTCAGAATAGGCTTCAAAGAAAAACTACAGGTAGGCCTAAGGTATGCGCTGACTATGTGCTCTACCACTGTCAGTCAAGCCTATTGAAGATCACCTTCTGTGAGTGCCCTTTAAAAACTGGAAATTCAACACCCACAGTAGTTATACAGAAGATACTGTGGGAACTTTCCTATTCTGTGCATAGGGAATACTGCAGATAACACATTGCTGCACCACAGTACATATTATTAAACACCTTTTCTTTTAATAGCTCTCTGCCATAACAGTGCTAACTCCTACTTTCAGTGGAAACCTACTGCAGTGACAGTGAGAAAAAAAACATTAGCTGTGTGGGGAAATGTAAGGCTCTCTCTGAATATAGCTGCTGTCAAGATTGTAAGGTGTCCACCTTCAGTTCAGAATACATTTCAATGCAGTTGGGAATCTTTCTGCCTGATGAACCCGTCTGACTGCTGAGAACATAGACTGACTGACATCCTTTAAGGTTAATATGGAAACTTCGTTGCAAACCCTGATATTGTTTCTGACACTGATGGGGATGAGTGGCGTGCAATGTCAGTTCAAGATGAAAAGCTATTGGTGAAACAGAATCCACTGAACATGATTCCCATGATACCAGAACAGACCTTAGTAGCCTTGATTTTCTTGACTGGTAACTGAGGGGCTTGGCTTGGCTTCAATCATTTATTATTGTTAAAAAGTAATTGGAAAGATTATGACCTATATTGCTAAGTACATTTTGTTGAGGGAATTTGACTCTTGATAGAAAGGAGCATGGTTTAATACTGTCATATCATATTATGATGGCCAGTAGTATATATGTATACGTGAGATGTGTGAGTTTTTTCACACAAACTCCTTGAATGTGTGGAAATGTAACATATTGCCAAGCCATGCAATTAAATGACCATTTATCTTTTACTGGCTGGCCTACTCCCTTCCTGCTAATCAACTTCCTGGGAATTAATGTTCCAAACCTGTGGATAGTATTAAGTAAGAAAGTGGCTTTTTAAAAATGTTGGTAGTTACAGGCTTTAAGTCCTTTCCCCCAAAAAATAAAGTATTCCCTTTGAAAATTATACTCCCCCAAAATGGGTAAAATTGAACCTTGTACCAGTGATGGGTTTAAGGACTGGTAGTTTCTGAGCCTGTAGGGCTCTATACTAGTAACAAAAAGAGAAATTTTTTTCGCCATGAGATAGTTAATGTTTCTTTTTAGCTCTGGGACAGCCTGAGACTGTAGGTAATTAGAAAATGGTTTTTCCATAGGAAATGTATTTTCATTAGAGAAAAAACCTTGATTGGGGGCTGAGGGGCTTTTTCTTTTCTTTTTCTTTTCTTTTTTGGATGAAAACATTTAAGCAGTTTGGCTCCTGGCTTTAAAAAATGAAGAAAGTAGACACCTTCTTAATGGAAAATTGTATTTCACCAAAAAAATTCACTACCCCAGGAAAAGTTTATTTAGAGAATTTTCAGCCAGCTCTCCCTGAGAACACTTCTAATTGTGACTCTTTTATCTGTAGGCAATATGTTTTAAATAATCTCATAGAAATGTTATGACTTCCTCTGAACAGTTGGACTTACAGCAACAAAAGCCTATGACTTGACACATAGATAGCTGTGAAAAGGAGTCCCATAAGATTTTTGAAAACTTGCAAATATTTGTAAGATGTCTCCGTGTAACACATATGGTTTATATAGGGCACATAGTAGAGTGGTGTAATAGCTTTATTAGTTCATGTTTGGAAGTTGACATGAACGGGGGGTTTCTTCGGTCATCTCAAAACAAATACTAATGTGATTTTTGTATTGCATTCTTATGTTTTCTGTATGTCTCATGTATAAATGGAAATACTATTACAAATAATAAGGAGGGGTTTTCAAATGTTAATGAGACTTTATTTTCATCAAAAGAAAATGAAAACACATTGGCTGTGTCCAGGTAAGCATGGACATTGGCTGCATCTAGATGAGCACTAAACATGTGCTGCTGCTGGTTGTCCCCAGGGAAGGCCTGTGCCACGTGCCATATGGTTACCCTGGATGGGGTAGGGAAGACTTGGCCAGCAACTGTACTGGCCCCACCAGGCTTACCTGGGGGCTGGGGGGCTGGGAAAGCTGCAGCCGTGGCACTCCTGCAGCTTGGAGTGTGGATCTGGCCAGCTAGGCTCTAGTTTTAGGTGGCATGCAAAGCCTCCATGTGTGCCACCTCTCTTTTTTTCTGCATGGGTTTTTCCCCACTCTTCCCCCCTCCCCCCCAATGCTGCAATGCTGCAAGGTAGCAGCATGATAAATGCCTGAATGAGCGGTGTGTGGTGCCACAGATGGGTCTGCAATGCCACATACCACACAGTCACACTCGTCTGGACACAGCAGTTGGGTGCATCTACATGTCTGCTTAACTACACAGAAGACTTAATTTGCTGCAGTGTAAAGCATCACAGTCTACACATGTGATGCTATTAAAATGTAGCAACTAATTTTAGTTGCTGTAAGATAGCACCGTCGGTGACAATACTATCTTACTGCAGTGAAAATAACGGCACCTAAATGCATGTGTAAACATTGACCAGGGCATACATTGTGCCTGGTCAGCCCAGGCTGCAGGGGGCCAGACCCCTACCTACTACCCAGCTGCAGGGTTCACATGCTGGGGCACTCTCATGCCCTAACCAGCCCCTCCACTGCCCAATGCCACCTCCTGGAGCCTGGGGTTGACCCCCAGGGTCCCCTGCCAGCCTAGGGCTGTAACATCTGCATGTGTACCTGGCCCACACCAGTTAGAGCATGTACATGTATAAACTCCAGTGCAAACTGTTTTTTAAAACCTATTAAGGGGGTAGAATGGCTACAGTCCACCAGAAAACTACCACACACTTTTCCAGTGAGGTAAAGATCCCACTTATAGGTTTGAGTTTCCGACTTGACGTTAGTCAGAAGTTGTGATTTCTAGTTATGGACCATGGTATGTGTACTGTACAGAGGAGCATGGAAGAAAAACTAGTTAACTTAAAATAGATAGTAGCTATTGCAAGGTGCTCAGAGGATGGGATACTGGAATAGTCTTTATGTGGTAGTTAATGAACCTGGAGCAAGTGATGTGGCCAGAGGTATTTGAGAAATTCTGGATATTTCTGTAATCGCATGATTAATTGGAGCTCTTTAGAGACTGAGAAATAAGGTGGTACAAGTTTACAAAAGAAGCAGTAAGAAGAAAGCAAGCCAGGTGCTCCTGCTTACACTTCTCATAACAGCAAGACTAGAGGAACATTTAGAGAAACTGAAAGGCAACCACTTTAACACTGATAAACAGAGGCAGTTATATCTTACGTAAAGGAGCTATGGACTCATTGCTACTGAGACTAAATATCAGTGATATTCTAACAAGGATTGTAATATCTAATGAATAATAAAAAATCCTTGTGCTTCAGGGCATAAGCCAATCACTAATTCATTCAGAGCGATGAGGAAATTTCCCACATGGTAAATACCTTCTTTCTGGCATTGGCTGCTCTAAGAAACAGGATAAGTAGACTAGATGATGTGCAGTGTGGCCATTTCCTATGAATCTATATTTTTTAATGCATTTTATAATTCTTCACATTGTTGTCTGGGTACCTCCACTGCAGTGAGTTCAAAATTGGTTCATTTTAGCTTTAAAAATGTACCTAAATAGAAGCAGGAAACCTTATAAATAAATCCAAATATTAAATTAAAAGACAGCACTAATTCTTAGGAAATCAGTTTCTTTCTTTGACTCCCCCAGTGATGGGTGAACATCCAGAGATGTTATGTTGAAAGGTGTTAACAGCTGTGCATGGAGGGCACATCAGAATCCAACACAGACCTTACTGGAGCCAGTGGGTGCACCAAGTACTCTTTCAGGTTCTGCAGAGGGAGATCTTAAACTGGGGCAGGATTCAAGTCGTGTTTAGAAAGACAGCTATAGAGAGTGGGTGTTGTTATCCAAGGTAATCGGATGCATAGCAGGTCAGACTTGAGCTAAATAGACTGGATCAGTTCCTGAGGGTGTTGTTACAATTAGCATGTACTAAACACATTCTAAATGCAAGTGTCCCCATGTTAAAGCAGGAAAATTCATGCTGTGTGTTTTCTGAGCATCTCAAAGTTAGGCTGCTTCCAGAAAGGGTTATCTCTGGGTCATGCTACTCAGCTCAAGTTGCAGTACGTCAGTCTGGTCCAACAAGCAATTTGGGTCCTTCAGCTTCCCAGGATACGCTGCTTGCAGTCCCTCCACTTCCACTCTATGGATGAGCTACCCACTCTCCTGAGCAGCACTGTCTTGGGGGTGGTACTGCCCTGGGGCAGGTGGGGCCCTGTGAGTACTGGGGTTGCTACAGTTAGGCCCCCCTGCAGCACAGCAGCCCCAACCTGAACAGGCAGAAAAATCTTTCCTCTCTCCCTCCCAGCAGCTTGATGCTATGGCTCCACACTCCTAGGGGAAGCCAGAGCTTGGAGCTGCTGAGGGAGACAAGTTTCATGCTCCTGCCATGCAAACCTCTCTCCAAGGGGTTCCATGTTTTGGCTTCCCCTAGGACTGCAAAGCCACAGCTGCAGGAGTGGATTTAGCATAGAGAGAGCACAGAGCATGCTCCCCTCTTCCTGTTCCATGCTCCCACCATACTAAATCCCCTTTTCTTCCTCACCCCATCCCCTGGCTGCTGCCTACCTCCCCTGCTTGGCAGAATCCCCCTCTTTATGTCGCTTTTTCTTAGTCTCCCTGAAGGGTCCCCATAGCAGCCAAACACCTCTTTGCCTGATGCCTGGGCTGCTTCTCCAGCCAGGGGCAGAACTAGGGGAGTCTTGGGGAGGCTACAGCCACCCCAAAATTCACCTTAGGCTCTGCATAGCCACCCCCCACTGGCCGCACCCTTGTCCAAGGCCCCAGGCCTATGCTGCCTGCCCCATGCAGATGAGCCTGCTCTGCTACCTCACACAGAGGCATGGCTCTCCTGACCCCTGGGGTCCATGTCCTGACTTTGTATGTGCAGCCCCCCCCACAATTTTCTGTCTAGCCCACCTCAGCCCTCCCCCCCCCCAGCTCCAGCATGTGTTCCTAATTGTCTGCTTGATCACATCTGGGGGAGTTAATCATCAACCTTTCCCTGCTGCCGCCAAGGGAGGTGCGTGTCCCCACTATAATGAACCCTCATGTTTTCTGTCAGTATTACGGAACTGAACCAAGTGACATTAAAAGCTGCATTAGATCCCCTCAAGCCAGAAGTTTCCCTTTTAATCCTCAGCATCTGGAAACACCTCAGTGAACAGAGTGGGCAAAATCTGGCTGCTGCAATATAAGACTCCTGATGCTCCCAGATGTGCTGAACTGGATTGCTCTTGGTTCCTAGCCACACCCTTGCTCACCAGCCCTCTATCGGCAAGTCAGAGCTGTGCAGATCAGAGAGACTTTTAAACTTTAGCATGCAGCTGCTCAAAGCAGGTTCTAACTTGAATACTGCTTCCCATTTCATTAGTTTTATCATGTGCTAATTGTATTATGTAACAACACCAAAGGTTGCAAATGCAAAGGGATTATGATATTGGTTGTATTTATGGGTGTTGGAAATGAAAAGCTGAGAGAAAAGGTTGTGAGCATGACCCTAAAAGGAAATGAAAAGGTGACACTTCAGCACAGAACTCACTGGAGCCGTACTGTGAGTCTCAGAATGGAGCTGACCAGAGAATGACAATTCCAGTTTCAGCAGCTTTTGAGGTTTTGAAATTTTGTTTTCATTCTCACTTGGAGTAAGAATTTCTTCTGTAGAAATTGCACTGGCATCAGTGTCCAGTTGTGGACTGGAACCTACATTTAAGGATTGAATGTGCACATGTGTATATGGGTGCCAATGTCTGTGAAAGTCTCTCCCTTTCCCTCTTGGGAAAACCACCAAAAATATGATGTCCCCCCCAAAATGTTCTGCCTTTGAAAGAGTATATTTCATTTTGATGAAAATGTTCTGACCTTTTGTTGCCTGTTGTTAGGCAAGGATGTTTTGGGAAAATTGCTGAATGTACTAGATACAATTAAGTAGGTACCTGACTTGTTTTCTTTACCATGAGAAATAGAGAATACAACCCTGTAAGGCTCTGAATATTGTTTAACTGCTCAGATCAGTACGGGCAACAATATGTTAAGCTTCTTTGTGCACATATGTATGCAATATAAAAGATAATTTGAACTAAGCAAGAATGAAAAGTGATGTAGTTCAATCAAAAGAAGAAAGGAGTATGGCATTATCATTTCAGTATTCTTCTTCTTTTCATGTTCTTGTCGTAAACTAGATATTTTCCCCAGAATTGTGCACCAACAATGGCTCTTCCTGTTGATGCAGTGAGGTCCTCCTTTGTACAGGTCTCACCAAGGAGTTGGCAAATGAGCAGGTGCTCCATGGTTTGTACTTCACCCTATTCTCATGTATGTGTATCATTAGAGTAGTTCCATTTGATCATGTTCGGTTTTGAACTTCCTGTTTGCATGCACAGGTGGTTCAGGTGTCATCATGTTGAGCAATCTGTGTCAGCCCCTCTGGGAAAGTCCTCCTGTTACCTGTCAGCTCTGTGTTCTTGAGGGAATCCTGGCACCCATCTTGTTGGACTTACAAAGGACTTTTTCTCCCCCCACCGCTCCCACTCACATACCCATCCCACATCTAACTAGAACTAAGCAGAAGAAAAGTTTAATAGGCATCTTGGGCTGTGTATTCCCTGGTCCCAGTATGGGAGGTTTATTTAAATTTGATTGACTAAAACTCAGTTGCCATGTTAGGGAATGCTGAGGAAAGAGACCAAGTCAGAGGGGTATGGGTGACATTTGAACAATGGTTAAGAGTTCATCACAATGTCCAGCCCATTGCAGCCCTGACCACAAATGCTATCATACTTTTCCTGGGATGACTGGTGGAAGTCCTCCGCACAACGTTTATGAACACTCCAAGTAATCCCCTTAAATATGGTCCATGTGCCCTTAGGATTTCCTGTTTTAGAAAACAGACCAAATCAAGGTATGAGTAAAAGACTACAGTAAGATCTGAAAGTCATGCTAAACTAAGGCTTATTCACAACTGGTAAAGCACAAAACACTGATGCTGACTTCACAGTGCAAGTATAGCTAGGCCACCTGAGAAGAAATAATGTGGTATCCCTTCCAGTTTATCTTTTATATTCATAATAATTTCAAGCCAGCATCTACATGTCTGGTTACTCCTTAAAACTTTGTTTTTCCTGGTTGTTAATCAGTTTCTTGAGATGTTCCAAACCAGATAACCCCTTGTCACTGAAAAAGGTAATTAGTTTAAATTGAAACTGTTTATATAACAGGATTTTCCCTATCAATTATGGCTCAGGACCCTCTTGATTTACACAATTAAAAGAATGCTTTGAAGAGGCTGGACTAAGGGTATAAGAAAGCTGTAAAGCAACAAAGTGCTTCAAGAGGCAGAAATCTCTCTGAAACCATTCGCTGTTGTTCTCAAGAAGCTGGGATAAACAGATTGTCTCCTTTTGTTGTCTGTTTAACCTTCAGTGGTTGTGCTAGGAGCTTTGCCTGTCAACAGAACATCCAAGTGCCTTGGAACGGTGAGATCCCAGCTCGCGCTCTCTTCCTCTCTCTCTTTTTCTCTCTAGGCATAGCTTTTTGAACCTGAATTTTATTAGTTAAGCTTGAGCTACATTTCCCCAAGTACTCAAATGAACCAGGATAATATTGTAATTGTTTTTGTTTGGTTTTCCTTACATGGCTATTATTACTACTACCATCATAAATGTCATATATTTAGCAATAAACAACTTTTACAGTCAAACTGGTAGTAACCAGGTGTATTTTTCCTTCTCTACTTCCTCTTCCCTACTTGCTCTGCAGCAATGCTTCTTTTACCTAAGCCAAAGATCCCTGTAAAGTCTAAAAATACTGTGGGGTTCACTTATCGAGAGGCTACCACTACTAGGACAGTTAATGCAAAAGATTGGGACATGCTGAGTTTGAAACACATAAGGGGATCAGCTTGTAAAGGCTGATTGGCCCAGTTTGGCTCAGACGTGCCCTAATGAACTGAATGCTGGCCCATGAGAGTGTCATCTGGACACCCAGACTGATTCAGAGGTATTTTGTTCACCTGTGTGCTTGTGTCCAAGGTTCCCTCTAAGCTGCGTACATGCTCAGCCATGCACAATAAAAAGTCTTGCTGCGCAGTAACTTTTTAATGTGATGCACCCATCCAGAGAGGAGCTGGGCTGCGGCTTCCTGTAAACTTTGGGTATGGAGCATGATGGAGGCACTGGGGCCAGCACGGGACACTTACCAGCAGTAAGCTCCTCACTCCTCTGCTCCACTCCTCACATGGGGCAAGCAGCAGCTCCTCCCCAAGGTGAGGTGGGGCTGGGGACTGGGTCTGAGGGAGAGCAAGGCGCCATGTGGGCTCTGCCAGCTCCGGGGAACTGCTCCACCCCAATGCCATGTGCCTCGTTGCTCTCTGAGATGAGGCGGAGGTGGGTATGGGGGCTGCAGCTGGGGCAGAGCCGGGCACTGCTCCAAAACCCTCCACTTGTCTGCTTCACAGAGAAGGTTAACAAAGTTAAATGGTGTGTTGAAAGAACTTGGAGATGTTTTCTTGGAAGGCACTAGAGAACTGCAAAGAATTTTTAAGGTCTGCAGCTGTTGCTTCTGAACTAAGTACATTGAGCTCGAATGGAACAAGATTAATTACTGAACAGTTGTGTAGGAGCATAGATATATCCCTTATGCTTTACAGGTAAAAAAGGCAGACTGTGAGCTATGAAGGGTGCAAATGAACTTAAGTTAGACATATCCCAGTTTTTTCTAGAGGTTGATATATTTATAGTTTGCAGAAGCAAGTCAGTCAAGAGGGCAGGTATGAGTAAGCATCAGAGAGCCATTGGAAACAAATTAATTTTGAAGAGGGATTTGAAATTAGCTAGAGAGACTGCATATCATGCAGGAATGGGAAGAACATTCCAGGAAGAGGTGCAGAGGACCTCTGTTATACTATGTTATAGTGTGGGGCAGACTGAAGCAGCGTGTGTCAAAAGGGGAAGGGAGGACCAATTCGGGAACAGACCGAAGCAGATCACTACTCATGGATCACTACACGTTGCTTGTGTCTGACTGCATTTTATTGTTGCCCTGATGAACTGATTCCTGGCATCTGAGGGTGTCAGCCTGTCCATACTGATCAACCAGGCCAGGTCAGACATGTCACATTAATCTGTGTGTCTGTGTATTTGACTGATTTGGTGGCTGGAGGAACCCAGCCCTGTTGAAACTGAGTCCTGCAAGATAGCTCCACTGGGGGTGAGGACCTGCAGCAGGGAGAGATACAGCTCCATATAGAAACACAAGTAACACAAGCAGCACAGAATTACAGAGACCCCAGAAACATATCCCTAATAAATGAGCACACCCCGACATGACAGATAAATTTGGTAACACTCCTGGGGTTCCAGGTCTAATTCAGGGCATTGATTGTGTATAATAATTCTTTCCATAACCTCAGTTGTACCCTGTCAGCCGTCATGTCCAAGGACACAACACTAGTCACAAAACTCTTTTGCACTATATTTGCTATGATCTTTCTTTTACCACAAGGGTGCAGAACTGAGTATATACCAGGTCTTGCTCCCATGCTAACAGCCAAACACAAAAAATACAAGCACATCTTTCAGAGATCCTTTCTCAGAAGACACTATTACAGCAGGAACAGCTCTAACAAGCTCTGAGAAGAAAGGTGATGGAAATGGAAAGAGTTGATTGAAGGAATAAATATGACCCACACCTAGTAGGCAAGCATGTCCAACCGTTCACAAGCCAAGTAACAACCCAAAGAAAGTACAGCAATATCACAACATCACAGCCAACCAGATGGCTCACCAGCTTCTACTCAACAATACAGTTTCAAATAAACATCCTAAAATACAGATTAGATAGCAAACTAATCTGGCAGAAAATCATCTAGCATGCCATATGCAATGGGTGAACTTAATGCTGGAATAAGTCACATGGAGAATGGCAAAGCAGCTGGACTTGATGATGTATGCATGGAGCAGATTAAGCACTTTGGTCCTGCAACCAAGTTACGGGCATTATGCCTTTTTAACAATTGCTCATCAACCCTTACAATAACTAAACTATGACCACAAGCCCATGAAATAGCTGTATTAAAGCCAGGGAAGGATGCCTGGAGAACTTCAGACCACTGTCACCTTTATAAGCTTTATGAACGCTTTATTCTCAATCACTTCTCACCCCATATTGAACAATATTTAATACCAAAACAAGCCAGATTCAGACCAGGTAAGTCCTGCACTGGCCAAATATTAAACATCACCCAGCATATAGAAGGATGGATTCAAAGAAGGGATGATTTCAGTGTAAGTCATCGTGCTATGTTAATATATTCATTGCCACATATCTGCTGGTGCCTCTAAGAGAAAGAGGAAAAAGTAAATGTCCTACAATATTTTTGGACCTTCTTGTACATAAACTCAAGTGGCAAATATGACTTCCTGTGCTGGGACTTCTTGAATCTTCCTTGTAATGACTGCCGTGTATAGCATTTCATTTTTCTCTCATGCATCTTGCTCTTCAAATCTAAAAGACATTTACATTACTCCAAAAGCTACATTCAGACATAACTTTTTCCCACCCACCTTGCTGTTTTATGCTGAGTATCTTTGCCTTGGTTCTTAGTGCCCTTTCAGTAGAAAAAGCTAGTGGGATTTGAAGGCTCCTAGGCACTTGCTGGATTGAATTAGATCCCTGAATTTTCTTGCTAATAGATTAAGTTTCCCCGCAGACCCAAAGGTAGATGATATTGTGCCCTTCAGATTTTCTATTGGACATACTTAAAACTCTATCTGAATTTTCTTGGTAATATTTTTATTTTGTTATTTTCCTATGAATTATTCATTATTTTTTAAGTGGTAAGTTATCTTTAAGTTTTTGTGTATGAGAAAAGGCTTTAAAGCAAGGAGGAAGAACTTGCCATGTGGGCTATCATTTCTTGGACTTCCAAATGTCGCACTTATGACACACAAGATAAGGCTATAGCATCACTGTAAAAAGTATAATTATATGGATCACTCATGGGCTGGGTCCTCTCCAAGAGAGAAAAACATGCAGAAAATCCCTAACTTGAAAAATTCATGATCAAACTAAAATAATCTTGATTTAACTAGGTCTGACATAATTGGATTAAAATGCCTGGATTTCATACATCTGTTCAACTTCGTTTCCGGCTAATTGAAGTCTTTCTCTTCCTCCTCCCCCTTTACTCCCCCCCTGTACACTCTTATTCCTATTATGGTGATCGAAATTGCTTTAAATTTAATTTGAGTACATTTCTACAGTGACTGTTTTTTTAAAAATGACAATTTATTGAATGGCAGTCTTTCCAGGTGTATGTTGTCATTACTCTATCCTCAGATTTAAAACACTGCAGTACCCCATTGCTACCACTAAGTGTCAGACACTGAATAATCTTTTGACATATATGTGTGTTCAGCCTTTTCACTTTTCCCTTTTGCAGAGTGCTCCAAAGAAAAGTTAAAGCTGGTACAAAACAAACTTCCATAACTTTATTTGTCCAGCAGTTTAGAAAATCCTAACAGATAATTTCCAACAGTGAGACTGAGGGGCAACAAATTTGAACCTGATTAAAAGAATTCTCTTCTCCCATCACAACTACCATGGGGACAGGAAATAAGTCAGTCCTCTGGCTGCACATTGAATAAGTGCACATAGAAATACTCAGTAACTACTTGTACATAAATATCATCCACTCTGTGCAATGAATGAGGCTGTGAAAAAAGCAGTATAAAATTGTTTAACAGTATCATGCCATTCAGTGCTATTTTTAACACACCCAATGGGGCCAAATTAAAGTTGCATGGTAAACTTTCATTTACCATCTGGTAACTGTTGAATATTTGGAATTTGCAACCTTAATATTCTTTTAACATGATTTCTTTTTATGTAATTGGATAATGGGAAGATGATCTCTTGTGTCAGAAGAATCTGAAGCATTATGAATTGATTTGATGTACAGTGAGCACAAATTCTTCTGACTAAGCTCTCTTTCGCAGAAGTCTCTCTGCCTTTCTTTTTTTTTTCCTTATCCATCAAACACCAGACTAGACTGTCTTGGGTGCACAAGCTGTTCAGTTTTAGCCTTGTTTATGCAGAGCTTTCATCACATTTTGGCTCATTGTAAATCTAATCACTTAAAAAAATAAAAATTAAAAAAACTGTCCACAAAAGCACCCTATCTCCTAAGCATGATAGGTGAAATTCCATTGTGATAGTCTAATGACATGAGTCTAGGATGTTGTCCCTGTGGTACCAAAGTCCCTGTTTGGTCTACCAGGGTGTCAGACCTCAAGCTAAAAAAAGGAGAGAGGTTGATACAAACTAAGTTAAGAAGTTCTTCCTTTGCTTCCAGTGCCAACTACATGGCATGTAAGTTCCCAGGATAGTGCTAGGCCTTCTAGCACCCTTTCTCATCTGCAGAAAACATGTGAACCTCCCACACTCTGGTGGTCTTCTAAAAATCATGTGCATGTAAAAAGGATCCTTAGTTTCCCCAAGGTTCACTCTAATAACTCTATAGAGGTGCAACTGTAACTTATTTCATTGGTTGCAGACACAGGCAAGGGGCTCTCCACTTGCTTTGGCAAACCAAATTCAGTAGTGGCCAATAGGACTGCAATAGTCTTTGTATTTACTCACTAATCTGAGAAATATTTAGTACTGTGCATGTGTCAAAGACTTAGAGCCTCATCCAATGCCCCGTTTAAATCCATTCACTTCAATGGGCTTCACTTCAGGAGCTACACTTTGGAAAGGACAGTTCCGATCACTTTCTGAAAGGTGGCATGTTCATGTCAATGGAGATGGAAATCCTCTTCCCATTTTTGAATGGTGGACTTGGTTTGAGGTTCTGTTGCTCTTAGCAAAATTGTCTGGTTCTGTCTGAATTGAAGCAAGCTGCCCATCAGACAGAGGCAAAAAACCGACTACAATTTGCATCAATTCAAATACAAATGCAGGAATCTCTGGGTAATGTTCCATAGCCTGTGTCAGACTAGATGATCCAAGGGGTCCCTCTAGAGCTGTGAGAAATACTGGGTGGCAACAACAAAATAACAATATTTATCTTAATTTGTAAGCAGGAAAGAATGTTATTTTCAAATCAAAGCATCATAGAAAATTAGGGTTGGAAGGGACATCAGGAGGTCACCTAGTCCAACTCCCTGCTCAAAGCTGGACCATCCCCTACTAAATCATTCTAGACAAGGCTTTGTCTAGCCAGGTCTTAAAAACCTCCAAGGATGGAGAGTCCACAACCTTTCTGGGTAGCCTGTTTCAGTGCTTTACTACCGTTCTAGTGAGAGAGTTTTTTCTAATATCAAACCTAAACTTCCTTTGCTGCAACTTGAGACTGTTGTTCCTTATTCTGTCATCTGCCACCACTGAGAAGAGTCTAGCTCCATTCTCTTTGGAGCTCCCCTTCATGTAACTGAAGGCTGCTGTTAAGTCCCCCCTCCCCTCTCAGTCTTCTTTTCTCCAGACTAAATAAGCCCAGTTCCTTCAGCCTCTCATCGTAAGTCATGTACCCCAAATCCCAATCATTTTGTTGCCCTCTGCTAGACTCTCTCCAACTTGTCCACATACTTTCTGTAGTGAGGGGCCCAAAACTGGATACAGTACTGCAGGTGTGACCTTACCAGTGCTCAATAGAGGGGAAGAATCACTTCCCTCAGTCTGCTGGCAGCAGTCCTACTAATGCAGCCCAGTATGCTGCTAGCCTTCTTGGCAACAAAGGCAGACTGTTGAGGTTTCTTTTGGTCCAGTCCTCCAATTTGTTGAGGGCTCTCTGAATCCTAGCTCTACCCTCCAGCATACCTACTCCTCCTCCCAGCTTGGTGTTATCTGCAAACCTATGGAGGGCACACACCATCCTATCTTCCAGTTGTTGATGAAGATATTGAGCAAAACTGGCCCTAGGACTGACCCCGGTGCACTTCACTTGATACCACCTTCCAACTAGACATTTAGCTATTGATTGCTACCCTTTAAGCCTGATGATCCAGTCAGTTTTCTATCCACCTTACAGTCCATTCATCCAACCCATACTTCCTTAGCTTGTTTGTGAGAACATTGTGGGAGACCATATCAAAAGCCTTAAGTCAAAGTATATCACATCCACTGCTCTCCCTACCTCCACAGCACTAGTCATCTCATCCTAAAAGACAATGAGGTTGATCACACATGACTTGCCCTTGGTAAATCCATGCTAACTGTTCCTGATCACCTTCTTCTCCTTCAAGGCTGACAAGATGTCATAGAAATCTAATGAAAAAGTAACAATAAAAGGACACTCAAGGCAGTTTACAATAAGACCCCCCACCCCAAATATGAAACAACAACAGATTCCCCCAATGACACCCCAGAACACCCAATAACACACTGGCATCTTCTGGTTTTAGATCATAAAGAAGTATAAAAGCTTCAGTCAAGCCAGTAATAACATTGTACTTGTTATAATGAATGTTATTAAATAACATTATCCCTGTTTTATATATAGGGAAACAGATGCACAGAATCGAACGACTTTCTTTCATAATGAATTAGTGGCAGAAAAAAAAATGCAGCAGTCCTGCCTTCTGTCTCTACTCTTGCCCTCAAGACCATACACCTATGAATGAGCTAAAAGGCAGGAACAAGTGAGGTGGTATGTCTGTTCATCAGAGGCACACAGTGCTTCTTGTTTTGGGTGGTTGGCTAGTGATACAGCAAGGACTTCACTGAGCTGCAGCACAATATAGCAGTTGATGAAACATTTCAAATCAACTCATCAGAAGAAATATAAGGATAAATCTTGCTTTCCTTCCCCCTCTGACCTTGCCAGCAAAGACAGGTTGGTGAGGTTGGCAAGAGCAGAGAGAGAAATTTCCCAGGAGACAGGACAAAGACAGTGAAGCCAAGAAGAGAAGCCATATGAAAAGCCTGCTCCCTTGATTGTGAGAATACTGTAGGGACCTTTCCCTGCACTGACAGGAAGCAAATTAAGGGGGAGATCAGAGCAGCTGAGCCCCGCCATAAAAGACAAGGGGATAGGGGCCCCCAATTTGGTTGCTCCTTCACTGGGGTGGACTTTTTGATCAACACATCTGTTTAATTTTTTTTGCAGACCTCCCTTCCCCACCAAGAGTCAAAGTGTAATCTGGACCCTGTGCACCGATGACATACAAAGGTAAGAGGGGATAGTACGGGATATTCAGTTTACTGGGGAATGGAACTTATCAGTCAGAATGACAGTAATTACTCTGAAGTTGGTGAGTTTCCTTGGGGAAAGATCTTGTAATTTATACCTGCTGCATAATCAGGGTCTGATTTTGAAAGCAAGGTGCACAGAGATATGTCTCAGAATTGCCCATAGTCTAGTGGTTAAAGCAGTGGTTCTCAGTCTTTTTAGATTCAAGGCACCCCTCATAAGACTCAAGGCATTCCTCCATAGCCTTTGCTTGTTGAGAGGCACTCCATTTCAAAAACTAATTTATTACAGTGCTTACCTCCTTGCAGAGAGGCCAGGTAATTTTGGGGGCCTTCATTGCTGAATTCTAATTATGTAATATTAAATAGGCATCATTACTCCTAGATATGGAAAAATATATAGAAAGTGGTTTTCAAATGAACCTATTGGTTTTAACTTAGTGAACGCTATGCCTTTAATTGTATTGAAATTTTTACACAAATCTGTTGTTTATATGCTCCTGTATTGTTTTTCAGATAACAATTATCATGTTAAATAATAGATATTCATCCTGAATCCTTCTTTAATTTTTGCACATATTACACAATTACAGTGTTGCAATAGTGGTCTTCAGTCTGTGTGTGTGTATGTATGTGCCTATGTGTGTGTACATGTGTATACACACACGTACACACACACACATACACGCACACAAATGCACACATACAGACTGAAGACCACTACTGCAACACTGTAATTGTGTAATACACACACACACTCTCTCTCTCTCTGTTTTGTATTTTAATTAGAGTTTAGTCCCCTTGTTTTTCTCTGGACTCATACCCTTACTTAAGATGAATAGTAATTTATTCCACAAATAATCACATTAAATACTGATGGGATTATTTTGACATAAATTACTGCTCATCTTAAATTAATGATGTCTTGACCAGGTCAGCTAAAACTAAGGAGAGACTTCCTGGGCAGTAAAAAGGTATTCAGAATAAGTGAGAGTGGCAGGTCTTGATCATTAGTCAAAACCTGTGTACTATCCATTTTCTTTCCAACCAGCAAAACAGCCTTAGGTGCAATCCAGAGAATGAGTCAATTAATTATGAAACTGGCTTAGCTGTGAAGTTAGGTGGCCTATAGATGTCAGCAAACTTTTTCTGTCACACACAATACTACAGGTTAAGTATTTACAGGGTGCTTTTCAAACTCAGAAGCAGCTGAATGATGTGCAACCTTTATCTGAAAAACAAACCTTTGGACACAGACACAGGATGCAAAATTTCAGTGTGAAGAGTGGAAGTTTGAGAGATCACAGCAAAAACAAGGTAGAATGGAAAAATGAGTGGAAGTGCAGTTATAATGACAGTGCTTCCTATCATTGGATTACGATATATATGACACATTAACTTGTGTTTCCTGGTGCAAAATTAAATAAGTATTTTGAAAGAGTGAAGGCCAGATTCAGAAATGATTTAAGCACCTAATGTGGAATTTAGGTGCCTAAATCTGAAAAAAGTCTTGCTCAGCTACTGCTGCATATAGAATAACTATATATGCCCCATCAAGAAATGCAATGGTGAGGACACTCCAGGGGCACCCCCAGCAGCTGCTCTCTAGTTAAGTCCTCAAGAGGAAAGCTGAGGGTAAAGGGATGACCCCAGACTAACCTCTTTGCTGCATTTTCAGGTTTGGAGCCTGAAAAAGGGAGTGCTTGGGAAGCACCCCTCCTGAGACATGCTGCTGCTGCAATTAAGATTTGTCCTGAAGTTCCCCAGGTACCTGAAATTACACTTCTGTGCATGATCAGAACTGCCTCAGTCCGAATAAATCTGAGCAGGTGGACATCTAGCTCACACCTAACATCAGTCAGAATCTGGGAACTAGGCAATCTTTTGCCTAAAACCTCTGAGAGGCAGAAGAATAGGTGTTCTCAGAGCATGCCTAATATACACTGACAGGATTGGGCTCTTTGGGGAATGAGGTTCTGGCTGCCTCCTATCTTTAAAATATTTCTGGAAGAAAAGGAAGAGTAAAGGGTGGTGGTTGGGTATGGTACTCAGATCTCCTTTCTTTTATAGACAAACTCTAAATTGCTGGAACTGGAAGATCTGGAATCATATTTTCATCTCTCAGAAGAATGCCTTAGCCCCACAGCTACAGTGACTTCTGGCCCAATAATACAGCTTCAGCAGGAAAGTTTAAGTGTACTCCCACTTAGGATACCCTCTGCCCTGGTGATCAGAGCACCCTTCTTGGAAGTAGAGTATTTTAGGTATGAATCCCCTTTGCCTGAGGAAGTCCCTTGTGCTTTAACCACTAGGATAGTATGCAAGAGATTGGTGCTAGCATCTCTACTAGGCAGTTAAGCACCTCCCTCAGAGGAGGACATGGCACTTTGGATTCAGAGAGCATTCTGATATGCACTCATGAGTCAGGTGCCTAAGCCTGCGTCAGGTTCCTACGTGTTGTGAATCACCTCTTGGAGAAGCCTCTATCTTCATCATTCACTATATAGTGGTCCTGGGTCCTAATTCCATCTGTTTCCATTCCCCACCTCAGTCCACAAGCATGTTCTAAACCTGAAATTCATTGGCTCATAATACACATGCCCACCCTTGAGCTGTCTGTGTCCAGAGGGCCTGAGAAACCTCACTGGTATGTGAGTGGAATAATAGAGACTTGGTGGGATAGCTCACATGACTGGAGCACTGTCATGGATGGGTATAAACTGTTCAGGAAAGACAGGCAGGGGAAGAGGAGGGGGAGTTGCACTTTATGTTAAAGAGCTGTATCTTTGCTCAGAGCTTCAATATGAAAACGGAGATAGGCCTGTTGGAAGTCTCTGGGTTAAGGTTACAGGGGAGAGCAACAAAAGTTGACGACAATGTGACAAAGTGATCAAGAGAGCTAACCACACTTTATTATGCATTAATAGGTGCATCACTAACACATCTAAGGAGGCTGATACTTCCCTCTATGTGGCATTGGTCAGGCTACAGCTGGAGTACTGTATCCAGTTTTGGGCACTGCATTTCAAGAGGGATGTGAATAACCTTGAGAAGGTCCAGAGGAAGGCCACTCATATGGTTAGGGGCCTGCTGAAAAGGTCCTACGAGGAGAGACTGAGGGACCTGGATCTCTTCAGTCTCCATAAGAGAAGACTGAGAGGGGATCTAGTGGCTGTGTACAAATTTGTCAGGGGTGGGGGGAGGGAGGGCAGCAAGGAAAAGGAGATGCTCTGTTTACCAAGGTGCCCTTTAGAGTAACTAGAAACAATGGCCACAACCTGATGGAGAGCAGATTTAGATTACACATTAGGAAGAACTTCTTTATGGTTGGGGTTAGCAGAGTCTGGAATGGGCTTCCAAGGGAGGTGGTGCTCTCTCCTATCTTGGAGGTCTTTAAGAGTAGAGTAGACAAACACCTGGCTGGGGTCATCCGACCCCAGCACTGTTTCCTGCCCAGGGGCAGGGTGTCACACTTGATGATCTTCCAAGTTCCCTTCTGACCCTATAAATCTATGAAATCTATGAAAGGGTGATGTTGTGGTATGTGTCTACTATAGTCCACCAGACCAGGAGGATGAGGTAGTTGAGGTTTTCTTCAACCAGTGGAAGTTTCTAGATCACAGGCCCTGGTTCTCAATCACCCGGACATATGCTGGAAGGGCTATACAGCAGTGCACAGGCAATCCAGGAAGTTTTTGGAGATCATTGGTGACAACTTCCTGGTGCAAGTGTTGGAGAGACCAACTAGCAGGTGTGTTCTTCTTGACCTGCTGCTCACAAACAGGGAAGCATTGGTGGGGAATGCAGTAGTGGATGGCAAGTTGGGCAGCAGTGACCACAAGATAATTGAGTTCAGGATCCTGACAAAAGGAAGAAAGGAGACCAGCAGAGTATGGAACCTGGGCTTGGGAAAAGCAGACTTTGACTCCCTCAGAGAGCTAATGGGCAGGATTCTTGGGAGGCCAGTCTGAGGGGGAAAGGAATCCAGGACAGCTGATTGTATTTTAAAGAAACCTTACTAAGGGCACAGGAACAAACCATCTTGATGTGCAGGAAGAATGGCAAATGTGGCAAGTGACCTGCTTGGCTTAGTAGGGAACTCTTCAGTGAACTAAAACACAAAAAGGAAGCTTACAAGAAATGGAAATTTGGATAAATGACTAGGATGGAGTATAAGAATATAGCTCGGGCATGCAGGGATGAAATCAGGAAGGCCAAAGTGCAACTGGAGTTGCAGATAGCAAGGGACATGAAGGGTAACAAGAAGGGTTTCTACAAGTATATTAGCAACAAGAGGAAGGTCAGGGAAAGCATGGGTCCCTTACTGAACAGGGGAGGCAACCTAGTGACAGATGATGGGAAAAGGCTGAAGTACTCAATGTCACTTTTACCTTAGTCTTCACAGGCAAGGCTAGCTCCCAGATTACTGCACAGGGCAGCACAGTTTGGGGAGAAGGTGAGCAGCCCTCCACTGTAAAAGAACAGAACATGTACAAGTCTATGGGGCTAGATGCAATGCATCCGAAGGTGCTGAGGGAGTTGGCTGATGTGATTGCTAACAGCATACTGGGCTGCATTTGTAGAAGCGTTAGCAGCAGATTGAGGGAAATAATTATTCCTCTCTATTCAGTCCCGGTGAGGTCGCATCTGAAGTACTGTGTACAGTTTTGGGCTTCCCGCTATAGAAAAGATGTGGACAAGTAGAAAAGAGTCCAGGGGAGAGCAACAAAAATGGTTCGGAGGTTGGGGCATGTGACTTATTGGCTAGGGACAGACGTTACACATAGACTGGTTTACATTATCAAACTGATTTAAACCTGTAACAGAACCAATTTTCAGTGCACATAAACTGGTTTGAGATAAACCTGACTCAAATTGGTTTATGCAATGTCTGTCCTAGATTCCTTGCTGGTTTAAGATAAACCAGACACCCCCAGCATCCCAGCATTTTCTCTGGGCTGGGAGGGGCTCTCTGCTCCACAGCAGGGCTGGCCCCTTCCCTCTGCTCCCTGGCAGGAGCTTCAGAGACTGGGACTGCTTTCCCCCTCCCCTCACCACTCCCTGCTAAGCAGGAATTCCCCCCTCCCCTCTGCCTTGCTGAGGAGATGTCTGTGTATTAGCTAGCAGACCACATGCAGGTTATGATCCATGCTGAATCAACAGGCAGAATCGACAACTGGTAATGTTCCTTTGTTGCTTTCTTAATTGAGTGATAAACACTGTTTTCAATTCCCTGATGGGCTAATCAGAGCTCCTGCCTGAGCCTGGCCACACCCCTCTAGGCTCCGTGGAAGGAAGGGAGGGCTGCTTTAGTGCCTCCCAGCTTCTAGCCTGAACCACTGCAGACATGTGCCTGAATTTCTGGGATATCTGTCCAGTTACAAAATTGATTTAGCC
>NW_017728886.1:208917695-208930936 GCF_001723895.1 Crocodylus porosus | reverse complement strand
GTTTATAGCAGCCTTTAACTATCTGAAGGATGGTTCCAAAGAGGATGGAGCTAGACTGTTCTCAGTGGTGACAGATGATAGAACAAGGAGCAATGGAAGTTGTAGGAAGGGAAGTTTAAGTTGGATATTAGGAAAGATTTCTATGGTATACTTTTGGGTCATTAGTGTGTTTGCAGACTTAGGTGGTAGGATGTGGGCGGGGCATGTCTGGTTTGATCTTCACTAAGACAAGCAGTAGGATAGACAAGCCTTATGAAACTGATGCAGATCTCTCCCTACATCCTGTTTCAGACCTGGTGTTAGTAAACTAGATTCCCTTACTTCCATTCTGAATTACTGTGTTTCAGGTAGAAGGCAAGACCACATAAAATATCAATCACCACTACTTACATGTATTTTGCATGAAATATATGTTACTGGTTTTCTGAAAGCTACTAAAATTCATCCAGTTGCTATGGAAAGCAACAGAAAGAAATTCTATAGAAATCAATCCCTGTTTTAACAAAAACATTCAACAGTAGGAGAAAAAATACATAATACTGTTAAATAGATTGATGGCCTTTTAGTTAACTGGCTAAAAGTCACCTGATATCCTGAAGAAATGATGAGTGCTCTCTTTTATCAAATACTGACATAATACTTGTTCAGTTTTATGGCATGTGTCTAAATTACAAGTAAAGCCTCAGTAAACCATGTTTGGAACACCCATTGTCTGGAATTGCATGTCAGACTTTAAAAGAAAAAATACTTCAAACTGCTAAGGTAATGCTTTCACTGCTTGCAAAAAATCTTTTATATATTTACCTTTCTAGTAACTATGGTACCATCTGCGGGAGACAGCCCAATCATGTGAAGGATGTAGCTGGAATCCACAGGGGGACCATGTCAAAGTGAGGGGAAAATAGAATCTTACTTAGCTAATGATACCATGTGTTTCAGTCTAGGAGACTATCAGGTCTCACCCCAAAATGACAAAAACCAAGGTAAAAAGAAGGTGCTAACTGAAGAAGGTAAAAAATCAAGGGATAACGAAGGAAAAGAAGGTTTGGTGGGCAAATGAGAGGGATTAAGAGCAGGAAGCATGCATGTCCCTTTTTGCCTTCTGTATGGAGCAGGAAGAGAAAGGGCACACATGTACCCTGCATAGGTATTGTGAGGATTTAAAAAAAAAGTCCTTGAGCTCTAGTGTTTGGATGGCCAAAGATTTGTGCACTTACAATTTTTTGCTTAGTATCAGTTTTGGAGCTTGGTACCAATTAGGCACATGTGGCTGCTGACATTGTGGCTAAATACAGACAGTCAAAAAGCCTAAGGCTGAATCAATTGAATCTTCATAGGTTAGTCTAAGCGGTGTAGACTGAACTGATAAGCAAGTGAACAGACATTCACTTTGATTCTGGAAATGCAACCACATGTCTGCAGTGGCCCAGACCAGAAGCTGGGGGTTGCTAGAACATACCTACCTGCTCAGCTGGAGCAAACAACCTTGGGCCAAGGCTAGCATGCCCACCCAGTGAAGGGGCTTTGTGGGCAAGGTGCAAAGCATCCTGGGATGCTAGAGGACTGTGAGCTAACTTGGGTCTGGAGGGGATCTGGGAAAGAAGTTCAATAAAGCAATTTAACCTAAATCAGTTAAGTATGATACTACATCCATCCAGGTTTATATTACATTGGTTTTGGACATTTTGAAAGTGGTTTGTATTCACTGAACTTCTGTTGTGTTACAGATTTGAACTGGCTTCTCATCGCTTATACCAATTTGCATGTAATTTCTGTCCCTAGCCCGTGTAGGGAACCTTTGCCTTTACCATCCTTTTTAAGCCCTGTGGAACTGGCAAGTATAATGTAACAATAAGAGAGACCTGTGTTCAAAGGAACTGCGGGGTGGCAAGGTGGAAAGGGAAAGAAATGATACAGTGATTACATGGTAAGGCCCAAAGCATTAAGGAGCAGGGAGAGAAGGGTCTAACCACTGGGGAGCCTCCCAGTGAGAAAGGTCTGTGAGCCACTACTTTAGGTAGTCCTTTACTTCTAGAATACACTCCCCTATATGTTTTTATTTTTAAATAGGTTACATGGGTGTAAGTTAGGGAAAAAAGTTAGCTCTCAAGATAGAGAGCAAGGGGACAGAAAATATGGGAAGTTTATAGAAGCTTTCACGTGCTGAATTAATAGGTTAGTATTAAATACTGCCCCCCCACACACACACCCCTACTTTACAGAGAAATTCAAAAGGAAACAAACACTAAAATCTCAGCCTTTTGTAGTAAGCCTCCTATGAGCTTCTCTGCAAACTCAGCCAAAAGATTTGTGGCCTTTATCTCATTTACAATCAGAGTGGTTTTGAAGGGCCTTGGTGTAAAACATACTCAGGCCTCTGAGACTCAGGCCCACTATTTGTATGTTACTGAAAGTTTCTTCTGAACTCCTGTGACAAGTGGTGCAGTACCATTCTAAAGCAAGGATTTTGGGAAACGTGCCTTTGGAACTTTTTTGGGGAGGAGGAGAGACCATCTGTTTTACTTGTCACAATCCTTGTTTGTTTAAGATGTGAATTGCCAGAAATGTAGAAAGATTGGGTACAACGACAAGTGATAGAGTAATTTTCACACTGGACTTATGGGAAGCATGTGTTGTCCATCTGTGTGATTCTCATTTTATGCAAATTTATGAAATATAGTCTTATGCCTTATTGTCCAAGTATAATTCTGAACATACAAATGAAGGGGAGAGGGCCTCATTCCATGGCTTCAATAGGACTGCATTTGGCTTTATACTAAGTCAGTGAAGAATGCCACTTGCTTGAAGCTACAGATCATAATAAATATTTTACATTTGGTGCCCAAGTAAAACACTATTTCAGAGTCCCACCAGACACTTCGGACTTCTGCTTCTGCTTTACAGGAAGTTGAATGGGATGCTAAAGTTTGTTTGACCCACCAAAACTTATGTTACAATCCTATAGAAAGGCACACACCTTTTCCAGCCAGTTCATTGTAGTTATTAACTTCACTTGGACCAGAGTTACAGAATCATTCCTGCTTTATTTTTAAAGAAACATGAGTGTTACAAGGAGAGTGGCCAAGCTTCCAGAAATTATATCTTCTGAATTAAGCAGAATTCTAAATTCCCCATCAGTGATTCTTTCAGTAAATTTTGTCTTTTTCATAATCTGTCTTTGAATTCCAAATGGTGACTTAACTCTTGAATCTATGAGTTATTCATAAATTTATCCAAAAGTCTGTAGATGGTTTCCATTGCAAAACAAGTGTTTGAACCTAAAGTGAACTTCTTTGCCAGTAGTCAAGTTAGTCATGCCTTAGCATTTCATTTTAGAAAAAAAGACAAAAGTTCCAAACGCAATGACATTGAAATTTTCTTTGGAATGTTGAGCAAGTATTCCTAGAAACTTATTTTACATTTTGCTAGTTTCCTTAAGTGACAATAAAACTCATTACTTGAAATAATACTGATATTAAAAAAAGAGAGATCAATTTCTAGACCTTTCCTAGCCAAATGTGGTATCTTTACAATCACAATTTCTCCCTTTTCTAAAATGTGACTTTCTTTGCTTGTTTGAAAGATTTCATAGACTTCATAGACTTTAGGCCTGGAAGGGACCTTGAAGATCATCAAGTCCAGACCCTGCCCCAGGGGCAGAAGTCAGCTAGGGTCAAAGGATCCCAGCAAGATAAGCGTCCAAATGTTTCTTGAAAGACTACAGAGTAGGTGCCTGCACCACTTTTGGACGGAGTCTATTCCGGGCCTTGGGGGCTCAGACAGTAAAGAAGTTTTTCCTTATGTCCAGCCTAAAATGGTCACGGAGGTGTTTATGACTGTTGGTCCTTGTTATCCCTTGGGGAAGTCTGGTGAACAGATGTTCCCCCAGATCCTGATGCACACCCCTTATGTACTTATAGACAGCCACCAGGTCACCCCTGAGCCTGAGCTTTTCCAGACTGAAGAGCCCCATGGTTCTCAGCCTTTCTTCATAAGAACTATTCTCTTGCCCTCTGATCATGCGCGTGGCTCTCCTCTGGACTCTCTCAAGCTTCTCAGCATCCTTCTTGAATTGTGGAGCCCAGAACTGGATGCAGTACTCCAGCTGTGGCCTCACCAAGCCCAAATACAGCGGGAGGATGACATCCTGAGATTTACTTGAGAAGCATCTATGGACTTCACAGTGTACTTCCCTTTATACCTTTTGAAAGTCTCCCACTTATCAGTAAAATGTATTTTGAAGTATTCAAATGCAAAGAGCAGAAGTATTTTGTCTTAATCTTATGTTTATAATAATCCAAGCTGTTACCTATGACAGTAATGGGTTATTATAAAAAAAAAAATTGCCAAATTCTGGTTTGTCTGGGACAGTCTTGCAGAAAACCTTGAGAAGTCTTCACAAGTGAACTGAGTAGGAATTTCTCCAGGTAGGTTTTGCTGAAGAGGTTAGCTCCTACTACAGACTAGAGTAGAAAAGAGTTATCTATTTTTTAGTATTTGTTCACGCTTAAAAGAACAGGATGGGATTTAGGGATGCTTCCAAAACATGGAGAAGCTAGATGTGTTTAAGGATTGTGAGGGAAAGCAAGTGAGCAGTGTGACTGGAGTCACAAGATTCTTCTCAGGAAGAGAATGAGGAGACGAGAACTGAGCAACCCTCACTGCAGCTGGTTGTACAAGCTTGATGTGGAGACCGAGGAACAGAAGGCTTAGAAGGAGAAAGCTTTGGCTAGCCTGCAATTGGGAGAAAAATAATGAAAAAATGATACAATGAAAGATATTTTAGCTATAGGGAATATAGGTACCATACCAGTAGGAGTGACTCTACATGCCAGGTACTTAGATGTTTTAATCTTTCAGTGCAAAATCATAAAAAAGTTCAACACTGATTAAACTGTGGTTTTGTATAGTACCTTGTCTTTCTGAATTTCCTTAAGTGCTTTTCTAAGTACTGGTAATGATGTCTGTAGGCAAATATGACAGTCATTTTGCACTTAGCAGTAGCTCATAAACATTCTAAGACTTTCAGACTTCTTTGTCTGAAAGAAAGAATGTAGAATACAGTCGTATGACTACTGCTACTCTTCCTTTTTTTAAAAAAATATGTAAAGGGCATTTTAAAATTGTAGCTGAATAGCTGCCAGAGATCATATGAAAAAAAAATTGGTTTTCCTTCTAACCTTTGGCAATTCAGTATCTTACTAATGAGAGACAAAAAGTGGGCTTAGTGTATTGGCCTTAATAATTGGTATTTATCTACATTTCTTGGTTGCCTATTTTAACAGAAAAATCATATATGTGCAAGACCTTGCTATATTGTTAGAAGGCTACTGGTAAGGACCGCACCCTTCTTTCCCCACTCCTGATACATTATGGGAGCTGCAACAACTTATGAAATTCTTACACATTGCTGGAGATGGTTTCAGCTTTCACACTAGAACTACTTTAATTTCAGCACTTAAAAACCAAAAAACTCCAACATATTGCCGCCATGCAAAAATTCCATGTGTGCTGAAAAAACAACAGCATATGGTTGGGTGGGGTGTGACCAAAATGAACATAGTTATCACATTTTGAACTTTCCTTTTACAGACTTGATTAAAAAAAGAGATGTTCTGGGACAGAACCTGGAATCATCCGAAATTCTGCCTTTTCAAAAGTGCGAATGTTGTGTGGTTAACTGAGAGGCTCATCTTGCATAAAGTGCAGCTTAAAATAAAAGACTGACATTTCCTCTTAACATATAGAGCACGCACAAAAGAAATCAAAAGGACAAAAGGCAAAAAGAAGGGGGAGATGTCCCTGAGCAGTGCTGTTTGATAGAAGTGGTGCTGAGTTCAGAATAGAGGTGAACAAAGGTACTTGAACTCCTGCTGATTACTGGTGAGAGAATTGGTACCACCATTTTTAAATATAGACTCTAGTGCCTGAATTTGAATGGGGCAGCACCAGTTTTAAATAGGTTAGCTGCTGAAACTGTGTGTCATCCTGTTTAGAAGTGGTCTCCTTTTTGGGGGGGTCTAGTCTACTAGAATTTATTGTGGGTTTAACTGCTTGTAGTTCTGCCCTAAATTTTCTGGAGTGTATGGTGATTACAAATATCTTTATTTTGGGTGTCTCACTTGAGACCCCTTTTATTAAAGTCCCCAGAGTTCCCATTGGTGCTATTAATTTCTGAAGATCAGGGTCAGAAGAGATTTTTTAAAAAAAGTACTACTGAAGGTCAGTAGCAGACATTTGTTGAAGCATCACTTTGCAGCTATTGCTGCTCTCATGGGTTTTAATACTTCACTATTGATGTCTTCCTTCTTATTTTTCTTACTCTTTTTCAAATGCTCTTTTTTGGGTCTTTTGTTGTCCCGTATTGTCTTGTCTTGACCATCTCTAGGGTTCACAGGATTCCCAAGGGCATGGGCAAAAGTTGGAAAGATTGTTGACCATTCCTACAAAACATGGAAATCCTTTAATATGCCTGGATCTTCTTTAATGGCTCACAGTTTCTTAGGGTCAGGCCAGAGTCCATCAAAAGTCAGATGTTTGATATAGGGGACCCGGTTTTTTCAGAGCTTCAGTATATGTACCTTCAGCCTAATATTCACCTCTCCACCCTGCCCAGGATTTTCTACCATTTTTCTGAACTGCCTCTATTTTGACATCTCTATCCTGTAATAAGAATGTCACAATCTCAGTGCCTGGCTTTCTCTCACAGTGACGTAACAGTGAACACTTTTCCCCAGTATAATTTAGATACTGTTATAAGTGGGTAGTGACCTTTTCTCAATGCTCTGCTAAATGGCTTGAGTTAATGCAGTTTCTCATCTTACCTGAAAGTTCCTCACTACTGCTAGGCTATTGATCCACTCTGTACCAGCTTCTGTGTGATTTGGCAGTTTCAAAAGTTACAGGTCAGGGTTTATTCCTAACTTCAGTTGGTTCTGCAAGGCGTACATCTTCTTGAAATAGGTCCTTCCATTCTGTTTTGGATGCCAGACATCACTCAGCAACTGTTTTCTCTCCTCTCTTCTCATTCAGATTGAGGATTTTCTGGGAGTTTACTACAATACAGAGCAAGGCTTGCACAGCCCTGCCATCCAGTGATGGCCCTATGACTCCTATGTGTTAAGTCCTCTAAACTCCAAATGATAAAGTCTCTTGTTTCTTGGGATTCTTATCTCATTAGCCCAACAACACTGAAATTATTGAACATCACCAGTGCTTAGTCACATTTTTCCAGTCTAATATTAGTCCTTTCCAGGGTCGCTGGAATTACAGTGCCATTGGTTCTATAATCCAGCTGGAATCAAACTAGCCATTGCTTAAAGAGCATAGGTGCAAATATGGCAGCAGAGTGTTTGGCATTCTTTTTCTATTCAGTCTAGTCTGTCAGAGGACGGTGCTAGGCAATGTTGCAGTGAAGCATGACACTCCTGCTCTGTATGTACTATATTCCAAATAATAACAGTGTAACTGCCCATTAGCTATGGACATGTGCCAAAAGCTCTGTATTGGATGCGTTTTATTGGCATGCTTCCAGCAGCTCATTAGGGGCAGCATACCCTTTGTGTACAATAGTTGTGCTATGCATCACGAAGGGGTCCTTAATATACTCCTTTGGTGGGGCATATGTGTCTTGAGATTTTTTGGCTTGTCTAAAGTCAAACTGATGACATCTTCTTCTTCACTGATCATCGCTGCATCTTCAGTCAATGAACATGGTGCTTATCTCGCTTTCTGAGTTAACCATAATTTTGGGATATAGAATGTTTCCCAGGCTGCTTGGTCTGATACTAGAGGCAAGGCATTTTTCTTTCTGCTTTGCTTTCCACAGTATGTACAGTGGACCTTCATGTTTAGTCTATATAAATAAGCCTATTTTTGTCCTGTTTCCTGGTTCCTTTTAGTGCTAGCCTGCCACATTTACATGCGACATTTACTGCACAGTTGACTAATTAACTGTGTGGTAAACATCTCAGTGTCTACACATGCACCCTTTTTAGGATGTATTAAACTAATAAACTTTGCAGCAGGCTAGTACTTGTAAATACAAATACTACCCTACTGCAGAGTTTTTTTGTGCACAGCAGTGCACATGTAGCTGCTGACCCACCTAAGTGGGACATGAGGGTGCTTCAGTGGGGAGGCTGCCTGCTGGCTAGCCTTGCACTGAAGCATATTTGTGCCCCAGCCAGCCCCTCTGTAAGCACATTGAGGGGTTGGAGCAGTCCTAGTCTGGTAGGCTGACTCCCTGGGCCTCTTGCAAGCCAGGGTTGCTGCAACCTAGCTCCTTGTTCTGCAGTCCGGGCCCACGTGCAAATGGCAAGCTCAGGAGCAATAAACTGCAGAGCAATAAGCTCCACAGTTTATTCGTATGCTGTAATTAGATGTGTAGACATACCCCTGGTGCACTTGTTTACACTAGTGGCCATCACTAAGATCCCCAATCCCAGACTTCCCTTGCTATTTGGCTAGTTTTCTCTAGGGTTTAGTTTATTTTTCTCAACAGCGTCTCCTGTAATCTGAAATAACTGCTCCCCCCCGAATGATTCTGTCTCTAATTATAGAATCTTTTCAAATCTCCAAAATTATTTGTAGATTTCAACATTCTTGTACATGAAGACATATGTAGTATAAGTAAATATTCTATTTTCTCTTCCTTGTTATCAGGTAAGAAAAAAACCTCCAAACAAAGGAAAAAAACAGAATGTGTTTATAGTTTTCTATTTGGTATCACTGTATCAGATATCTGTACCAATTGTCTGAGTCGTTTGGGCATTATTCTCACCGTGTCCTTTCCCCCCACAGTGAGACAGTAAAAAAAACCAAAAAAAGGTGGGGGGTGGGAGTGGTGTACCCTTCATTTTCTCATCTTTGCCCTGTTGGTTAGCTCGAGGTTTTAGCATGGATATCTGCCACTCCCAGTGCTACATTCCTTCATTTTGCTCTGTAAAAGACAATATGAAAAGACTCCATGTTTGTAAAACTAAATAGCTCTCTTTATTTAAAAAAGTATTTATACATATACAAATTTGTACATATCTACAACAACAACCATGTGCACATGAACTGTCTTCCTTTGTCTCTTTCCAGATCTTTGGTCCTATACTGTTTGTTCATTTTCTAAGTCCCATCTCTTTTATACATGAATAGGGGTGGGAACATCATGACTGGGATGAGAAAGCTGTCTAGAGACTGGAACTGGCAAGGAGAGAAGAATCAGAAAATGGGCTGGAGTGAGGAAAAAACAGATTGGGATAGAAACAGGTTTGAGGGCATAGGGAAGAAGCCATCAATCTTAACAGGAATTAGCAGAAAAGTCACTAGAACACTCTTCTCCAGAGCCGAGATGCAGTGGCAATGCATAAGGGGTGCATGGGGGTGCATGTGCACCCTCTGAGAGCTCTGGTGCACCCTCTGTCAGGCCATGTTCCCCCCTTAGGCAATGGGCAGGGGGAGCAGATGGGAGTGCCAGTGCCCCCTCTGTGAGCGCCAGCCAGGAAATGAAAGCACCTGGATGAAGTGCTGCGGCCATTTCCGGGAGTGGCACAGCCACTTCTGGGAGCACTGTTGCTGCTTCCTGGATGGTGTAATCGGCCATGTTGGGACCCCTCCTCCTGGTCAGTGATATAAGCTGCCCCCACCCCCCAGTTGCTGACTGGTTGCTAAGGGGGCACATGCCCCCCCCCGACTAAGGTGGCACCAGTTGCCCATGTCCAGATGGGAAACAAAAGATTCGTGTTTCTCACTATTCCTTTTCAGTCAGTAAAATGTGTAGAACCAACATTCATCTCATATGCACACCCTTGTTCTCTTCCTCCTGGGCCCATATATCCATGAGCAGATCTAGGATTTTGAAAAATGGGGTGCAGATGGTGTGGTGCATCCTCATATATAAAACAAAACACATTTTTCTGCAGGTAAAAAGAAACTAGAAAGTTTACTAATATGTTAAGGACATAAGGCTGTATTATTCACTTTAAGATCAAAAGAAAAACAAATATAACTTTATTAGGATATGAATTAATTTGCTATATTATACATTTGCTATATCAAATGCAACCCACTAGGGAAAAATAAGCACAAGGTGTTTCTTTAATCCTGTAGTCTTTAGAATTAAATGTACATCTCTTCCAGTTTTATAAAACAAAATCCGCCCTTTTTGAACATCTTGATATTGCATCCTGAACATCTTGATATTGCATCCTGAACATCTTTATATTGCATCCAGTGTTTCAGTGAAGGTTATTTCCACACCTAAATTCATGTTCCCACACCTGAGTTAATGTTTTTAGCGGAAGTTAAAAACAGTCTGCAAAGCTGTGAAACAGCAGCAGCATTAGGAGAAGCAGATGAGAGAAGAATTGCTGAAGAAAGAATAATTTGATTAGTGGAACTTTAAACCCATTAAAATATGAGAGAGGGCTGCTAATACCTGTAGAATGAAGAGTTTAGAAGGAATCAGGTAGATTATAAGAAGGCATGAAATCAATTGACTCCTTCACTGCTGCCTCAAGAAAAACTGTTGCTTTCAGACTTTTACTGTTGCCACTGCTAGGCAGTTAGTTTTAAAATTTGGGTGGACCAGGAATCAAAAGAGTGTGCATGGAAGGATCTAGAAGTTTGAAAAGGGGGTGTGGGTGGTAAGGTACATCATCACACACAGAACAACATATATTTTTCGCCAGTTAAAAAGAAACGAGTAGCTTTATTAATACACTAGGGGCTTGAGGCTGTATTATTTGGTTTAAGATAGAAGCAAAACCAAATATAACGTCACTGGAATGAGTTAAAAATCTGCAGGTCTGTGAAATAGGAGTTTCATTACCAGGGCCAGCTTACAGAAAGCATAATTGCAGAGCAAAGGATAGATTGATCGGTGGAACATCAAGACCATTACAAAGAAGAGAGGGTCATTAACACTGTGGAATGAAGAGTATAGAAGGGAGTAGTAGATTATAATGAGCCATGAAATCAAGTGACTCCCTCAGCACTGCCTGACTTGAAATGCTGCTTCCCCTGCCAGATTTACACGAGATGTTTACTGCACAGTTGACTAATTAACTGTGGAGTAAACATCTCAGTGTCGACACATGCACCTGTATTAGGACGTACTAAAATAATAAACTCTGCAGTGGGCATGTCTACATGAGACATTTACTGTGGAGCTGCCTAATTAGCTCCGCAGTAAAGTTTCAGCATCTACATGTGTCATCTTATTGGGCCTCAGTAAACTAATTAGTTCTACTGTAGTTTAGCACTTGTAAACACAAGTACTGTCCTACAGCAGTGTTCTTTAGTGTGTAGCAACATGCATGTAGATGCTGACAGGGCTGGCTAGGGTACAAGGGTGTTTCAGTGTAGGGGGCTGTCTGCTGCCTATCCCTGCACTGGAGCGCTCTTGTGCCCCAGCCAGCCCCTCCACTGCACATTGAGCTGGGTCAGAGCAGCCTTGGGCTTGCAGGCTGACCCCTGTGTCCCCTGCCAGTAGGGCTGCAACCCAGCTCAACGTGCTGTGGTCCCAGGCTCATATGTAAATGTGACCCCTGGGAACAATAAACTTTACCACAATATGTGCTAGAGTTTATTGTGTTGCATTACTTGCACATGTAGACTCACCTAGTTAGTGTTAAATTTTGCGTGGATTTGTGTAGCAGGCTGCAGCTGCAGCTCTGCTGTGGAGAGCTGTGCCAGCTGATGGCAATAATTAGCTGGCTTCCTGGGAGTTCAAAGAGCTCCTACAGAGAGACAGGATGGGGAACAGAGCTGAACAGAAGAGAGACTGGGAAGCTGTTGTGGGGAAGCTGAAGCTGGGATGTTCTCCCTGCATCACAGTCAAGCACATGAGAGGAATAGAAGAATAATGGAAGAGTAGAAAGGGAGAGAGCTGGCAGGTCAGCTGCAGGATGAGCCTTGAGGGCCATGCCACAGGATTGCCTTTTTCCTGCAGTTTACAAGGAACCGTAAGTAGACAGAAATTTTAAGTGTGAGAGTGAAACCAACAGAGTGGACAAGGACAAACCAGCGGTGGCAGAACTGGGTCTGGAATCTCTTCCTGGGGTCAAGGAAAAGGCCCCTTGGTGTATATGTGTTTGTGTTACTGTTTCTTTATATTAAATCTTTCTGGGAGGGAGTTTTCCCCAGGGAAGCAAAGTCATTTAAAAAAGGACTGTAAAAGGATACTGAAGGACTGTTTGAGCTAATTCCCCAAACCCACTACAATCAGGAATCCATGCCGGGCTCAAGCACACTTCCCCTGGATCTGCCTCTGGTGAGGGAGGTGCAAGTGCACCCCTGCCAGTTCCACCCCTGCACATATCTTCCTTTTTTTGATTGCCCAGGTTTGCTGGAGCGGAGACTAGATAAAGCCTAACTTACGGCATGGTGATTAATAACTGGGTTATTAAAGAAGTATTCTATCTAGCAAGTCAGAGAGATACAGGTTCCAACTTTCTTAAGGCAAAGGGTAACTAGAACCCACAAAGTACACTGGGCAATCTGGTGGTTGCGCCAGAGGAGAAAGCGGAACTCTTTAACTAATTCTTCACCTCTGTTTTCTTGTGCAGGGACCAGGACGTCCCCGCAGTGATGCAAGATGGGCTTGAGGGGAATGCCTCCAGACCTCAGGCTGGGGAGGACCGGGTTAGAGAGCTTCTGGAGGGGCTGGACTTGTTCAAGTCAGTGGGTCCAGATGCTCTCCACCCTAGGGTGTTGAGGGAGCTAGCTGGGGTTATTGCAGGGCTCTTGGCATGGCTTTACGAGCGCTCGTGATGCTCGGGCCAGGTGCCAGAGGATTGGAAGATAGCTAACATGGTCCCCATCTTCAAAAAAGGGAAGAGAGAGGACCTGGGCAACTATAGGCCCGTCAGTCTTACCTCAATCCTAGGGAAACTCTTTGAGAAGATCCTCAAGGAGCACATCTTCAGGGATGATGCTCAAGGGCAACCAGCATGGTTTCATTAGGGACAGGTCATGTCAGACCAACCTGATAGCCTTTTATAATCAGGTCACAAAGGCAATGGATGCAGATGTTGCCATGTACATAGTCTTTCTAGACTTCAGCAAGGCCTTTCACACCGTCTCCCGCCCCATCCTCATTAAAAAACTAAGCAACTGTGGCATTGATGCCTACACAGTCAGATGGATTGCAGATTGGCTGAAGGGTCGTACTCAGAGGGTGGTGGTGGATGGGTCATATTTGACCTGGGGGGAAGTGGGCAGCAGAGTCCCCCAGGGCTCGGTCCTGG
>NW_017728886.1:208894921-208917309 GCF_001723895.1 Crocodylus porosus | reverse complement strand
CTGTTTCCCCTAGCGCCCCCTGGCATGACAAGGAATAATGGACACAAATTATTGAAGAGTAGGTTTAGATTAGACATCCTCAAGAACTACTTCACAGTTAGGGCGGCTAGGAGCTGGAACCAATTTCCAAGGAAAGTGGTGCTGGCTTCTGCCCTGGGGGTATTTAAGAAGAGGCTTGATGCTTACCTGGCTGGAGTCATTTGAGTCCAATTTTTCTCCCGCCCAGGTGGGGGGGTCAGACTTGAAGATCTACAAGGTCCCTTCCAACCCTACTTCTACAATTCTATGATTCTATAAACCTAGGTCTCTTGCCTCCTGGGTAAGTGCCCATCCCAATTCAACCACTGGGGCTAAGGTAAGGGAGGGTTTTTTTCCAACCTTCATTTTTCTGCAACTTATGCACATATGTACTTGCATACTATTCTGTTAGTGTGCAGCCTATTGAGTATGCTCAGTCACCACATGGATACTTACACACCCACGGAGCTTGAGTCACAACCTGTTTAAGTATCAAAAGCTCCATTTATGCATCTAGAAAATGCCATATAGATGCACAAAGGGTAATAGAATTCCACCCTAATTATGTGCACCTCATTATCTGGATACCTGATTTGAGCCCTTTGGATTTTATAAGCAGTGTGGGGCACCCAGCATCAATGAGAGCAGTGCTCTGAAGGTAAGTGCCGTATATCTTGTGATAAGAGATCCAAGGAAGAGTGTCTTGCATTTGAAAGCTTGTCTAACTTTATCCCACCAACATAGTTGGTCTAATAAAAGATATCACCCTAAGGAGTCCTTGCCTCTCATATAACACTAGGTAATGTGAAAAAATCAGGTCTTATGTATTTCGAATTTAAGCACCCAAAGTGATTAATTAGTAAGAAGTCATTAATTGAGTACCACCCAGCATTTGCACTGAATGAAGCAGGGATTCTGTGGGGAAAAACCAGAATGTCATTGCATAGTTAAATATTGTATCTTGATGGAGATGCACATGGGGACTGAACTAAGGTTGCAAAGCAATGTACATTTGATTATTTCCTAACTCTTGTGTGCTTACCTTTATAACCTGTTAAAATATATATTTTTTAACTTAGGTGTTTTGTATACAATTTGCATGTGTGTTGGTAGAACCTAATTTGGTTGTAAGTAAAGAAAAGTGAATGAAATCTCTTGAGGGTCATTTCAGTAACTTGAGATAGGGATGTGTAAATGCCGGATGACACCATTAATGGCCTCAGTAAGGCATTTGGCTGAGAATTCTTAATAGAGTGCAATTCAGCCTTCTTCAAGCTGTGCTGTACAGCTTCTAAGAGGTATTATAGATGCCTTTTGAGCCTTTTCAGTAGTCAAACACAGACCTGTGACATATCAGATAGCCAATCACAAGCTGTAAATCAGGACATCAAAGAGGGGAAAGTATACTTTCTCCCTTCAGTCAGGCATGCAGAAAAAAAGATGTTTAGGTAGATAATTTGAGAGACAAACAATTGCTGAGTTCCTGATTCTCTGTCTTCTTCCCTGAATGCCTTTGCCTCTTTCTGGATGTATGTTGCTTGCTGACAAAACAAAATATTTGTTTTTTAATAAAACATCATTGAAAGGATTGTAGAATGTGATAATTTTGGTTTTATGATTAACAAGGAAACCTATGTTTTGCATATGTTGGGTTGCAAACTAGTCTGCCTAATACCTACTACAGGACTATATGAGAAGGTCTTTCCCTAATTTCAATGCCCTACCAGTGGATCTAGCAATAGGATTCCAGTATACCAACTCTCAGATTTTGAAGTTTTTCCTTAAAGCTCCTGAAGTCATGTAATTATAGGTATAGCTGAGACTTTATTTTTTTTTAATGTTTCTAACCATCATACCTATTGGTTCTTACTGACTGGAGAAAATAACAGCCTGAAGATGTGACATCTTCATGCTTTTGTAAAAGGAGTAGACAGAAGATATTCAACTGGTAAAAGATGAATCCAGTGAAGAATTATCCAGGTAAAATTCCAGTTGGTCACATGCAGCTACCCCTGTACAACTGCCTTCCTCCAGTTTCTGCTGTATTTTATATTGGCTCAATCAATGTAAATATGTCCTTTGTCTAAATTCTAAGGCACCTTGAAGATGGAGGAAACATGTGAATTGACTTCATCAGCAGAGGGAGGCAGGCTTATTTTTCTTCTCAACTGTTAAAAAGGAAGGAACCCATTATGCGTGAAAAAACACTGGACACATCTACATGTGCATATTAATGCATTTCAATAAACTCTGGTGCTTATCACACTGGAGTTTATTGCTTCAGGCTTGCCATTTGCACATGCACTAGGGACCGCAGCATATTGAGCCAGGTGGGAGCAGCCCTGGCTGGCAGGGACCCGGGGTGTCAGCCTGCTAGCCTGGGGCTGCTCCAGCCAAGCTCAGCATAATGCTTCAGTGAGAGGCAAGGTGGCAGGCAGTCCCTGCACTGAAGCACCTTCATGCCCTAGCCAGCTGGTACAGCAGACACATGCATTGCTACAGAGTGTTTTACTCCACAGCAGGATAGTACTTGTAAATACTGAGGAGCAAATTAATTTACTTCAACCTAATAGGGTTGACACCAAGATGTTAACTATGCAGCTAATTATTCAACTGTGCAGTAAACCTCTTGTGTAGATGCACCCACTGTTGCCAACACTGCTGCTGACACTTATGCAAGTGATTCTGCTGACAGGGATTCTTGCCTTGCAGGGCTCCTCCACCCAGGTGCTGCCCTCGACCTTCCTGGAATGCGTCTCCAGCAAAGACAAAGGGGTGGGTGGTATCACATGGTGTGAAATGTGCCTGCTAGCAGAGTCCCTTAGGAAACAGGTAAATGAGCTATAGGAGGAGGGCACTCAACTGAGAAGCATCTGGAACCATGACAGTTTTGTCAGTGTCTGCATATTGAGACATCCAGGATGGAGGAAGTTAGTAAATTTGGAAGAACTGCAGCAGCATTGTAAAAGAAAGAATTATTGGCTCCTCTATAGAAAAGAGGCTGGTTGCTGGCCCCTTTACACAGCAAACAGTGCATCACTCCCCACCTAAGCCCCCTCTCCACTAGCACAAGAAATGTTATTATGATCCCGGGACCTACAGAAATGTAACAGACCCTGGTGACTGAGGAAGAGAAGAAATATGTCCATAAATCTTTGAGTGTCCTGATCACTCCCTTCAGGAAAAGGAGGTGAAGGATGGTAGTGATCAGAGAAGTGAATAAAGTGAATAAACGTTTCCCATCACCCTGGGAAAGCTTTTCTGCCTTGAACCAAAATCTGAGACATCTTGGAAAGGTTTCTGAGGCTCATCCAGCCCTCTTACTTCCATGTCCCTCATCCACATGGATACTAATGATACTACTAGAGTTGAGGGCATGTGTAACAATGTTGTCTATACTTTCAGGTGAAATTCTCCCAGGCAGGTAGAAATTAGTTCTGGATATCTGGGTTCATGTAATCACAGGTGGTGTTACAGGAAGATGTCAGCTTACTCTACTGTGAGGAAAGAAGGGGGAGGAGGAGGGAAGAGATAAGAGTCTTTCTAACGAAGAAGAGGAAGAGCATATTTGGGCACTGACTTTCAAACCTATACAAGAAAAGAAGATGCTAAACTCAGTTTGAAAAAGAGGATGTGGGGATGGGTTTTTTTAAACAACTATTAGTAGTATCTGTATTAGAAATACCTGCAGAGGATCTGTTGTCAACAGTGGAGTTTCAAAATGGCAAGACAATTCAGTAAGTTCTTGGAACACCTTTCTGTCTCATGAGATGGAAAAGCTACTAGGGAACTGCTATTTTAGATATAATTCTGACTTATAGGGAGACACTAATTCAGATGAAATGATAAACGTTCACTCTTGTAAGAAAAGGAAGGCATGAGAGCAGTGGAATAAGGACTATACACTTCAGGAAACTGACTTAAAAGATAGGAGAAGTGGTAGGTAAATTCTCTTCAGAAGACAATTTCAGAGACAAAAGTTCAGAAAAATTTGAATTTACTGAAAGAGTTTATATTAAATGCACAAATGAAAACCATCCTGATGTAAAAAAAAAGTAACCATAGTAAGAAAACAATGAAGAGCATCACAGGCTCTTCAATTACTTGAAAATCAGAAAACAATCATACACAAAGTGAAAACAAAGGCACATACTGGAACATAAGTATAAAGGAATAGCATGAGCAAGTAGGGATAACACCATTAAGGCTAAGGTGTAGAATAAATTTCAATTAGCAAGGGACATAAAAGACAACAAGAAAAGGTTGTGTCAGTATAGGTTTGTTACTAACTGGGAAAGGAGAACAAATAGTGAATGATGCAAAGAAAGCTAACATATTCATTGCTTCAGTCTTCATACAAAAGGTTACTTATGACCAGTCAAAATTAATTTTAACAAGGAAGTAAGAGTACAGGCCAGAACATAGAAAGAACAGGCTAAAGCACATTAAGATAAGATTGATATGTCCAGGTTGGTAGGACTTGATGAAATTCACCTGAGAGTGTTTAAGGAAGTAGCTGAAGTCATCTCTGAAATATTAGCAATGATCATTGAGAACTTAAGGATAGAAGCCCCAATGGACTGGAAAATTGCAAGCATATCTTTACGAAAAAGGGAAAGAGAAAATCTGGGTAAGTATAGTCCACTCAATTTTGTCCCTGGAAATATTCTGAAACAAATGGTTGGGCAATTAATTTTTAATATGTAGACAATAATACATATCAGAGTGATTTTTTTTTTTTAAAGACAGCCAGCATAGTTAAAAACAGATAATGTCAAATCACTATAATTTTCTTCTTTGACAGGGTAAAAGGCCTCATGGATAAGGAAGAAGTATACTTTGACTTGAGTATGACATATAACACAATGTCAAATTCTCTCTCATAAGGTAGTAAATGCATATATGGCTTAGATGTAACTAAAATTAGAGGGATGCAGAACTAGTTGAAAAATGACTCTCAAAGACCAGAAGACAGGGGAGAGATGCACCTTGTAGACTGACTAAATAGGAGATGCATAAGCTTTCATGAGCCCAAGCTGTCTTCATTGGATGCTATGAAAAGGCATGCACAGAGCAGTCTATCAAATAGAGACAGTGATCTGTATATAGCACAGTGTCAAAATTCTTACTCAAAAGATGGGAGGGAAGGAGGATGGGAGGTAGTACTGGGAGAAGGAAACACGTTTATGGGGACCAAGTGGCCAAAAAAGGTAATCCAGGTAAGGATAAGAATCTGTAGTCCCCATTTAGATACTGTTTAACACAATCCAGTCTGTGGATGATTTCTTGTTCTACAATTATTCATTTGACTCATGGCTTCCTGTCACTGTGGGAGTCTCAAGTGGGGCTGGACATGGGATCTGTTGTAGGTCAATTCTATTAAATGTTTCTGTTAATTGCTTGTATGAAATAACAGGGAATATATCTAAAAATTGCAGATGACACTAAGTGAAGGGTTGGGGGGCCCTTTAGAGGGCAAAATCCGACATCAAATGACCTTGACAATCTGGAGACAAAGTCTAAAATTAACAAAATAAAAGTGCTGCCTGTAGGAAGGATAAATCAAATTGGCAAACACAAGGTGGATAATAGCTGATTAGGCAGCAGCTATTTAGAAATAGATCTGAAGGTTAGGGTGGATAAGACTGAATGAGAGTCCACAGTCTGATGTTGCAAAATTCTGATTCTGTGATATAGGCCTCAGTGTAGTACTGGGTGCATCTACATGAGAGTTTTACTGCAGAGTAGGCTACTTAGATCTTTAGTAAATGTCTCAGCATCTACATGTGCAGTGCCATTAGGAAGGAGTAAGCTAATTAACTGCACTGTAGGTTAGTACTGGTGAACACCCTCATGCCCCAGCCAGCCCTTCTGCAGCATGTTGAGCCAGGTCTCCCAGGGCCCCCTGCCAGCCAGGCCTACTCCAACCTGGCTCAATGTGTTGTGGTACTGGACACATGTTCAAACACAACTTCTGGAAGCAATAAATTCCAGTGTGATATGCACTGAAGTTTGTCGCTACACATTAATTGCATGCATAGACATATCCACTGTGTTCACCTCTTGGTACCACAGTTCAGGAGTGATATAGATAAACTGGACAGTCTAGAAGACAGCAACAAAAATTAGATCTAGAAAACATGACCTCTGAGGAAAGGTTGAAGACATTGAGTTTAATTATTTTTTTTCCTAGAAGAAAAACAAAACTGAGAGGGGGGACATAAATTTTTCAGTTAGAAGGTTGTTATACAGGGGTCATGATCAATTATTCTTCACTGGGGACAAGGCAAAAAGAAAACACTTTCATTTGCGGTAAAGATAATATTCAGAAAAACTTTTTAACTGTTAAGCTGATGACCTACTAGAAAGTACAACTTACAGAAGATGGGGAATATCCTTTACTGTAGGTTTTCAGAACAGTGTGGAAATCATCTCCCAGGAATGGCACGTGTATACTGAACTGTCCCTCAGTGCAAAGGAATGACATGGATGGTTTCTTGATGTCTCTTTTAGCCCTGCATTTTGCTTTTATGACTGTGGAGAGAAAGCAGGAGAATATGAAACCTGCAGACACAAAAATTAGAAGGTAAATAAACAACATGCTAACATTGGCTTTAAAGTAATGGGATTTTGAAACAATCTCATGATTTTTGGAGGCCTAAATCATGAGTTATGAATATTTGTGGTTTATAATACTGGGACTGATGTGTCATTCACCTGTTTACATGCTATGAAACTGCTCACTTTCCCCAGGTTAGTATAGATCAATAACAGATCTCAGCCTGACCCTTAGGACTTATCTACATCAGAAAATTAAACAACATAATTGTAGTAATAATTTTCTGCTATAGTTTTGCCAAAGGATGGCCCTGTGTAGATAAAAACATATGCACATGAGCCCACACTCTCTTCCATCCAGATATGGATGTTTGGAGTTTCCGAGCCGTATTAATTTTTGGCTTTGGGTTACTCTCACGGAATTTTGAAACTCATGTTGGTTTAGTATAATGTAAGTTTAGTTCTCGTTCCCCATCCCTTTCCACCCTTGTTTAAGGCCCATTAAGAAGGAAGATACCTACTTGTGCATTTGAAGGAAGTGGATATTGGTCTGAGGTTTTCCTCCTATTACCTGGTATTTTATTCCCATTTGCTTGGGGTTTTGGTTTCGGATGTGGGGAGAGAGGGGGGAAGTGTGGTGTGTTTTGTTTTGTTGTTCTCCTTTCTGCCTGGGTAAATGATTTGTCCTTCAACAGGTACCTACTTCCACAGCTCTATTGGTGGCCTGCATTTGGTTTCATAGACCCTACTTCAGCTTTTGAGCTACCTCTACAGTTGTTCCAATGTACTGAGTGCTCCAGGAAGAGTTCAAAATTTTCTTTGTCCAGCATCCATTTCGGTATCTCTGCCCAGGCTATGAGAATTTGTCCTCTGGTGTGTGAGATCTGATTCTGGGCTACAGCAAAAAAAAAAGCAGGGGGATATTCAGATGAATGCTGGAACTTCAAGGTATTTAAAACCTTGACTGTATATACAAGACAAGGACTGGGGCTATTGAAGGATGCATCATTTAAAATACTGTGTTGAACAAATTTTCATAACAGGTATGAGTGTTTTGGGTTTAGAACTGAATTGGTCACTAGATGGCACCATCCAGCTAAGTTGGCAAATTCAAGTCTTTAGAAATCATGATGATTTTTTTTAAAAACCTCAGTACCAGCAGGCTACAGATCCTGTCCTTTGTCATCATCTGTGACGTGCAGTCCTGTACCTATAGAAGCACTTATACATTAAGAAAAAATGATGGAACAGTGATGTGAATACAGTTTCCATGGAACTGAAAGTTCCTAATGCAAAGAGAAAAAAGATTTTCAAGTGGCATATCTAATGTACAAATGCTATGTATTTATAAGCAGGCAATATATTATGCCTTTTCAGAACTGTACCTGAATACTTTTAGCTTGGGTGGAGCAGGATACAGTTTTTCTGTTATAAACATTGTTTTATTGGATTGTAGAATTATAAGCAAGCTGCTATCTTCATTTTATAGTTTACTTTGAGATCTAATGTTATAGGATAGTCATATGTGCCTAATATATTGTTATTTTATATGATTCTTCTACTCTGATACTTACTGTATCCATATTATGAAGTTTTCTCCAACGCCTATTGGCCTGTTTCTGGTTTTCTTTTTTTAACACTTGACTGTCTAATCTAATATGCATAATGAATCTTGGCAGCAGAGATTAGAACCCAAGACTTCCCCTTGCTACAGAAGTGCCATAGCCACGAGGTTGTAGAAGCCGGTCCCACTTGCTTGTTCTTGATTTTTAGCTCCATGGCTCTTGTACTATAGGCTGCCCAGCAACCTGGTTTCAATATGAGAGGGAAAAGTTGCTGTGCCCCCTGCTCCCCACAATTAGCCTACTGTGGAATTTGGTAGTTCGTGCACTTTCTAGGAATGTACGCCAACCTCCACCATCTCCATGTATGTTAAACATCTCCACATACGTTAAAATTCTCTTGAGCTGATCAGGGCCTACAACCCAGGTCTCCCACTTTCTGGGAAAATCCTTTAACCACTAGGTTGTTGGGAAAAATAGGGGAACTATCACTCCTGCTATCTGCTATCCTCCTGATGTGAGAGTAGATATCAGGAATTACAGTGACTGGAGATGCCTAATGGATGACAGGGACACATCCCCATGAGCGGGAACACGCATTCCCTGGAGACAACAAGCAGTGGCACATATTTATGCTGCTGCTACTTGTCCCTGGGGAATGCCCCTGCATATTCTTTCTGGTATGTGGCAAGTTGTCCTGGGTGGGGTAAGGGAGGCTGGAGCCAGCACCTGGGTTGTCCCTGGCAGCCTTACCTGGGGTTTTGGGGACCTTCCAGGGCTCTGGCAGCAATGATCCAGGTGCACAGAGCCTGACTGACAGCCAGAGCATCGCTGTGGCCTGCCAGGCTCTGGTTTTGCGCAGTGCATGCTGCTGCCATGTGCATAGCCTTACTTTCTTCTGTTGTGGGTTTTTTGACACTGGGATCTGAATTTCTTTTAAATACTTCTGAAGAACCTCCATTGACAATACAGGGATCCTAGTTCCCTATCCTGATCAAACTGAATCATTGTCTGGAACAGAAAGCCTAATAGATATTGCAAGACCTATACGTGGGCACCTACTGAACCACTGTGCCTTTATTCCATGAGTTCTTTGATACCATTATATATGAGTCAAGAATGGCAGAATCTAGTCTTTAAAGATATTTGTAAATTCCAGGAATACTTCTTATTAAATATATATGAACCTGACTTAAATAGCAAATGAATTACTAATCTTAATTCTGTTGTTTAAAACAAAGGAATTGTAGGAACATTTTATAGTTCATGCCAGATGTGAAAATCAATTGGCTAATTCCACATTTTTACATAGCTGCAGTGTAACAGTTTTTTGTTAACACTGCATATCATTTATGATTATGAAGGGCAAAATTTGTATTCTCTTAACTATGTGTATATAATCTGAAGTATCCACTTACAGTTGCAGAAAATAAGGATTTTCAGAAAGTCATGCATCTGAATCACTGACACAAATACATCAAAGTCCTGTTGTATTCATTTTATTGTATTCCAGGAAAAGGGGGAAAAACTAGACAGGCATCAGGCTTGAGATAATTTAGTAATGGTATGAAAGCACACATCTGGAGATCTCTGGGTTTAGTTCTTTAATCCCTTCTTTTTCTGAAGGTAATCATGGGAAGCAAATATCACCTGTCCTAGTGAAATCAGGTAAACACTGGCCACGTCTACACAAGATGCTTACTGCACAGTAGCTCATTACTACTGCACAGTAGTATTGTCAGGCATGAACCATGATGCAATGCTATTGCACAGTAAGCATCACCAGGCAACTATGCAGGGATGCTACTGCGCAGAATGCCAGTTACTGCACAGTCTCTTAGTACTGGGTTATGCAAGTATTAAACGTCAATGCAGTAACAACTGTGCAGTCAGCATCTTATGTAGATGCGGCCACTGTAAATATGGGAATATGTCTCTTCCATAGGATTTTCCTGGGCTGATACAATTTCAGTTACATACATGGTAAGCAGAAGCTAAACAACTGAATTCTTTAATGTGGCATCAGTGTTCCTGCAGATTGTGAAACTCAATATACTCTGTTTCCTTTGGGATAACTAGTTGAGCCTGAAAATATTGTTGACTTCTTGTACATCTTCTATAAATCATATACAAACTGGCAAGCTCCTATTCTTCCAAAGCAGGTGCCACAATGAGCATCTGATCATGTGTAAGGATCTGTTGTAATGCATATGCAGATAGTGTTGGAGCTCAGGGTTACATGGGTGCTTTAATGCTGTCACTTTCCTGCTCTGTTTTTTTAAATGTGACTTTCTCTCTTTAGAAAAAAAAATGAAGAGAGAGAAATGTCACTATGCCCTGCTATTTGCTAGTAGAGTTCTCTGTACTGTATAATATGTATGTTCAGTGAAGGAGGATATGCGCATGTTGCTGTGTCATATGGATTCCATCCTGTTCCTAATCTTAATGAAAAGAATAGAAAAGCTTTAGATTTTGTTGGGCTCTTCAGACTCTAGGGTTTTTAAGACAAAGAACATCTCTCATTTTCTCAGTATAGTTCCCAGCACACTAAAACCCCAATCTTGGGGCATGTCTACATGTGCATTAATGAGCTTTTCCTAGTGTGCATGAAATTTAGTACTTCCAATATAAGGTACTAAATTAATGCACATTAGACTGCCCTAATGAGCAGTAGTGCAAGCTCATGGTTTTTATGTGACGCTTAATGTGCAGTACCCTATTTTACTGTGCATTAGCATAATAGCACTTTTTTACACACTGTTTTAATGTGCAGCAAAATAGCCTACTGTGCATTAAAGTAGACACATGTAGGCACATGTAGACACACCCTCAGAGTCCTTGAATTCTGTTGTAGTACAAATAATGGCAGGCAATAACAATGTGTGAAGGAACCTGGCTTTATTAATCTTGGCATTGGGTCACTCTAGTGAGTTTACATCAAGAAGCACCATATTCAGCTTTTAAAGCACACCACTTGTCTTAGCTGTAGGTTCTGTACAAATGCTTTCAAAGTTTACATCTATAACACAACAGGACAATTTGTGCTCAAAGCCACCATTGAGCCCTGACTCCATGCAGTACCCAATGCCTAGGGAGATGACGATCCATTTGCTCATGGATCCAGTTACTCATTAGCCAGAGCAAGCAGAGAGCAAACACCAGCACACATTGCTCGCAGCAGCTTTATTCAGAATGGAGACAGCTGCAGACAAGGGTCCCAAAAAACCAACAAAGCAGGGACCTGCACTAAACAATAGTTCTTTGCACATTTTATACACCTTGGTTCATATATATTAACATTTGTTTCACCTCTGTTCCTCCTTCTGTTCTACCCATTTCTCCTCCCATCTCAAGCTCCTCCTTAGTTTACTGTTTACTTTATTAGCATAGAATTGCCTATGCATTTCATTCATTTACATGGTTCTCTGCTAGGAGCGCCTGTGTAAGGCCATGAACTTGGGTTTTTTCTGTTTTTTTTGCTGACTCCTTCATCTCCAAGGTCTTGCTTCTGCTTTATTTCCTGACGATAGCTGGTGGGCTGCATCTTGTTCTTCTTACACAATGGGCTCAAATATTACAGCAAAGAAAACTGCTTGCCTAAGCATTCACAAGGTTATTCTTAATCCGTCATTCTGCATTGTGACCAGCAGGCCACCACACCTGGAACATCTTCCAGATGATAGCTGCCCAGATGGCTAGGCAGGGGGCACACAGAGGCCATCCCTGCAACCACAGTCCACTGGCAGCTGGCCCAGAGGGGGAGATGCCTCTACTGGCTGTGTAGTCCCCATCCAGGTCTGGCAGGTGCACAGCCAGGCAACAGCCCCCACTGCCAGACTGCTGAAGTGGGTAGAGGGGGCAGGGAACTCTCAGGACTGCTTCAGCAATCCAGCTGGCATAACGGGTAGTGTCCCCAGTTACCAACTGGTTGGGCCCCAGAAGCTCCTGAGAGCGAATAGCCCTGAGCTACTTGCCATGGTGGCTTTTTAAACTGCTAGGGCCAGGACAGGGTAGCTTTTTATATTGCTGGGGACAGCACAGGTGCTGGTCCCGGGCTCTAGCCCCCCTGGCTGCAGATCTGGGAGGAGCCAGGCAGGGTTATTTTGCCCCAAGTGGCACAATTTGCTCCAGAACAAAGTGCATGTCTGAGCACGTGCACTGAAGCTAAAAGCCCTGGCTCAAATTTGCACCGCTTCTATTTGAGTGCTTGCATGTGTGGACGTGCCCCCTGAGTGCAAAGGGATGATAAGTATCAGTGAGATTCTGGCTCATGATATGCAGAAATGCATTTTAATTAGGAATAAACCTTTTTTGATGATAAGGTTTTAACTAAAAATGGTATAGTGAGGGTTTTATAATATCAGGTCCTTTGTTAAAAGAGAATTTAGTCTAATCCATAGGTATTATTTCTATTTTTCAGAACAGATGGAGTCCACTTTTCTTTATCTTTTCAAAGAAAATATATCCCATTCTTAAAATATTTCCATTTTCTTTTAAAAAGTAAGCAACATTACTTAAGCATATGCCTACATTTAAAAGCAAATAATGAGGTAGTGTTCAGAAGTCCTGTAGGCCAAAGAATGTGACAGACCATTCATTTCTTTCAAATCAGGAAGCACTGATATTTTCCTTCAGAGTCATAAATGGCATTTGTGCAATATTATATTTATAATTTCCCTTACGGAAAATTCCCCTAGAATATATTTATATAGAATAAATCTATATCTGCATATTTTCAATTATGAATTCTATCTTTTCCTACTCTTGTCTTCTTATTTATATATGTATTTACACATACAGCCAGCAGCTTGGGAAGAAAGTAGGAGTGTTTTAGCCCAACTGGGGGAAATGAGATGCAGAATGTACTTCTGTATTCCTTTGGTCTTTAGGAACCAAGAAATGCACAGATGGTCTCTAGACATGAGAACAGCCCTCTGGCTACTCCACCTCTTATGCTGGGTACTAAGTGCCCTTAAATCATTCACTGCATCCTGACACTGGCTTTTGGAACATGATAGTATCAGAGGGTGCATCTACATGTGCAATTCATTCTAAGCAATAAACTCCAAAGCAGTTTGAGCCCAAGTATACTCCTGGGTTGCTAGTACACTCCAAGGGTGTTTAATTTGGTTTAGTTCTCCCTGAAATGAAATGGTAGATTATTAAAAACACCATTTTAATTTAGGGAGAATTAAACTGAACCAAAACTCTGTGGCATGTACACAAGGGTGGGGTCCTGATCCTTGCCTGCCTCTTTGGGGGATGAGAGCTGCCAGTGGGCCGAGCAGTCCCTGAGTTGCGCGGGCGGGCCCCTGGTGCACCCACCTGCTGGCACCTGATCTAGGCAGTGCTGGGGGATGCTGCAGCTGTGGAAGGAAGCACCAGCCCCTCCACAACCATGGAGGGAAGCAACAGGCCTCTGCACAGCTCAGGCAGGCAGACTCTGGGGAGAAAAAAAAGACCAGGCTCTCTGCCTTTTTTTTCCCTTCAATGGAACCTCCCTGTATGGGCTGCTGCTCGGTTTCAGAGCCCCTGAGCTCCATGGGGCCTGGCAAGCCCTGAGCACATCAGCTTCCAGTGCCCCATGCACTGTTGAACTTTGGTAGGTAGCAAACTGAAACACCTCAGAGGTGTTTTATCTTGCTAAGTACAAAAGTTACTTAAAGCAGAATACATCACCGAGTGTGCAAACAGCAATGCCATTAAAGTAGTGCAAAAGGGCATTTAAGCTGCTTTAAAGGCCAATTTTGTGGTGTGTACAAAGGCCCCTGTGTGCAGCAACCACACATGCCTGGTACAGCAGCAACTTGAGCTGGGACAGAGCAATTTACACTAGGGCTGCACGTTCTAGGTGGTGGCATTGGGTGTTGGAGGGGTTGGCTGGGGCATGAGAGTGCTGAAGGTGTGGAGCCATGTGGCTAGGCAGCAGGCAGGAGTCTGCCCCCCTGCTGGCTGAGCTGGCTGGGTGCCATCAGTGTCTACATGTCCATTTAATCTGTTAACTACTCCACCATAAGATAGTACTGTCCCCAACAATACTACTTCATGGTGGTGTTAATTAATTTACTGCAGCCTAATAGCATTGCATGTGTAGATGGTAATGCTTTACTTCAGAGTTAATTAGACTACTTTGCAGTAACATGCATGTGTAGACTTGGCCAGAGTGTAGGATTTAGTGTTGGAATCTTTGTTGGCGCTACACCTCAACATGATTTCCTTATTTGAGCTAGTGGTCTAGTTCTGTTGGCTGATTAAGCCACCAGCACAGAATGGTTGCCCAATGGTAGAGTTTCTAGGAGTTTCTAAAATGAATCCAGACATTACCAGTCACTTTCCATACTTACGTTCTTCATATTGTAAGAGGTCATCTGAATGAAGTAGTGCTTCTAAGAAATGATTTTACACCATCAGTACCACAGTGTTATACAGGACAGACATGTTAACTGCAGAAATGCAATCAGCTGAAGGCAGGCCATCCAGAAATGATCTCTGAAAATGTGTTAGAACATGAAGAACTAGACAAAGATTTGATTGACTATTTAGCAGATCAATAGTCTATTTAGTCAACAGACTATTTAGCTAGTTGTGGATGTAAACATATTATATATGGCAGGTTTCTAGTTATAAAATGTGGAGGAACAGAAATAGTCTGAAATATGTAAAAATCTAGCTATTGGTTGATGCCAAAAGATTGGAATTATGTAGTCTTTTAGGCTTTCCAGGCAATTATGCAACAAAATATATGCAATACAATATGGACCAGGTATTCAGACCTTCATTTTAAAATGGATTATAACATACGTGGATTAGCTGTTTTCTCTGGCATTTTGTCTAATGCTCTGGATGAAGAAGTATGCATGTGTGTGTGTTCATGTGTGTGTTTGCACGTGCACGCACATGCGCACACACACACACTTACCTACATGTGTTCTCAATGTATGGTCATATCTACCTGTTTACCTATCTAAAAATTCTCAATGTATTCAATATATGAATTCTCAGTGTACTTTCACATATGTGTATATGTGTGTGTGTATATGTGTGCATGTGTAATCTCACATACATATGTGAAAATACATTGAGAAGAAAATGAAATGCAGCTGCTCTATGTATGTTTTTAAAATAGACACTGTCAGTTTAGTTCAAATCAAAAGTATAAAATATTATGCATGCCTTAAACTATCCTGCTGCTTTTTGTGATTTAATTATCAAAATGTCTCATTGCTCTATATATTTCCCATTATTACATGAAAAAGGGGGAAAACCATGCAGCTAATGGAATGAAAATAAGGGAGGGAGGGAGGAGGGACCTACTTTTTTATCAGTTCTTTTAGATCCAAGAGTAGAAAGTGGGAGATAGAAAAACTGTAGGCTTCTGTTTTTTATGTTAAATTAAATAGACTCTCTCTCTCTCTTTCTTTCTCTCTCTCGCTCTAGCTTATATAAAGCAACTGGCAAGAACTGAGAATTTATTTGAAACCACAGTCTCCTACACCGGCCTACATCCTCAGAAGAGCATGTTCTGAGTATATAGATAACAGCTAGGGAATCTAAGATTTTGGAGTGTTTACCAGAGTGGTATTTTTTGCCTTTTGGGTGCGAAAAGAAACTTGTGTTTTGATAAGACCACACTTTCTGCTCTCTCTCACTTTCTACATTTGTAATTCTGTTAACCTCAAAGGGGTTTCTCCTAATATATGCAAATATGTATATGTTTGCATATAAATTCTCTGCTGTCATGCCTGCATAAAGCTTGACAAACGTTAGGGACTTTCTGGCTTTTGACTACTACATCTTACACCAGCCAGGGTAGAAAGACACGGTGCTTTCTTGTCCTTTCTCTATTTGTATGCACCTCTTTTCTTGCTTAAGTTCTTTTGAGTAAAGACTATTTTATACTGTTCATTTGTATAGTGCCTAGAAAACTGAGACTCTTACCTTCAGGTGCTTCTGCAATTCAAACGAAATAACAATCAGATCAGACAAGTGGAAGGAGAATTAAGCCAACAGTTTCTTTGTCAAGTCATGTTCCTCTTTTTAATGGGAAACATGCAATGATCTTATTTGTTGTATTAAATTACTGGACACTGAAATGTGGTAGAGAAAAGAAAAGCTACAGCCAGTTTGGAACACGTTGTGAAGTGTGAACGACCTATCCATCTCAGCATGGATATTAATTTCCCAAACTACTGTTCTCGTAGGCCCTCTTCACAGTTTCTCAGGCCAGTAGCACAGGGGGATATATTCCTTTCTTCAGTTCTCTCAGACAGGAAGGGACTCTCTTCCATGATGGGGGTAAGTCTACAAAGTAGGTATTGGGTCATTGGTGGCTTATCTTGTGAAGTACTTATGGATCGCCAGCTGGCCTCAATCTGGCCCTACATACAGGTCAAATTTCTGCCTGCAAAGGCACATGTGAGTCGTGGGAGTCATTGGATATAACTAATCATAGAAGTTGCCCTTTGTTATAACAGTATCTACGTTGGGGTGGCCAAAGTACTCCGACATGCAACAACTCACCAAAACTCCTTAAGTGGCCTTCCCAGCCCCAAATAATTGCCTACCCCTGATGCACATGGTATAATTTGGTGTCTATTCTGGTATTGTAACATTCTCTGTTAAGATTGTATGATAAATTATTTATGTAAAGCATTATAAATTGTGGTGTTAATGAATGTTTGCACCCATATCTGTAATTCATTAAATAATCAGACACATATACAATAATGCAAAGTGATAGCTATGAATGAATAGATGATTCTCTACTCTTTTCTGCCAGTGGGTACTGAGGATAGTCTTGGCTGTAGTAAGACACACTTATCTTATAACAGTCTTTGTTTTATAGTACATTTAAAATATACCTTAAAAACCTACTTGATGTTTTCTTTTTTCAGTATTTTAGCTGAGGGATCACAGTGAAAATGCCTGTGGCACTATGACATTGACTGATTTACATCTGGGGCATTATCAATAACTAAATTCAATTCTGAAGGACATATCAATTTGCCAGATATTACTCTACTAACCCTGGCAACAATATCAGCAGCATCTTCTACCAAGGAAGCTACAACACCACAATGGCCTGAGAGAGTGACAGCATGTTTCTCTCATTCATTTTTATGAGTCTGTAAGATGGACCTGAATGAGAATGGGGGACCACTATAATGTATTTTCTAATTTGGGAATTTTTCACTTTAACTATTTCAAATGGTTTTCTTTGAGACTAGTAGAATATTGGAAAGGTGTGAGTAACAACAGCAGTACCTAGGCAGGCAAGGTTCTTTGGGTAGATGTGATATATTTTATAAAAGCGATCACATCTACCCAAAGAAACTTGCCTGCCTATGTTCTTAGGCCAACACGGCTACAACCAAAAACCCAGCAACAGCAGTACATAACATTTATTGTTTTTCCAAGTCCTGAACAATACTACGACCAATTCCATAAGCAGGTCAAACTCCCATCAAAGCCTTTAGCTAGTTGAGAAGCTTTTTTATGAAAAGTCCTTTTCACTGGAAATTATTTTGTGTGGAAATGTATTGCTTTCCACGTCCAGCATGGAATTTCTGGTGAGATTCGGATGCTCAGCTGGGATGTAAGAAACCTTGTCCCTGTTCCCATTAGGGCAGAGCAAGAATTTGAACTTGGTCTTTCCTATTCCAGATGAAAGTCCTAACTACAGAGGCTGTTCTGAATTGAAAGGGGGTTTCCTCTTTCCATCTTGTGTGTATGTTTCAGAAAGCATTTTGAAAGTCTTATTTTTGAGTTTGTTGGAGACCAAAAACAAACTCTTTGAAAGATGGTTCCTTCTTGTCTGACCAGCACTGCTGCATTTAAAAGCCCACCTAGGAGCCCTGAACTAATCTAGTGATTTGCTGCCAGAAAATACCTAACATGGAGATTATAATGGCTTCTATAAACTGCAAAAATATAGAAAGCCGATTTAATTATCTTTTGTGGTAAGCAGAGCTGGTCAAATTTATGCTTTGTGGGAAAAGTAGCCAATTAATTTGGCTCTTCTGTTCTTTTTGATCCTGAATCATTTGTGGACTGATCCTTATTTCTGCAAATGTATTTGCTGAATGCAAACTTTTACTGATAACAATGTTTTAGTTGATGGATTTCATACTTTGTCTGAGATGTGTGTTTAATCATGAGGCCTCAGTTCCACAATTGTGGTAGGGGAGTACACAAAACATTTCATGTTGATGGGAGAGGGCAAAACTAGATCATTGTCCCCCAACACAAAGCCATTGGAAGCTTGCTGGAAATTGTTACCTACCAACAACATCAGGGCTTTCTTAGGATGGTGCCACACATGCAACATAACACTTACTAAATGCAGACAAAATGTGAGCGGTTTAGTTTGAGTTAAGGGTCCTCTGGAATTGCAGCGTTGTTCCCTTTCAAGTCAGGGTTATCTTCTAACACATACTGAAGTGTTGTTACACATTACAGTTCATATGTGCTAATTCTAAGGGATATTAGGCACTATTAAAGTTAGCGTGTTTTGTAACCAGTTTCATGTTAAGGGTTATTACCCTTTCTAACATGCACATGTCTGACTTGCTACTAGAAGCCTGGTGAGCAGGGCCATGACTAGAAGCTGCCAAGTCTGCCCCATAGCTGCTCACCTCCCTGGATCTCCAGCAGCTTCCCATTCACCCGCTTCCCCCCACCCTCCTCTTTGCAACTCCTTCTCAGATTTCCACTCATCTACAGCCCAGCTCTCCTCAGGTCTCTGTCAGTCAAGGGCAGTAGAGATCTGAATGATAGTTCATGAGCATGGGGGTGGCTGGGAGCAGCCCATTCAGGGTTACTAGAGGATCACAAATCACTGGTATTCTCCCTGTTAAGCAGACTGGTATTACTGCAACATGAGCTGCCTAACACCAGCTGGAAATAATCCTCACTCAGAGGTATAACTTGAGACACTCAGAAGGCACTTACCTCAGCTTGTCCTGCCTTTATACAAGGACACTCTCATTTTAAGAGCATTTAACACAGGAAAGGTAATGTCTAACAGCACCCTAACTTCCAAAGGGTTTCATTTCAATGATTTGCAACTGTTGCAAGCTAATGTGTGACCCTATCTTTAGTCATGGTGAACTCCTATGGTCTTGGCTGAGACCTGATTATATCACACTGAAAATTGTGTTCTATAGGTTTGAAAACTGTTCTTTTATTTTACTTAAAACATTTTTACACAGAAGAATGGAAAGTAATAAATACCATATTTACCTGGATCCAAGACAGCTTCAAATTTAAGATGATTCTCAGCCCTGCCCCCCTAATTAGATTCTATTCATGTAAAATTATAAATTTCATTTTCTACGTATAGAATCTAATTAGTGGAAGGATATCTTACATTTGTCCCCCTACTGCTGTGGTGGGGAAAGCAGCAATGTGGGGAGGGGGTTAGAGGCTAGACCCTTGCTCCTTGCCTCCCCCCACCCCAATCCATTCCTCTCCCCCTTGTGCCTCCTGCTATATACTGGCCCTCCTTGCCACTTGTTGCCTTGTGCTTGTGCCTGACCCTTGTCACCTGTCCCAGCACAGTCTGCTCCCCCACCCCCTGCACCTCCACTGTTGGTTATCTTGTGCTGCTCTGGTCTGGCTCTGGTGGCAGCCCTGACCTTCCCAGGAACAATGGCAGCCCTGGGCCTGGCCATATTGGGGCTGGAGAGCTGGAGCAGAAGGGAAGCAGGAGGCTGGAGTGGGGGGGAAGGTGGCATGGTCTCCCCAAAACTCCCTGCAAGTTTTACAGGTGGGTCTCCCCTATATGCTCCCCTACCACTCATCCAGAGTTCCCTAGCCACAAACCCCCTCCCCTGCTGTATGAGCCACCTGGCCCAGGGCAGGCAGTGGTTCAACTTATTTGATTGCAGCTACAGGAATGAAAACCACCATTCCTCAAATGTGTATGTGAACAAAAAATTATTCAAATACATAGTATGCACCGAAGGGTACAAATATGCCTGGATCCAGCAGTTCAGAATTCAGATGAATGTTTGTGAAACTGTTTTTGGCAATGTTTGACCAGTTGGTAAGTTAGATCAGTTGTGTCTTGCCATGGATATGATGACCTGTTTAGAAGACTAAGCAAAGTTTTTCAGAAATAACTCATGATTTTGGGTGGTTTGCAATAGGAGACCTTGTTAGTGTGAGGGTGTGTGCTCAGCACTTTTGGAATATCAGGCTCCTTTAAGACATTTCAGAGTACTCAGAATCTCTGGTGAGATTTAAATTTCTTCCCTTACACGTTTTAGCAGTAAAAAAACAAACAGAGAAAATAATAGGAAAGTAGAATTTCATTTTGAACACTTTGTAAAATGAAATTCTTTATTAATAAATAAGTAATATTTTTACTTTTAAAGCACTAGGCCAGGCCCTTATCAGTAGAAGGGGAAGGGGTAGGTGGTGGGAGAAAGAAAGACAAAAAACTTTAGGCACATGCTTCCCCAGACAAGTATGCTTTTCAGAATTGAGGCTTTCTAAAAGAAATTGTGTTGGAACTAAAAGGAAATGAAGGGAAATATGAGAATCAAAATACCACACTTCAATAAATCAAATATTGGAGGATATACATCAGAACCTAAAGGATGCGTGGGACATAGAGGTGGGGCGTAGGAATATCTTGGCACTATGTTATTTGAAAAATTCAGTGTTTTTTATTTTAATTTCTTTAAAACCTTCTTTTGGATTGAGTCATTTCAAAACATGCTACATAACACAAAACAGAAATAAGTATATAAATTTAGGACACAATATTACCAGCCTGTAAAAATGAAAAAGCATGAACAGGTATGAAAAGCTGGTTGTACAACAGTACTTTTCTAGCGTGGAATTTGACAAAACTTTTCAGTTTTCTACTCGTTCTTCACTGCTTTGAACTCGGCATATAAAAGAAAAACAGCAAGCTAACCAATTTTTCCTTTCTGGTATTCTGTGAGAAGGACTAAAGTAGCTTGCATGGTAATAAGCACTAAACACAAATTTAATTTAAATAGACTGCTGCTAAATTGGAAGAGCCCTTTGGATTGAGTATCCTGATTTACCAGCTACACATATCGAAGTCCCTAGAGCACTTCTTAGAAGTGTTTTTAGCAGCCCCAATCTCCACAGAATTCTTAAGAGCTGTCCTTTCCCTTTACAGGATTCAGAAAATATGTGGTTTGGGATAACTGACTGTACAGCAAGCAGAAGCAGTTTTACTGCATGAAGAAGTTGATACAAGTAAAGCCGTGTCACATAGGCAGTGGAAAAATGTGCATGTAGTCATAGGAATTAGGTCTTTTCAGTTTCTGTTATGGTTCATATGTCCACCCAAGCAGCATTATACTCGCACACAAGCACTTTGTCTACTTTGCTTTTGGTTAATTCCAGCAATGGGGCTTTGTAACAACTAGGACTGCAACAGTGATAAAAACCTTGACCTTTGGTTTAAAAACCACAACAGATCTATCTGTTTGAATTAAGGAGCAACTTTAGCTGGTGACAAAGCAAATTGTAGGAGTCAGTGGTGGGAACACAACACGGTTAGTTGGCATCTCTCTCTCTCTCTCTCTCTCACACACACACACACACACACACACACACACACACACACACACACGGCAGGCTGATCTCAAGCCTCTAAGGTCTGCATGTACTCAAACCCAATTACTTGCTACTTCCATAGCTCATTAACTCTGATTAAGCTGGGGGTTGTCAGATCTCAAAGCACAGGCTTCTCACACTGGAGTTAAATTAGTATTGGTAGTAGACTATTACTGCTAGAGGGAAGACCATAAATACTGTTGACTTGGCAAGTCTGGCATATTTTTGACTGAAGCTGCTAATTAGCATGGCAGGACTCAGATGGAGTCTTCATACTGTGGCCCAGGAAGACTGTAGGAATGTTATTTCACATGGCAGGGGTGTGGCCCTAACATCAGGACCACCACATTTATATTTAAGAGAAGGCAGGTAAATACACTACTTGAAATATTTTTTTCCTGTTCTGATCATAGGACCTGGGGTACTACTGATAGAGTTCATTGGGCTTTTCTTCCGATCAGTGCTCTGATTTCTTTAGAGATTAAGGATTTTTATACTTAATGAACTGAATAAATAGGCTTTTGTGTACCTACAAATACTTAGCGTTCAGTAGATATGATTAAGAAAATTTTTCACTCTAATAAGGAAAAGCAATCTTTCTTTTGATATTTTTTACACAATCTACTCCGCTTTATTTTATTTTCTGCTTCT
>NW_017728886.1:208886397-208894611 GCF_001723895.1 Crocodylus porosus | reverse complement strand
ACTATTATTTGGGGTTTCAACTAAAGCTCCTTCCTATGCTACTCAGTTAGAAACACTAACAAGTCAAGTAAATTTCTAACATTCATAAAAAGGGGTTTGAAGGATAGGTCAAAAGGATCGTACAGTACACACTTTCTTTTTTCTTTGTTCTGAAAATCACTTATTTTCACTTCTAAAATATCTACCTCAATGACTTAGTGCTATTTCAATTATTTTACTTCTCAGATGGTTCATCCTGTCAGATTTGTAGTTCTCTTCTTTATGATCTCCTTCATTACCCACTCTTCAGCTTTCATCTTCTTAATTCAGCAGCATCTGGTATATTAGGCATAATATGGAAGCAGGAATTTGCCTTCCCTGTCCTTAAAAACCTACCCTGGACTTTTATTCATTACAGGGCTTAAGATAAAATCTCAGTCCAAGTATTCAAAATTTATAACACCTCTCCCTAACATCCTTTCTGGTCTCACCTCCTTGCAGTCTCCATCCAACTCCACATGTCTCGAAGAACAACCTATTCACAATGAATAATTTATTTGGCAAATGTATAGCCACTAGTATTCAGTGGATTTTTCTAACTTTCTGAATGAATCAGGATGATTTCTCTGTATGCAGTCATTATGCACTCACTCGAGCTCCCTTGGTAACTCTTACCTGGTGGGTGGAATTGTGTGTGCTGTTTGATTGGATGAGCACTCAAGCACCTGCAGCATGAAAACATACATGTGAAAATCTAATGTTTGAGAAGTTTTAATGAGAATTTGCCACAAAACATTCATGTTTGTTGAAAGTAATAATTCAAATGTAATTGCCCAAAGATCAGAAGAAATCAGACAAAAAAGTAATGAGTACTGAAGCAAATGCATTTAACAATGAAGCAAACGTTTCAAGCATGGTTGCAGCATTTCTATAGCTGTTTTTCTCTACAGTCATTTCATTTCTAATATAACATTAAAATTCTTTTCTCCCCAAAGTTCTGCATCTTAGACCAGTACTTAAAGATTTTCTTCTCTGTTCCTTTTACTTCCAAAAATATGAGCTTCTTGTATACTGAAGAAATGTGTCGCTGACTATATGAATAGGGTGGTAAAAAAAGGTTGAGCAGTTTCAGATCATGTCACTTGTTTTCATATCATCATAATTTCCCAAAGCACTCCAGTGGCCAGGTGGATTTATACTTGGTTGGCTTCTGACCAAAGTCTGAGATAAATGGCTGTAAAGCATTTTATATGAAAACCAGTTTATACCTGGTGGTACAGTACCATTTTCAAACACTAAGACATGGTGCCATTTTAGTATCCGTATGTACAATATATTGTACCTGTATGTACTCTGTGTGTGTGTGTAGGTGTATGTCTGACCACAGAGGAATACCTGGAATTCTGTAGGTGTAGAAGGTTAATTAAGATCTACCTATACCTTTAAACCTATGTATGCTACAACCCAAAGCACAGCTACTGAAATTAGGTGTGTGGTTATCTAGTTATAAGTGACCTTTTGCTAATTGAAAAAATTTACAAACTGATCATCTTTGCATTTTCTTTTCAACCACCACCCTCCCCCAACTCTTTTTAAAATTAGGAAAATAAATATGTACACACAAATTACGACAATTGCTCTTAGTAGAAAATGTAAAAAGTTAAAGTTTTGTTTTAGCAATGTTAACTGGACTACACTTCATGCCCATGATACGTCTATCCTAAAAGGCTAATAGGCCATTTAGCTATTAAATAAAACTATTTAGATTGTGGTACTGCCTGAGTTTTGAGTAGTACTCATAAGGAATATTTAAGCAAGCATTTTTTTAAAGAAAACACTAAATTTATTGAAAACGAAATCATTTTTAAACAGGGTCAGGTACAAAGAATCTCTTAGTGCAAAAACTCAGAGGGCTGGGCAGGTTTCAACCTTTTTAACCTAGTTACATTTTTAACTAAAGATATTTTTTCCTCATTTGAACTGAAACTTTTTTTTTATTTGAACATTTTAGTAATCTAAACTAAAAATAAAAGGTCAGAATTAAGACCTTTAAATTATTATTAAATTAACCATTTAAATTATTTTAAATTGGCTAAACACATTTTCCACTTCGCTCAACTTTTACTTTAACTTTTGAGGAACATAGGAATAGAAATGATGCCCTGGGTCATCAAGTCTACCTTGCTGGTATTTCAGGCAACTGAAGAAATGGTCTTAAATCTAGTTAGGTTTGTTTGTCCTGTTATACCTCTGGAAAGGCTATTTATGAACCTCATTCCTCTGATACTTAGCAACCCTCTAATTTCCAACTTAAATTTTTTCATAGCCAATTTATACATCCATATTTTCTTGTGCCAACATTGACTTTTGAGTTGAGTATGCTGAAGTATTTCTAGACGACAATCGTATTATCTCTCAACCAACATCTTTTAGGCTAAATAAACTAAACTCTGTTTCGTCTCATGAAAGACTCTTCCTTGATTGTTCTAGTAGTCTTTGTCTGCATCTGTTCCACTTTGAATGCATCTTTCTTGAACATAAATAACCAGCCTTGTGCACCATAATCCAGATGAAGATTCACAGTGCCTCGGATATTACACATGCCTAACTTTAGTGGAAGTCTTTCACCTGATGCATCCTATTTGCCTTTTCACGGCTGCATCACATCCATGTTCACAGTCATTCTGTGACTGAATAATTCAAAAGGTGATTTTTCTCCTCACTTTCAGCTGAGGAGCTCCCTAATTACAACAGATCTTTGCATTATGGATGTATTTTTACTGCATGACCTTATGCTTTGTATTACTACACTCTCTGATTTCTTTCCTCAATGCTACCTAGGTGTTTTTTTCCATATGATATTCCAAGCCTCCTCAAAAAAGGTTTTGTACAACTGGTAAACCATTTCCAGCCCTATTCTGGTTTTGAGTGATTCTGTTTACATTGTTAAGGTTGAATTAATCATCTACTTGTGCATTATTTTGAAAGTTTACATTTAACTGGCTATTCTGTAAATAATGTGCATGTAGGCTTCTGTCCCACTAATAGTTATAGACATGTATAACTGCATGTATGAGAACTGCTCTTTAAACTCATTTGGATGACTCGCACATCAAGTCTTCAGGATAGTGTCAGTCATTAAAGTGAGAAATAAAGAAAGTATCACCCTCAGGACATTGCTTATGCAAATGCTTACTTTGAAATCAATAGGATTTGAGTACATGCAAATAATTCAGCATGCACTTTGTGTACCTTCCTGAATCAGGACCTAACTTGGAGGGATATAAAATTCATTCCAGTTAATAAATTGCTTTTTAATAGTACTTTTAAAATAGTACTTCATCTGTAAGTATCTCTGTTTTCCATATTCAAACCCTGCATTTGTGCTTAGAAGATGATTAATAAGTACAGTTATGCAAATAACATTTTAAAATATCAGCTTTGCATAAATGCAAAGGCTGTGTACAAAAAACAAAACAAAAACAAAAAATAAAACCCAGATGCTCTCACATTTTGAAGACTTAAAACCTGTTTAAATTAATCTTGAGAATATTAAAACTAGCATTTCCATGTGTTTTTTAATTCAACAGATTTGGAGTCAGGATTCCTGGCAGATTTAAAGAATAGTTGCGATGGAATATTTGTAATTTGCAGTGTTTTGCCATACTTTTGATTACATAGTCTTGGTTAAGGACAGTTTTTAACATTTAAGCTCAAAATTCAGCCAAAAGATAGGCAAATGAGTAGAAAGGTATTCATTTTCTCTGTTAAAAATCCATCTATTTATTCCAGATATAAGTGGGGCTGTGAATACTGTTTGCAAAAGCTTAGAGGTGAAAAAGTATAGATCTTTTAAAACAGTTGCATTGTTTTTAAAAAATATTTTAAATTAGTGAGGACAAAGTCCTAATACCTTCATTGGTTCTTCATTTATTCAGATAAGTTTCCATATCCTTCATGAAGGAGCCTGTCGAGGAAGGGAGTATGGAAGAAATTCTTACTCCCTTAGTAGCAATATGAGGTATGCTGTCAGATTTAATAATATCTCCCAGGATTTCAGTATACCTTAAGTCTCACTTGAGTAAGGGTGGTCAAAATTTAAAGGATACATTTTTAATGTGTCTACTTTTCATGCTGTGCAGTTTACACACAGCTCCCCATGAATGAAATTAGGAGTGTATGGATTGAATACAAGGTACATATGTGGTCTGGCAAAACTAATGTACTGCATGCAGTTCTTTACTAGGCTTGGGAGGTGGCGGTAGGGGAGGAACATTTGGAGGAGTAAGATCTATTTTGAAGAGACCTGCACATTTTTTAAGGTCAAAAGTGTGCTTGATTGAATCTCTTGTACTCTAGGTTTTTGATACTATATTATAGATCTTCAAAAGGTGGAAAGCATCTCTTCATTTTAATTGATTTATTGTAGTTGTAGTAAACTCTGGGTATTTTACTGAGGGACATTTATATTTAGACCACAGTGAAAAATGCTTTTTCACTTAAGTGTTCAATGACATGATCTATACCAGCAATATTAAAACATGTCCATTATCATTATCAATGGAGAAAAGACATAGACATAATAATTATTTTCTCTATTAGATTTAATTCTAAACAAATCATCAGAGAACGGTTGTAGTTATAACTGCTAAGGGAGAAATGTGCCAACAGAATGTTCACATACAATGCTGACTTGCCTATTTCCAACTTTATCTACCACATTTATTATATGATCTACTGAAATATACTACAGGTTTAAGTACTAATTGATACCATTTTTTTCTGACTTTCTAGTACAGAAAACGTGAAAGTAGGACTGTTAGTGACTAAGTAAGCAATAAAGTCAGCTTTGAGATATTAAGTACTTTAATATAAAATTTAAACCTGCGTTTAAGTATCATGACAAGCATTTAATGCTGACACATTCTAATTAATGGAAGTTTATTTTGCAGGGTATATTTATTGTAAATGAATCCCTTTTAAATCTCAGTAGCAACACTTCATTTGAGTTAATGGTATGATAGTATAGTAAACCTCATTGTTAAAGCAATATAACTGTATATATATACTAATAATTGTTGAACACTTAAAGAGGAGTAACTATAAGATAAAACACTGTTCTCTCCCATATTTTCTAACTGTGCTATCAGATTTTTAAAGGAATAGTTTCAGATGTGTAGTTCAAAAATATAAATTCTATAGCACTGACTGTAATATTTTCTAGCCATGACTTTCAACCCAAATTACTACCTTACTATTCATTGTAATAAATTATTGACATTAGAGAAGCTAAATAATGCAACTAAAGTGAAGGAAGGCTGTAGGGAAATGAATCTCCCATCATACCTGCATTACTCTTAGTTGTGACCTCCCTTTCTTGGGTCACAGTTCACACCATTGTTACACATTGATTCTTCATAAGCTAAAGGTTATGTTTTCCCCTCCTCTGAACTTTTCCAGTTCCCTCACCATAGGAATAAACAAATTGAAACAGCCCAAATTCTGCAGCAGAGAGGGCATTTTTTGGAGGGGGAAGGGAGGGTTTATCTTCATTCTGCTTACCTGTGTTTCTCTACCTTGCTGCAGGAAATGATACATTTCTTTTTAGGTGTCTCATGTTTGCTATGTGGATATTTGATCAGCTTGAATTGTAAGGTAAACCAGTGGCTGTATTATCTCTTCCAGGGACTTTGACTTTTTTATGTTTAATTGAACAATATCTTGCCTTTCTTATGTTTTCCCTCTTTTTTTTCTTCCAGATTTCAGGTCTGTTACCCTGGGAGAAACCAGAAGCCTACAGGCCAAATGTTCTAGAATTTAAGACTGGCAACACTTTGCTCTCTAACATCACAATCCCATTTTGTAACCTCAAGGCAGTAGACAAAAGGAAACCCCAGATATCCAAAGAGCAGATTTATCTTTCATCACTTTAAAGATTGTGTAAAGAAATAGTTAATATTTCCTTGCTAAGCATTACTTTATTTAAAACAAAAATAGGTTTGGGTTCTTGGGAGCCATCAGATATGTTTATAAAGCAATGTCCTTCCTTTCTTTGCCAGCAGAGGGGGCCATGACCCAGTTAACTAGACTATGCAGCAGATACAAGCAGTTGAATATCTTCCAACCCTGAGTAGCTGGAGTGAAATAAGAAAATGTAGTTTGCATACGTTGCCCCAGTAATGCATTCAGGCTTCATGTCAAACAATATAGGAACAGTTCAAGGGGGAAGACTCTGCCAATAATTCCAAGAAGCAATTAAAAAAAACTCTTATTGCTTAGGACTGCAGAGGGGGCTTCAGGAAAAAAATCTTTCTACTCACCTCCCAGTGGCAAGCCTTGATTGAGCTGAGATAGGAAATTATTCTACACTATGTCTTTTTTTTTTTAATATGCTGAGTGTAGATTTTTTTCAGTCCATTGAGGCAGGAAAGAAGATGCTGAATACTTAAAAGCAGAGATTGTTTTCAAACTAGAAAGTACCTAAATAGGCCTGCAGGTTCCAACCACCGCTAGTATCTGCCATTCCCCAGCTGAGCATAGCATCCTATCCATTTCTAATTCTCTACATGATTGCTAGTTAGAAAGCACCAGGATTCCTTTGGTTTCACATAATGATTTATACAGTGTTTGTAAACAAATACATAATAGGCTGGCCCTGACCATTTCCTTTATATATTTATCACCCTTGTCATGTAGTGTAAATTGTATTGTATATAAGGAACTTAATAGACTTGCTGGCCCAGCTATCCTAATCCTGTATCTGATGTGGTCACTCTACTCTAGACACATCTAAGCTAGCATTTGAAAGACTTAAAATATTTGAACTTTCTGTTTCTGACCTAGGCTTTCTTTTTGCTTTGTAAACCATTACACCAAAAAATAAATAAAAAAAAAAATCCAATCCTGATCCTTGTTATAATTCATTTGGGTTTGCATATACTAAATGAAATGGAGTATGTTCTTCTACATGTAGAATGGGCATTGAGGCTCAGGGGTGGATCTTTCTTTCTGGTTTCCTTTTTCTTTCCTTTGAATGCCTTGTTTTGCTACCATGGAATATGTATATATGGAATAAATATATAATTCTGAGGAACTTGTGGTTTAAAATGCAACCTCCCTCCCCCTCTTTCTTTTCCCCCCCCCTTTCCTAGTCGTGAATAATCAGAGCTTAACAGATGGGACTTTGAAGAGGGGAAGCGTTGGGTAAGAAATGTAAACTTCCGATTGTGGTTCAGCCAGCCTAAAAATAATCACGGAGCATTTAAAAAAAAGATCTGGATGGGGTCGGGAGGAAGGAAGAGGTTGCAGCTGTGGGCTTGACTCATCCCTGGCATAAGGGCGAGGAAGAGTGTGGCTCGAATGTCTTTTGTGGGGACGCTGCCATGAGTGAGAGGCTCCCGGTTCGCTGTCTTCGCTCAGGCAAGGCCCCCAGCGCAACCAAGCGTGCTTTCCTGCTTGAGGAAGGCCTGAGCTTCCCCTGCCCCCGCGCTTCCCCCCTAAATCTGCCTATTAGTGTCATAAAAAGGAGGTGCAGCCACGGGCCCAATGCTTGGTACTTGCCAAATGCCCAGGCAGAGCTGCAGAGAATGGCATGCCCCGTGCGCCACCCGCCCGGGGGGGCCTAGGGACGGGAAGGGGACCAGGGCCACAGGGGAGCCGCGGCTCAGGGAGCGGGAGCTGTCCGAGGTGCTGCGCGAGGCCCGGGGCCATCCGCCTTGCCGCAGGGCGAGGTTAAGCTCCAGGCTCCTGCCAGGCCGCTCCCTGAGCCCTGGCCCCGGGCTTTCGTGTCTCTCGCTGCCCGCCTCCATCTCCGCAAGGGGGCTCGGCCAGCGGCGGCCCGAGCTCCGCATAGCTGCCTGCTGCGGTCCCTCGCCTGCCCGGGGATCCATAGGAGCCTCCTGGCTCGCTGGCACTGCGGCAGGGAGGTCAAGAAAAGCGCTGGGCTGGGACCATTGAGCCTGATCGCTGGGGTGGGCTTAGGGTTTGGGGGTTTTTGTTTTCTTCCTGGGCACTTTTCAGTCGCAGCCGGGGCGCCGCAGGCTTCGCGCACAATGGGCTGCAGGGCCTGGCGTCTGCGTGCCCGCCGGCCTAGCACGGGGGCACCCAGGCCAGCTCGCCCGCCGGCCGCTCTCCGCACTGCATGTCCTTGTCCCGCGGCTGATCCGACCCGGCCGCGGGAGGAGGGAGGGCTCGGGCCGGCTTCAGCACCACGGAGAGCGGCGGGCGCGGGCGCGG
>NW_017728886.1:208881550-208884007 GCF_001723895.1 Crocodylus porosus | reverse complement strand
AGGAGCCTCCCTCCGTGCCACGCAGACACACGTTACCTGTTGCAGCCAGGGGCTTGAGTAAGCCGGAACACAAAGTTGTCCTAAATAGCAGCGAGCAGGAATTCAGACCCACGCAGGAACCCAGAAGGGCCTTGCCCTACATATTTCCAAGCACTTGTGGGGGGGGGGGCATGATCAAACCTTAGTGGGTTATATAAAAATGCCCCCTGTTGGCGCTACCGTCACAAACGCTTTGTTCACAACAAGCCCGGGGCAATACAGGCAGAGCCCCACTTCCTAGAAGGTGCTCGGGCATTTAGACCTAAGCATCGCTCTGAATCAGGCAAAACCTATGTGAATATTAACAAAGCCCAGCAAAAATCATAAAATACCGAGTGCTCCAGGTGCACTCGAGGCCTGGGCTCAACTGCTGTTTGTTAAAATGGGCACAAGGCACAACAAACCATGCTAGATTGAATCAGTTCAGAGGTGGGGAGGCGACGAGTGGGGGGTGGTTTTCTTAAGCTGATTTCAGGCCTTTCCATCCGTGGCTGTTATCTCGAAACTCAGATCTATTTAGTTCCCTGAGTTGGGGAGAGATTTTTTTTAATTATTATTATTATTATTACTATTATTTTTTGCGTGTGGGTCTTCCTTGAAGGGTTAGGTGGGGAACCATTCAAGGGGAAGCCCAATTAAAAGCACAATAAATTCAGAAAGCAATTTCCCTGCGAGCCGTGTCTGCAGCCTTGGCGTGGAATGAAGTCGATGACTCATCAGCCCCGTCTCCTGCATCAAACAATCGTTTCAATAATTTTGGTACCGCAGTCAGGCAAAATAAAAGGCTGGGACAGCATGTAGCGGGGTGAGGAGAGGACAGACCTTCAATAGCTAGGCTCCTGGACTTGTTTATTTTTAAGGAGCTGCTTTATAGATCTCTCTTCCATATTATCCTTGTCTGTCAAAGGGGCATTTAATTTTTCCAATTGTGGGACGCGGTCCCTGATAAAATCAATTTAATTTACACCCGTGTCAGTCAGCTGATGCAAGACTTGACCAGTCGATTTATTTTTGCCTCCGAGTTTGAGGGAAAGCGCACGCATAACACACCGGATTGATCTGGTCCCTACTTTTCCAGGTACCAAAGGTAGAAAGTAGTCTGACTGCTAATTCACTGCAGGGTTAGTTATTATGCGGGAAGACGAGACATGTCATTTTGGTTCTGTCCTTTGCTTTTTGAAACTTGCACTGGCAAATGACATGGAAAAGCCATAGACATTTGGAAAGGCAGACCAGAGAGTTTTCCATTGGTTTTTGTGGGCGCGTTTTGAATATTAGCCCTTGGTACGGTTTTGCTGTCTATTTTCCAGGCGGATAATCCTTTCCCTTCTTAGTTTAATATCCGTTCGCTGTCCATGGTTTTGATCTGCATGAAGGGAGAGATCTAAGTGATACTTTTTTTTTTTTTTGGTTGAGCAATGCAGATCGCTGGGCATCGGCACACACTCGACAACACGGATGAAGGGGTGGTCAAATGGCGAAGCATCCTGCAAAGTTTCCCCAGGACCCTTCCGAAAGCAGCCTATTTCTTTTCCAATTCAGACCACTGAGAGCAGGAGGAATTTGCATGGGGTGGGTATGGCTTCGGTTTTTACCCGCGGAGAGAAACCCGGCAATTCGCAATCGCACTGAGATCTGCCCAGGGAGGAGGATGCTCTCGCAAAGCTTGGCGGCTCTATTATTTCTTTAAACGGATTCACGGGGACACTGAGAAATCCCGACTCTGCCTCGGAGAGCCCACCTCTAGGCGCACCGTAGTAAAAAGAGCTGCAAAACTATCGCATCTTTACCTTGCATAGAGGAAAAAAACCCATGCCTGAGTTCAGGCTGGTCTAATCTGCCATTGAGCAGGTATCAAAGGCAAAGGCTGGTGTGCTTAACGAGTGTTAGTACAACTAGCGACTTCTTCTTTAACATGACATCATTTAAAAGGAGAGGGAAAAAACCCCACAAAACTATTTCAATGCTGGCTAATCTTTGTCCAGTTCTTTCCCCCTGATTAGGGAGTGCTCTTTATAGGTAAAGAAATAATAATAAAAAAAACCCCTCAAGAAATATAACACTCTCTTAACAGCACAAGCCAAGAGGCTTGAGGAGCTGGGCTTCTTCCCCATTGGAGGGAAAGAAACTGCTGTCTCGTCCTAGCTGAGCCCGGCTGCCTTTTCTCCACCGTGAGCTGCTCGGGGCAGGGGAGGAAGAAAAGGCAAGGCGGGGACAAGCCCTACTTCATGGCTGCTTTCAAAGGAGCCTTGAAGTACCTCGGATTTGGGGGAAATCCTTGTACCGGAAGAAAATGGCCTAAACACAATAGGACTCGCCATTTTCTCCTTGCAAAGCACAAAGCAGCTCCCAGCTTCAGCACCACACAAAGGAAGCCTGGACCAGCTGAATTCTCTTACCTCCCCCCCACCCCCCTGG
>NW_017728886.1:208799652-208881440 GCF_001723895.1 Crocodylus porosus | reverse complement strand
CGCCACGGAGCGAGCTAGCAAAGCCCCCTGCCCCCGCGGGGCGACCTGACACTCCGCCGGGCTGGGCGACAGCAGCAGCAGTGGCCAAACGCAGGGTGGTCCCTGGCCAGCGCCCCAGGACACTCGGGGCTCTGTTCCTCCCGGCGTTCATGTTCAAACTAACCCGTGGCTCCAAGAAAACAAAGCAGCAGCCTCCTAAGGAGGAGAGAAAAAAAAATGCACAGCCTCCCAGCATCGCCCTGCAAAGGCATCGGGAGGTTTGTACTTACAGCCAGCAGCAAAGTGAGTAATCCTCATCCCAGGCTCGGCTTAGGGGGGGTTTGGTTTGGTTGGGTATTTAGGACTTGTTTGTTCCCATCCTCCACGGTTTCAGAGTGGACGCAAATCAAACCCGGCCGGGCTAGCAGGAAGAAAAATGGATTGGTTTCATTGTTTAAAGGCAGGAAAAGAGACACGAGGCTGTGTCTCTCCTAAGACTTTCTGCAGGGGAGTCAGCAGCTCTCCGCTCAGTAAAGCAGGACTCTGCGCATCTCCCCCTCCTCTCCCTCTCCCTCTCTCTCTCCCTCTCGCTCTCTCTCACACACACACATTTTTTTTTTCAAAAGAGGGCAGGTCGCTCCCTGAATCCCAATGAGTTAAATCAGTCACTTTCCTTCTCATGCATCAGCAGCCTCTTTAACAACCCCAGGGCTGCAGGCACAAAAGAGCATTTAGCTGCCTCCAATTTGTGCAGAAGGCCTGGCCTTAATTTGTTTTTTTGGAGCATAATTAAATCATGTATTTCACCCACTGTAAAAATACCGTGCCTCCAACTTTGGCGATGGAACCACTAATTGTAACCCCCCCCCCACACACCTTTTTTTAAAAAAAGAAAAAACCACATTCCTGAACTTGCACTCATCCCTGGCGCAGGCGGCGGGGGCTTCCACCAGCAAGTGATGAGCAGGAGCTTGCAAGTGGGGAAACCTGCATCCTGCAAAGGTCAGACCTGTGCCATCTACAATCACTTTCCAATGAAGTCCCTCCATCAACACAGCCTCCTCGGAAGGATTACAAGCCTTTCTAACCACAGCTTGAATTTGAAACATACAGGCCAGCAGATTCAGTTGCAATCCGATGGGAGGGAGGGCTTGGGGGGGGGGATTGTTTTGTTTTTTCTGGTGCTTAGATCACACACATGTTATGTGGATTGAAAGTCCACGCGCCCTTCGGCACGCTCCAGTCTTCTGTTTGAGGGGGTTAGGATGTGGCTTGCTGCTAGGCTCTGGATGGAAACTGTGTGCATGCAGACACACGTGTGTCAGATACAAATCTGGCCCACCAATACATAACGATGCCTGTCCCCAGCAGAGAAGCTCAGTGCTGGCAGGTCCCTCCACAATGAGCCGCCAAAGGGGACTTAGCTGCTGTTCTTTGGCTTGGAGGAGTTAAAGAGAAAAAACCTTTGCAGCTTTGGGACCCCGGTGTGTTCAGGTAGCACGAGGGTCGTCAGTGGAAGCAAGCTCGGGGCCCGCTGCCTGCTGGGGTGACCACAGCATCTCGGTTATGCAGAAAAGTTTTCCTTGGTACTGCCTGGACGCCCCCGTCACCTCCTAATGCGGACTGTACTTGCTCAAATGGGCTGTACTTGTAATCCGACTCGAGAGGAGATTAAAGAGCCAGAGATAGTTGCATTTAGGATTATCAAAAGGAAATGAAGGAATCTAATCCCCACCCCCACCTCTCTCTCTCTCTCTCTTTCGGCCGGGTTGCATTCAGACCTCACGTTACCTTTCCGCCTGCAATCAATGCAGTGGGTGGAAGAAGGGCGCAGGGATGGACGGAAGGAGAAAGGACGGGCGCGCTTCATCCATCTGCTCCACTCGCTGGGAGAGGAGAGGAGAGGAGAGGAGAGGAGTTTGCAGAAGCAGCTCCGAGCCCAGCTGCCCACTGCAGGCCAATGGGCCCAGGCTGGCAATCGCCCTTCAGCCCTAGCCAATGCCAGCTCCGGGGAGCCTGCATGTGCCCCCCGCCCCCAGGATAACGAAGCCGAGAGTGATCTGAGCTGCAGGGTGAAGAAAGGGCTCTTCCACTCCCCCACATGAGGTGATGCTATAGGAAACAGCATATTCTGACATGTCGTATATATACCACGGTGCAATACGTACTGGTTGTTCTCGTCGTGCTATAATGAACAGGCATAGGAAGAGTACGCCTCTGTAGCGTGTGTTGAAGTTTAGAAAGACCTCACCGCATAAAACCTCCAAGGCAGCCACTAGCTGCACAGATACAAAAATGAAGCCCCTTGTATGGGATACAAAAACAACAACAATAATAATAGTAATAATAATAACAACAATAGTAATAGTAATAAAACTAATACGAACACGTTTTATCAACTGTATCACGTTTAGCTAAAAAAAAGTCTCCGACTTTGAGACCGCTTTCTTCTTTGCAAGGGCGGTAGAGGAAGCATAACGCAAGTGGGAAAAAAATGCCAAGAGAGTTTAAATCTGGCATTTTTCTGTCAGTTCAGATACAGCCCCCTCTTAGGTGGTTTGGGTGTCTCAACTGTAGCCCGTCTACAGCATGTTTTCTTTTGTACCAATTCTTAATTTTAATCAGCTCTCTCCGTTACCACTGGAGTAAATCAGGGTCACTTAAAGTGCTCTGCTCGTACATGAAAAAGATCCTTAATCTGAAGAAATATGGCTAGTCACCCCTTAGCTTGTTTTGCATAGTCCACGCATGGTCTCTTGCCAGCTTGGAAGCATGTTGAATCAAATGCCTCGGAAGTAGCTACACAGATAGAGGCTCCCCATATAGCAGGCATTAATAATTAAAGCTCATTCCTTGATTTAGAAGTCTATTTCCCGTAGCAAGCCTATCAGCCTGACACACCGCAGTTCAGTATGTTTGTTCAAAGCTTATGAAAATGTAACCCAACTCATTGCAAGAAGTTGTTGCTAATTAGTTGATAATAAACTTCTCCGGACAGGACACAAAAGTCTTTTAAAAGTGCAAGGTGTTCTTTGTTATGGCATCACAAGGGGAATTAGCATATCAATACAGAAAGGGAACAATGGAGCGGGGCTTTTTCTTCGTTGTCGTCGTCGTCTTCTTAACATTTTAAGTGAATCTAGTAGTCATGAAAGTGAAAGGCTGAGGTCCAATCGGGTTTAGCAAACCAGCCACCTCCCTCTGACCTCAGCCACTCTTGGTTAATGCAGTTCTGGGGCTCTCCTGAGCTGCATTTCCAACCCTGTTTGCCCATGTTAAATTCTAGAAGACCTGGGCGAAGAGCTACTGAAACCACCGGATTTATTTCACTTGTAACCAAAGCCTTGCTTTGAAAACAAGTCTCCAGGGGTGAAAGTCTAGTGCATTAAACCATTGGGCCACCTAGCAACCTACCCCAGCCCCAGTGGTTTGATTAGCCCCTCCTAAAAAGAGCTAACAAATTGAAATATTTTGTTTGGTTTTTCTGATTTCTTCTGCATTTAGGAGTTTTACAATTAAAGCGCTTGCAACAAAAGGATATATATTTGCAGGACAAACACCACTGATCTTATCTGAATATTCAATCTAATTCCTAAAGCCTGAGTTCATGTCCCCCTTCTGCCTTTAGTCTTAGCTTTCTTCCTCCTTCTGGTTTCCAAATCTATGAATTTCTAGATCCTCATTTTCCCATAAAAATATACCAAAGTAAATGAGGCATTTAAAAAATATTCACCAATAGTAAATTAAAAACTTTGGGGGAAAAATCCAACATTCAGTAATTTAGCCTGCCGCATGCATTGCAAACACCCACCCCACAAAATGCCAAACCCATGAACAGCACAATACCAGAATCCTCCAGCTATTCAGTTACACCATGTAAGTGAATGCTGCATAGCTGTGGAAATTCATAATAGAAAATTGTCACAAATCAGTGAAAGCAATTCAACAAATCAATATAACTTTGAGGCCTCTGATCCAGCCACTTTGATCCTCCTACCCAAAGGCTCCATGGCTGTATGTGGTATTTATCCACATAGTTAGAGTGCAAATAAACAGATAGATTAGAATTAGTAATATGATTTGGGCCTTACAGGTAAACCCCAAAGTCTAGGGAACGGCATTTGTCCTCCTCTGTGCCTGACTGTGAACTCTTTGTTTATAGTGTGGGGAGGGAGAGAAAAGCTAGATTTGTCTAATCAGAGCAGAAATAAATGGAGAGATTGCAATCTACTTCTGGTATGGGAAAGGAACAGCACTCCACTGGCTCCCACTCAAAGGAGATGATGCCAGAACATATCTATTTTTAGGGACTGCAGTGATCTGTGATATACATTTAAGCACAGTTATCTGGAAAAAATAAATAAAAGAAGCCCTTGTTTGCCTGCTCTTGTAGCTGGGGAAGAAGAATGTTATAAAATGCTATAAAATGCCCCTTTCAATTAGAGAGGAGTATTTATTGATAGGATTTTTTAAATGTAGAAAATGCTGAGAGATGTGAATGAACACCAAATTTTAGGAATTCACTTGAAATTCTTCTTAACAACCAGCAAGGGGGGAAAACCCCCCATTAAACATGGTGTTTCCCTAAATGCAAAACATCAGTGAGGAATCTGAAAAGAGCTTTACTTTCTGTGCAAAATCTTCATTGTTGTTTGGCAAACAATGGGAGCTCTGGGCGACTGTAAGGCTGTGAGAATGAATAGGGAATCTGCAGGATGTGTGCGGGTCAGTGCTTGGGGTCTCTGTCCTAAAGCCCCTTTCTCAGCTTGCCACAATAAACTAGCACAAGGTTTAGTCTTTGCTGGGTCACCGGCCATCTTCTATTATTCAACACTTCACAAAAAAAAAAAACACTTATTAATCAGCACTGACCAGAGGCCCCTTTTGAAACAAGAGAAGGGGAGAGAGAGAGAAAGAGACAGAGAAGAGCAGAGAGAAAAGAAGCTTGAACAGACCCTCCCAATGCAACAGCAACCATAGGCACTTTTTCAACTGGCCAAAGTGATTTTTTTTCCTATTCCACAACAAAGTTTCAAATCAGACCACAGAGGACTGGACTTTTCCCCCTCTGTTGCCATCCCTCCCTCTCACTCTCTGTCCCTCTTGCTCTGAAGATGATGGAGACTTTATTGCAAGTAAGGATGGCTTTAGGTCAAATTGCTAAGGCCTGATCTTAGAGGTATATAATTGCTATTGGAAGAGAAGCCTATTTCCCATCTGGGCCTCAACTCTGGAGATGGCATAGGAGAGAAGAGGTTTGCTTGTGGGGTGCTGTGCTTGTGCTTTAAAGCTGATGGATGAGGTGTCAGGGCAGTAGTTGTTTGAGCACTTGTTTCAAAATGGTATAAGTAGCAGTCAAATGTACCATGTATTGAATATGCCAAGAGCAGTTGTGGGGTGGTGGTTATTCCTGATTTCGTAGGACTGTACTTTTCAAGGAGCTAAAATGATGATTGTTAGTGAACAGGAGCTCGTAGACTTGAGTGAGCAACAGTTGTTCTTATATGCAATCAAGAATTCTAAGACACTGGTGGGCTAAGAGATCTTAAAGGATGTATTAAAACATAATAACTTATTATTTCTTGGGGGGAGGATTTTTTTCTTGACTTCTGATAATTTTTCATGATTTATTTAACTATTTTCAAGGAAGCCAGTGTTTCTATGTAATTTAATATGCCTAGATTGTCACATAACACACACTATTATGCTCATGTATACAAGTCATAGGGCAGTTAACTAAGTAGCTTTGTACAAGTAAGCACAGTGTGGTAGGATACTACTGTTTGTGGATGGAAAACTTTATTGGAAATTCCTGTCTAGACAGATAGTTCCATTTTTACTACAGTGCAAAGATACAGACTTCCCTAATGTGAACAGGGCAATTTGTACTATTTTATATTTAACAAAAGAACAGAGATAGCAAATATTGAATCCCCTGTGTTATCAGCTGAGAAAAAGAAATTGTTCTCTTAAGGGAAAAAAAAAGTCAAGATGAAAGGTAGTGGCTACTTTATGTTTTTGCTGACTAAATCAGAAGTACATGGGGTTTTTTTGGGGGGGGAGGTTTGTTTTATCTTGTTTAGAGTAGCGGTACACACTGTTTACTAAGATAGCACTACCTTTCTCAATGTGATGAAAAGCTTCCTCTTACCACAGTCAATATCATTCTTTATAACATGTAAGTTGCAACATACTGTGCTACAGAACTCCTAACTAAGGGATTTGTTAATGAAAACAAGAATAAAGCTTTATTTGGTAGGTAGCGTCATTGGTATTTTGCCACAGTTTGCATTGCAAATCCAAGATTGCAATGCATGTTTTGTTCTTATAAAATGGTTTTTACTTAAGTGCTTACAGTAGAGTATTCTTTCTCTTTCTCCCCTCAAATATTGTGTTACTCAGATTTTGCAGAGCTGGATGTTCCAGCAACGGAGTAATCAAGTGTTACTTAAATTATTTAAAGCCTGGGATTAAAGGCCTGAGCACTGAGTGCTGACAAGCTTTCAGATGTAGCCTGGGAAAAGTTTGGTATTCTTTTCTGTATGTATACACTTTGAAAATAATTTGGAAAAGTACAGTGAGTTATTCTCAAAATTTATGCACAGAGGGAATGAATAATTCTTTTACAAGTTGTTCGCCGAAGGAATTAATGACTATTCAAAATACAGTAGAAACTTATACACAAACACAATATTGTGGCACCTGCAATGTTATTCTTTTTAACAGACCTATTCTTTCACAGAAGCTTGCTTAAAAGAGCTTCATTAATTTAGAACTCTGTTTTGGTTTGGTACACAGAGCATGCATTAATTCAACAAATCTGCCTGTTTCAAGTGTTAATCTTTATGTTTCGTGGCCTTATCCTACATTACTTTCTCTTCCACATCCTCCATTGACTTAAGGCTTTTGCATATTGCAAATTAATAATGAAACATAATAATGATCATTTTTAAGTTTTTCATTTAATTCACAGATATTTCGTTCTGAACAATGACATTCCATTTCTACCTGTGTCTGGACTGGATGAACTGCATATATATTTATTTAACTGTATCATTCTTTCTCATAGATGGATTGATGCAAATTGATGTGAATGCATTCTGCTTTGGCAGATTATTTGTGTTACTATGTTAAGCAATTAAGGGAAAATCTTTTTTTAAAGAAAATAACATGTATTTTGTGTGATATGAAAACAGACACAAAGTCTTTGAGAAAGTGTTTTCTGTTGAGTTTTCAGTGGATGGCATCATAATGATATACTCTTTAACATATCAGTTAAGGCTCATGTTGTTCCTAGAAATTAGGAAGATTGTTCAAGTTTGAAAGAAGAAGGGCAAATGCTAGTATTAAATATTGTAAAGGTTTGTAGTTGAATAACATTAATATATTCTCTTGTGTTATCAAGATTATTTGCTGGTTGTACATATATAAAATATATTCCTTAATTTAGATTAGGTTACCTTTACTGATCTGGAGTATTACCTAGCTATGTGAAGAATCCTACTAATTTCAGTGGGATTATTATCCTATATGAGAAGGGGTGGTAAAAACTGGTCATAGGAATCAGTGACTTATAAGAAGAATAAGATTCTACTCAATGTGAGGAAGCATGGTAGGACCATCCCATGCATAACTGCACAGTTCTTTAAAAACATTATTTGACTCCTAATGTACATGTGATCTTATAGTCTAAGTAGCACAAGACAGACAAACACAAGGTCCTGGAGAACAATTGAGGTTAGAAAAGATGTTGGAGGCTGATGATAATGAGAAGAAGGTACTTTTGACTGTAGGAATAAATTGGGTTTATGACAGTAGAGGCTGAAAAGAAAAGGACCATGGTGTTTGGTAGATGGAAATAATGTCCGTGCAAAAGAGGACACCTTGATTTGACCCAGTTTGGCTGGGTCTCTTCCAAATTCTGTAGCCCAATCCCGGGACAGAGTCCAGCAAGGAGGTGGCGCAGCATGGTGCACCATGGTGCACCAGGTTGTCGAGCAGGTACTGCTGCTGCTGCACAGAAGCAAAGTGGGTGACTGGAGCAGACACCACCCCACCTGCACGTAGCATGTCCTTGCTCCTGTACAGCAGCAGCGGTGTCTGCGGGGTTGCCTGGCTGGCACACCATGCCACTCCATCTTTCTGCTGGACTCTGGGCCAGGAGTTTTAACCAACTGACCAGGACCTGGCTACGGAATCTGGGAGTGTCCTGGCCAAACTGGGACATATGGTCACCCTAACCGTGATGGAAAATGTAAAGCTGAGACTGAAGGATGGATTCAAATGGAGCATTAAGATCAAGACTGTGAAGAGCACAAAGAGCAGGAGGGGATCTCAAAGGTTTGCAGATCCTCGGTTCTACCAAGCTGTTTACATTTTTGTCTATTTAAAGGCAAGAAGCTCTTTATAGCAAGGGCTACAATCTAAGTGCTGCTTTTGGCCCATACCACATCCTGAATTCAGTCCTGAGCTCATTTAGTATTAACCCCTCTTGCTGTCTGAAGGAATTTGGATAATCTTGGTTTGAATATAAAGTGTCAGCACAGGCTCAGCAAAGATGATTCTACTAATTTGTGAGTTGTACGGGCACTTCGGTGTATTATGTGAACAGCCGGCTGTACACAGCTGAGAGCAGCTTTGGGGTCTAGTTCTTCAATTCAGAATGTTCATAAAACACCAGCAGGCCTGGAAATTTAACAAGGAAGGAAAGATATGTAATTTTAAAACTGTGTGCGCATGCAAGTATCACATGCATACATATGTACAGACTCATATTTTCAAAGGTGTGCGGCTTCTGTGCACATCAGATTGTATCTGTGTAAAGCAGTGCTTGCATGTGCACATCTTAATTTCCTTGGCTGCATGTTGGAAGCATACAACAAAGAGTATGCGTGCACTTATAAGTACTTGCTTTGGTAAAACTGGCCTATGATACCATATACAGAAAGTTGCATGCATTCCACATTGAGGTTGCATGCTGACATTACAAAGATTAGGAAAATGCAATTTTTTTGTAAAAATGACTGTGAAAAGACTATGTACATTTTTCAAACTCTGATAGTTGTATGTTTATAGATTGAAATCTTAGAATGTGTAGAAGAATACAGATATCTTAATTTAACCAGTAACCTTATTCACACTAACATTTTTTTTTTGCTGTAAGGTAAAATTTGGGCTTTGTCAGCCATTTTTTGCTGCATTGTATTAAAATATTTATCTCTCTGTTAGAAAGCGTTCTGTCACTTTACAGGCAGATATAGCTCAATATATGTGTTACAGGGACCAGTCCCTTTAAGGCCAGGGTTATGTAAAGTATACATTTAACCAGGGGCATGTGATGAGTGCAAGGCCTGTTGGGAGAAGAGGCAGGAAATAAATGCAAGCCTGAAAGAGAGATGAGAGCTAGCTGGTGCTGCACCCATGTCTTGTGGCACCTTTGGAAAAATCAGTATTGTGAACCCCACAAATTTAAAATGCAATGAGTCATTGCCTCCCTTCACATATTGTGAAAAAGTTATGCTTTTGCTTGCATTTTTGAGCCTTCCGGTTTCTTCTAATTCATATTTGTAAGCCTTTTCTCTTCACCTGAAAAAGCTAGAACCTTGCTCATAAAAATTAAAACTGAATTCTTATGTATAAATTGATTGCATAAGCTGGAACTTTAAGAAAAAAACTAAATATTATGAAACTTGTGATAAAATGATGATAGGTGCTGGTGCTGATGAAAGGGTCTGGATTCCTATAGTCCAGAGATACCAAAGGATGCTTCCTTACAGCCTGCTGGGTGGGCTGGGTTGAGCTAGTGTGGGTGAGGGACAGGACAGCTTTCAGGCCTTTCCTAAAAGTCTGTAGAAACCTGAGAACAAAGGTTGATTATGAGGAAGTTTTTGGTGGAAATAGGGGAATGTAATCTGTATGTCAATTAACCAGCCATAAGAAAAGGATATTTTATTTTGAACTTGTGGTCTCTAATTGCCTTGTATGCATAGGATGGGGATCAGCCATGGCCAGTGCATCTGTGGAGTGACCAGATGAGCACAGTTAGGCAGTAGGCTTAATTCAGCTCTATGGAGAGAAAATAACTCCACTGCAGTCACTGGAACAGCCTAAACTTGAATCAGAGTTGAATTTGCACTGTTACAGAAGTGATCTGTAGCTGTATATATGTAAAAAGCTAATAGATCAAATGCCAGTAGATGGTGCTCAACGGTGCTCAGCATTGTTCATAGGTTTGTTGTTGTGCATTGCAAATGCCTGGTATGTGGCTCTGTACATGGAAATGCTAAGAATTTTGTAACAGAGAGAATTAATGTGGGATGTAGACAAGGGTTAGGATTATTAAATTAGGCTCTTTTAGATCTGTGCCGAAATGGGACTTTTTCAAAATCATGACTATATTTTTTATTCTCCATTTATGCTGCATACTGTGGAACGTATGGAATATACTACTATATAACAGTCTTTTAAAATAAAGGTACACACCTCTAAGTGAGGGCTATTTATTTACTGAGGTTCAAACTGTAGAGGTTTCCACTGTTCAAAATAAGGAGTTTGAGGTTTGGTTGTTTGTCTTGGGTATCTTCTAAAATGGACCTTTTTCACTTTTTTGAATTGTTATCCCAATTTCCAAATATGAATCACCTTCAAGCTGAGACCAAGCAAGGAACATCTTAGTCCAAATGATGGATGTTTGAAAAGTTAGGTGTTCATGAAAAAAGAGATTACAATGGAAAATGTTTTGCATTTTAATTATAGTGGGTGTGATCACTGTCTGTTCTTCAATCTGTTTAATCTTATCTAATCTACTGTACAACTGGAAATATTCAATCTAAATTAATTGTGTGTTGTTCTGTGAATTTGTAAAATCAGCTAAAATTAATTTAATTTAAAACAGTAATTCCTAGTAGCTGCCAATGGGCACCACTCACCTGAAAAGGTAAAAGTAATTGTACTTGCAGTCTCTCTAGCACTTAAATAAAAAAGGTTCTAAAACAGCAGTTCTTATCTATAGATGAACACAGATGCAGTTGTATGTGTATGGTATATATAACACTTTTGTTTAATATGCCTCTTTAACCACCTTACATCCACAAGTCCCTCTCTATTAGGACTTATGACATAACATTTGTACTTCTGAGGGAAGTTTAAGCAGCTACTGTTTTTATTTAAAGGTAACATGCTTTCAGGGAAATGTTCCCTTCTTCCTGCACATCTGAGGCATTCTAGCCACTATTCTGTCCATTCACAGTGGAATCAAGTTAGACTGGACAATATTTAGTTCTGGCAGATCAGTAGAGCTGGAAGTGTGAGCCTCTACGCCATTGGAGAAGGGTGCTTCTAGCTTTTGAAACAGGCAGAACCTACATCCAGCCCTATAAAAGCCTGAGACATTGAACTTTTAAATCATGATATTTTTATGTATAGAAACCCTAAACTTGTACATCTATTTTATTTCCCAGACATTCATACAAAACTCAGCCATCTTGTCAAAAGCAGTTCCAGTTAATTCTAGCATGATCTAACAAAGTGAAGTATCAATAGGTTGTGGTGAAGTGTAAATGCAAACTCTGTTGAATGTTGCCTCAAGACTAAGCATTTTCTTTCATGTGAAAATAAATCAATATAAATTTCCACGTTAGATGTAAGGTAAAATAGGATTGGCAGAATGTTGATTTGCCCCCCCTATGATTTGTCCTGCTGGCAATATATTTTGGTTAGATTGTATAGATCTGTGCTTTGTATACAGGGATCCAACCTGACATGCACTTATAAATTGCTACAGCCGGCTGGAAAAGTTTCCATTGAATGTATTGTCAGAAAATACTGAGTCATCAGAACCTAAACTTTTTGTAGGAAATGTTAGATTGGAGGCATTTGTGGATCTGATAAAAATTGTAAAATTTCAAAATTGTTGAAAAACGTTTGTGAGGCAGGAAAATAATTTGCTTCCTGGCCTTATCCAGAGATCATAGGAAAGTAGGGCTGGAAGGGACCACATCAGGTCATCCAGTTCAGCCCCTGTTCAAAGCAGGATCATCCCTAACTAAACCATCCCAGCGAAGTACCTGTCTAATCTGCTCTTGAAAATTTCCCATGGAGGGAGATTCCACAGCTTCTCTAGGTAGCTTTTTCCAATGTTTAACCATAGATTCATAGATGCTAGGTTTGGAAGGGACCTCAATGGAGCATCAAGGCAGGAATGAGTGCTGGGGTCAGATGACCCCAGCCAGATGCCTATCCAGCCTTCTCTTAAAAACCCCCAAGGTAGGGGAGAGCACCACCTCCCTTGGGAGAGCCCATTCCAAATTTTGGCCACCTTTACTATGAAGAAGGTCTTCCAGATGCCTAGCCTAAATCTGCTCTCTGTCAGAAAGTTCTTCCTAATCTCCATCCTAAATTTCCTCTGCTGCAGTTTAAGGCCTTTGCCTCTACTCCTGTCCACTATAGCCACAGAGAAAAGGCTATTTCCATCCTTCAGCCAGATTGGAATATTCTTTATAACAGTACTTCAGACAATAAATATGTCCTCAGATACCCTTTACCTGAAAGTTTCTAGACATTTCAGATAGATAGTTCTGTCTACATTATTCACAACAGAGTGGGCTGTTGTAGTCCAGGGTCCTCCTAAAGGAAGTACTACATGACGGCGCAGGAACAACAGTACCATAAGGGCACATGTAGATGCACCTACATTCAAGATATCAGTTCTGCTACACGAGGAAACCAAAATCTGTTGTGCCATTTTTGGGATACCAGATTCCTTCTCTAACTCTGTCTCTCATGAGGTGCCTGTGATCCAGTATAAATAATATTCAGCATTGTATTAATTTCTATTAAAAATTGTTAAGACGAGGAAGAACATGAAGTGGAGATGATCAGAAAGGGACATTAAGCTGCAGGCCCCAGGACCAGGTTAGACAAGTAGTCAAGACACTAGCAGCAGGGACCACAAGATCAGGCAATGGCAGTTTCAACCAGTATGTCTAATTGAAGAATAGCTTTAGTAGTAGCAGTAGTAATAATAATGAATTAGGAGCATTGATTTCATAGCTTTGCCGGGATACTCAGATTTCTTACCCACTGTTTGATACCACCTTCTCACTTCTGTAATGGTTGGGCCTCCATTCTTTGATTTATCAGCCTTCATTTTGACAAAAATCTTAATTTAAGGACTTGGGTTGGTGTGGTTTCTAAACAATCTTTATTGGTTCTTGAGTGGTTTTAATTTTTGCTTCCTGAAATGTCATTTGACATTAGCTTTTATATAGTTTTAACAAATACTAGACACACAGTTTTAAAGCTTCAACTAACAAATTCCCCAAAAGCAAAGCATAGACTTCTGCAGTACACCCTTGTGACCAACTCCTAATATGTTGCCTTTCTTTGAAAAGCAGCATTGGTTTTCTTCTTATTCTCTGTCTTTACTATCTATTGTTCTTTCTCATATTCAGCTTCACCTTCATCTTGCTCTATTTCTTCTGACCTCTCTGTCTGTTGTACTCCCTGGAGCTTCACCTCTGTGCCACATCTGCCCCTACCTATATTTTATTTTTGATTCAGGTTCTTCTTTCTGCTTTATGGCATCTTGCAAATGCAAATGTTAACTTAATTAATAGTCAAAACACTAGTCTTACCTGGGTATGTAAGTATTTTCCCTCTTGTACAGTAATGGAAAATAAATCAAAGGTGTTAAGGAGCTTGGCTGCCATTTAGACTTGGTGCCAGAGCTGAGGTGAGCGGTTTCTCCTGTTGTGTAGCTTCCCTTCTAGTGTCCAGTGTCCATGGCTACCAGAGAGGCAGGCTGTAAGCAAGGAGGGAGTTTACACCATCAATAGCAGCCCTACTTAGTGCTCTCTCATAGTAATGAATTAGCTTAGGGTTCCCACCAAATTCAACTGAAAAGCAGCTGTTTTACAGGTCACAAGTTCAACTGTGAATAATGTAGGTTTCAGGAAAAATCTTAGTGACCAAATTCTTGCTTTTGCACCTGTTTGCATTTGCAATAATGTGGGCTGAAGAGTTTTTGTTTAAAAAGAAAGCTAGGATGTGCATTGTTTGACTCTTAAAAATCAGTGGGACATGTGGTCTCAGGCCCCCAAGTCCTGCTCTGATCTCCCTAAACTGGCAGCACCACTTGAGATTCTGACAGTTTTCCAATGTACATTTTATTAGACTAAATTTGTCATGGCACAGCTTTGTCTTCTGTATCTTTGAAAACAACTGTGTAGTCTTACCAAGTTCTATATGCTGTAACATTACAACCAACATCTAAGAAACCTGCTGCTCTCAGTGAGGTCTCTAGCAGTACCACTGGAGCTAGGTTTAGCTGACTTCTGTCAGTGTGATAGATTTTACATTTCCCCCCTATATATATTCCTTCATAATAGCCAGTGGTATAAATTTTGTTCTTTCAGTTACCTCTTTGTAACTGCCTTTATTAAATTAAATTGCCTCAAATTTGAAGACCAAAAGTGGCAAAATTTACAATTCTCTCATGAAAGAGACTGAGACATTACGGGCCAATGGAGAAACAATCCCCATTGTTTTTGTTTATACAGTCACACTGTTAGGAGCAATCATTATTAATTATCTAACTCCTATTAAGGTCCTAGGAAAAGTACAGTGTATCTGGAAGAACACCTTAAACAAGGAAGATCTCCACTTGCACAAGAGCTTGGTTTCTTTTTATTCCCCACCACCCCCAAAAGGCAGTATGATATTTTAAAATGAAGTAGTATGTCCTGACTATACATGATGGGACAAGCATAAGGCCTGGGACTGCACTCCTTGGGCACTCTTAGCTGCATTGGACTTGAGTGCACTTAGCAACTCAGAGAGCACATGTACATAAAGTGCTACATCAGTGGAGCAATGTGCTGCTAGCACAGTGCAGTAACAATAGCCCCATGGGGGCATGTATAGATGCACCCACTTTCAAGGTATCAATTCTGTTACATGAGGAAACTAAAATCTATTGTGATCTTTTTGGGATACCAGATTCCTTCTCTAACTCCCTCTCTCATGAGGTGTTTGTGATTCAGTATAAATCATATTCAGAATTGTATTCATTTATATTAAAAATCATTAAGATTAGGCATAGTTAGTATTTTATTTCAGTTGTAGCTGGGGAACCTGACTGCTATCAGGGCCCACTGGTGGTAGGCACTGCACAAACCCAAAGCAAGAAGCAGTCTCAGTCTCAGACAACTTTCACTCCTCGTGTCTTGTCTTGTTAGACTGTAAGAGGTTTGTCAGCAGTTTAGTGGTGGTACTAGAAAAAAAACACAGGATCCCAAGATCTCACTTAGGTTTTCTTGTTGGTAAACCGCACTGATACTTACATTGTTAAAACAGAAAGTATGCTTCTGTTTCTCCACCTCTTTGAACCCATGTGATGCTTTTAAGTGTTAAATATTATTAAGGCTCCTATATTAAAGTATATGTAATATACTGTAGTAACATTTGATTACATGTTGTGAGCTATATTTAGCAGATTGTTCAATATGCGACTGTATAATACAGGATTCCACAGCCACACACATTTTTAACAGCAACCACTTCTACATTGTGTGGTTCAGATGTATCAGTTCATCAGAGTCAATAAGCTGATTTTTCCAACCAAACCATGGCAGTGAGAATATAATTTAACAAGGTTAGTATAACAATACACAGAACGCTATGCTTCCATTTTCCCCGTAATTTATTATTGCAACAAAACCACATTACAAACACTGATTTAAAAAAATTCCTTGTAGGAGAGAATTGTTATATCTCTGGAACTACATTCTTATATAAGAAGATTAAAAGAGCTTGGCTTGTTTAATTGAGTAAAACTGAGCTGTGGCATGATCACCCCTTACACCTGCATCCGGGGAAGGAAGGGTGTGGGGGAGGGGGAGAAGCATGAAATGTTTAAGAAGAGAAAAGCACTTTTTAGGCTGAAAAAAATTGGCACAAGAACAAATGGATAAAAACTGGCTATGGATAAATTTTAGATTGGAAATTAGAAGGAGATTTCTAACTGTTAGTTGAAAGTTTTGGAGTAGTTTTCTAAGTAAAGCAGTGAGGGCAGAGACTAAACTGGATAAGTTTATGGAAGGATAGTATGATAGGGCATGTTGTCTTGTCACACCAATTTGTATTCCTAAGTTGAGGAAGAAAAAGTAGCTCTTGTAGTGTGGAAGGCTTTTGGTAGTCCCATCTTGGGGTTTTGTTGATTGCAAGTTGGGGCCAGGGAAAACATTTCCCTTCTTATGAATATTATTTTATTTTGGTTGTTTTATTGCCTTGCTCTGAGACAGTGAGCTAAGGCTAAGGGTTTTGATGATGAGGGTGCCTTGATGTTTTTGCTGGTATTTAGAAACCCCAGAAGTTCCTGGCTAGAGGATCCTGCTCTGCCACTCAAGGTCATATTCATCACCAACTCAGTGTCAGGGATAGGTGGCCATCATAGAGGACACTCCGGTTATCCTCTGTCCTCTATTGATATGAAACCAGATGCCTTTATGTCCTCTACTTTTCTCTTTAAGAGAGAAAGTGCCAACTTTTTTTAAAGAGAAAAATAGAGGACATAAAGGTGTCTAGTTTTGTCTCACTAGGGGTCAGAGTAGCAGAAAACCAGAATGTCCTCTATGATGGCCACCCTAGCCAGGAAAGAATTCTCCCTTAAGTCAGATTGGCATGGACTGGTGGGGTAGGGGACTTTATTCCTCTGTAGCATGGGGCATGGTCCTTTTCCTGAGCTTATTTAACTAATTACTTCCCTGTTGCTACAATGGCAGAACATTGGCAGTGTGTTCATCTCCCCTGCTTTTACCTATGAAACGTTATATGTGTTCTTGGTGTTTTGGATGTGTAGTTGCGGGTGTGGGTTCATAGTGGCAATTCTGGGGAGTCCTTTGGTTACTGCTTGTCTGCAAATGCAGAGAGGACCGAATGTAGTGGCTCAGAATGCACCTTCCAGTTCCTGTTGTTCCTGTTTTTTCTCTTGGGAAAAGTTGATCTGTAAATGAAATTGATTGCTGTTTTTAATAAACAATCTATTTTATTCCAATAAGAACTAATTATTGTTCCTCTATAGTGGGACCATATTCATCTTGGTATACAGGCCCACTGATATGTTTTATATTACTGTCAATGAAAACAGCAGCAAATTGAGGTGCTTTCATTATAGTGCAATAGCATCTTTCATTGCAGTATTAGCAGTGTTCCTGACTTTTTGTGCTTAGCTTACTCACTACAGAAGTGTTCCTATGCTCTCTGCTGCTATGTGGCAGGCAATAGCAATGCAGAAATGCTGTGAATTAATAGGTTATACAATGATAAAAATCTTCTAAGGGGCAGTATCTTGTAGCACCTCATTACATAGACTTTGTGGCTGCAGCGCATGAACTGAATTTTGTGTGACTGGGTGAATTATCAGCAGGAGGGAGGAGTCCGGTAGCAACCAATTAACACAGCATCTTCATCCTGCTGGGGAACATGACATATTGGTGCAAAATGGATTGTAAGCAGAGCCCCATGTTCCATTATTTCACAATATGTTCCAAAATGCAAACTTTCATTAAAAATAAGTGGTTAGATGTTAAGGCTTGAAGGGACCTGTGTAATCATTTAGCTGGTATCTTGTATAACACAGGCTGTAGGATTTCAACAAGTAGTATGAAGCCTATAACTTCTGATTTCCAGCTTATCTTTTTAGATAGACACATTGTGAATGAGATAGAAGCCTAAATAACTTTTTTGTCAATTTGGATCTTGTAAACCATGATCAAACTGCCTCTTAATCTTCACTTGAATAAGCTAACCAGACTAAGCTTTTTTCTTCTTCAAGAATTTCCAAATCCCCATGACTCTTTGAGGCTCTTTTCTGAACTCCATCTCATTGGTCTTTAAGTTCTGACCACCAGAATTTGACATAGTATTCCACTGCTGCTCTCATTAGTGCCATATACAGATGAAATAACATTCCCTACTTAGGTTGAAGTTACTCATTACACTTAGACCAGGGGTGTCAAACACAAAGTTTGTGGGACTATATGATCTGGCCCATGGGTCTCTGGACCAACCCCATGTGCATGGGCATGCACCAGTCTTGCACCCTGTGCTTCAAACCTGGGCTGGACCTGGCAGTGTGTGTACTACATGCAGCACAGGAGGCCAGTCAGGGTGTGCGCAGCAAGAAGTACCTACACCAGCCTGACTCTGTGCTAGCTCTGCAGCTGGTCCAGACTGGCCTGTGTCAGTGCCAGTGCACGGGGCTGGTCCAGCAGGGGACCACTTGCAGTCTGTTCCCCAGGCCGGCCCCCTATCTTGACTGTGCAGCACCTGAGGCATGTGCCAGTCCTGGGGCTTGCTCTGTACATGGTGTGAGGACTGGACTCAATGTTGCAGCACACAGGGTCCAGGGCATTGGGTTGCATGTAGTACCCTGTTGGACTGGTCTTTCGTGCTTGGTCCAGTGCACACAGGGAGCCTGGGGCCTGATCTGGAAAGGCCCCAGAGCCAGCACTCAGTGCCAGGATAGCAGGGCACTGAATGCAGCCTATACCCCAATTCAGCCCATGTGCCGCATGCAGGGTGGACCCTGGGGCCAGTGCATGCTGTTTGTGGTACATGGCCTGCAACACAGGGGGTTGGTTCCAGTTTGGCACGCAGACTAGCTCAGTGACCCTCATCTAGCCTACTGGGCATGATGTTTGAGATTCATCACTTAGACCATGCTAAAGGCACTTAAAATGCAAGTGTTCACATGTTAAAACATGTTAACTTATGTAAGTGCCCTCTGAGCTTGTCAAAGTTATGCTACTTCAGGGAAGAGTTCTCTCTGGGTCATGCTACCTTGCTCGTGTTAGGGTAACTTGAGTCTGCTCCATGCAGATAAAAAAAAGCAATTTGCAGTTCTCCAGCATTCCAGGATGCACCATTCCCAGCTCCCTTCCACCCTACTCAGAGCAGGAATAGAGCCCACATGTCCAGGATCTTACCCCTGCCCACCAGCCCTCTAGCAGCAAGTCAGAACTATGCAGGCAAGAAACAGTATTGCCTCTTAACATGAGACTGCTCACAGCATGTTCTGACTTTATCATAACTTTCCACTGATTTAGTATGGTCAAATTGTAACATGTAACATCACCCTTAAATACCATATTTCTGCTTCTACACCAGAGATCACATTCATACTATTAGCTACTGCACCTCTCTGAGAACTCATGACTCAGTTTTTTTATGAACTGTGAAGTCCCTTCCCATTCTAGCAGTTCTAGTTGTGGAAAGAAACTTCAAAACATGAACCAAGGGTAACTGCTCTGGCATTGTCTTCTGACAGCCTAAAACAGTGCTCTAATGATATGAATTGGCTCATTCATTTACTGGGGATTTATCTCTAAAACCTAAAGCTGGCACTTCAATTGTCAAGTGTATTTCATTCCTGGCCATTTTAAGTTTAGCAAACATCCAGGTATTGTGCTTACCACTAAATTGCAAAACCACTATCTGAAGCTCCTCAGGTGCATGGCTGTCCCATTTCTGCATTTCTCTAAACAGTCTGCAGGGTGTTGTGAATGCAAATGACCAGATGCAGAATTTGAGTCAGACTCAATGCAAATTAATAATTCTCTACCCCGGTGTTGAGACACTTCCCTGAAAAAATGGGATGCTTGGTTTCTAGCTCCTGCTTCACTGAGTGGTTGTGCTAAAGGGAACAACACTGACAGGAGAGGCTGAAATCCCTTCTTCTTCCTCTTCCCAATAAAGTATCTTGCAGTATGATGGGTAGGGAACAACTATGGGTTTTGTACAAACTTTGCTGCTCTCTGTAGGGTAAGATTAAGATAATAAACATACAGAGCACATCCTGAATCTACAGCATCTAAATCATACCACTGCTTTTACTCCATATAGCTTATTTTCTTCCTTGGATTACTAGTTGTCAGTGAAACTGTCTCAGGGCAAGTTTGCTGCCTTATAGGAAGTTTCTTTCCCAGCATGCTTTTCAGGGGGCTGGACCTCTACTTCTGACAGAGATCAGTAGAAACTGCCCTACAGTGGTTATTTTGTTGCTGGCTGCTACCTTTTCCACTCCTCCAGCTGATAAGTATTTCTAGTTACTTTCTTTCTTTGTTGTGATATGGAAAATTTTCACTCAACCTAAGATGAAGTTTAGGATTTTGAAGAGGAGTCATGTAGTCTTTCACTGGAGCCACAAGCACGCATAGAACTCTGCAGATATATGAGCCAACCCCTTGCTTAAAGGTATTTGTAATTTAAGGGTCAAAGTCTGTGGTCATTGGGGAATAAAGGAAGCTTTGCTCTCTTTAGACCCAGAGAATATATTTGTAAATTGTAGGCCATCATTGAAGAAGGAATATAAGGAAAAATAGCAGAGATTTATGAATCTCATCCAATACTATGTGGATGAGATGATATGCATCAAATGCTGCTACCCTTAATTTAACCAAAGCTTCAGCTGAAGTTAATTGGAGTTTAGCTACATTGGGAGCCCTGGAATTATCCATTGTGTAACTGTTTTAGTACTTATGTCAACAGTTTTTTTAATTTTGTTTTTCAATTTTATAGCTTCATTCTTGAACCAGTAGCTGTTTTTTGGTTTAGGGTGCCCCACTGATACCAGCTAGGTTCCATACACAACTAGGGAGTCTACCTGTGCAGACAGTTTCATAGGAATGTAGCATTAAATAGTAGATATTTTGTCTACCACCACAATTTTGATCCTAAAATAATAAAATCAGTTTTTCTGAGATGGAGCATGGAGTCCACATAGAGTCCTATTCAAATGCAACTGAACATGGTTCATATGGATCAGTATCTATGTCCTAATCTTCATAGCACTTAATACAATTGAGTTCTGATCCTGATGGTGGCTTCTGGGTGTAAATGTAATATAGTTTTTTTTTAATTTTAGAAAATGCTGATATATTGCTTAGTAGTCCCCTAGGGATGAGTCCTTTGAGGATGAAGAAAACTGCCTATTTTGGGTGCTTCCACTACCATCACACTTTTCCACTTGCCTGGGTTTCACTTATCCCTGATTCCAACCATCTGTGGTGGGACACAAAACTCTACATTAAATCCAGAGGGAGTGTTTGTTTGTCTCTCCTTTGAAGGTGGCTAGAATGCTTGGCACTTCTCTTTTTCCCTTAGTTTCCATTTGTATACCCTTTGCTTAGATGGCAGGAGGTTGGGAGGTGAATGGAGGTGATTTGTGGTTTACCAAATATGAAGGAGGAGTAAGAGGGCCAAGGACTGGAGAAAGTGGAGACTATAGAGGTAAAAGGTGGTATAGATTGCAATGAAGGACTGTGCAATTGGAGAGAGACTACTGAGCAGAAAAAGAAGGTAGAGGAGGTAGAGAGAGAACATTCAGATTTACAGCAGAAGGAAAGTAGCTAAAATGGAAAAGAAAAATACTGATCTTTAAAGGAATAATACAAAATAGCTGAGTGCACATAACCAATGCTAGGGAGGTACACTGCTGGGATATGTAGAAAGGTAAATTGGCTGCAAAGGAAGTGAGGCAGAGGTCTTAGTCTCATGCTCATGGGTTTGACTTCAGTGGGTTAGATGCCTAAATACCTTAGAGAATCCGGGCTTTAGTCTCCCTGCACCACTGTTTTCTGTCTGTAAAATGGTGGCAACAGTACATGCCTAATCACAGGGATGTTGTGAGAGTAATTTTAGAAGGAGTATTTGCCTTTATTTTGGTGTCTAACTCCCACTGAAATTGTTGAGGGTTCAGCACTTAACTCCTATTTAGGCCCCTAAACACCTTTGCAATCTGGGCCTATGAGCATGTTTCTGCTGCAGCAGCTGCATGCTCTGGCTGGGACCCCAGGTATGCCCAGCCTGCTCCATACCTGGAAGTATGGCAGTGAAGATGCTCCTCCTCAGTGACCACTCTTAGCACCTCTCTAGCATGTTTGCAAGTGACCATAGAAAAACCTCACAGGAGCAGCCTTATAGCATGTTTCTGAGTTTGGAGTGGGATGGTGGGGGGGTCTTTTGGAACATCCTGCCATTGTGGCATAGATGTGACTTCACTGACTTGCCAAAGGTCACAGAATAAGTCTGTGGTGGATCTGGAAACTGAACTCAATGTTCCAAGCAAGCGCTCTCATCACCTTCTCCTTACATGACTTCTTCTACTTAGATGATTCCAGATTACGTTTAGGCCAGGAGAGGCTGGGAAACTTACTTACCTAGCAAGTAGCTGTATTACTACTCTATCAGTTTTTAAGTTAAAGGTTATTTATTTCTTTATCTTTTCAGTGCTTGGATGAAGAATCACTAGTTTAATATTATTCTGTCTTGTTGGAGCAGGCTGAGAAGAACCTTGGTGATTCTTGTACCCGGACCGGGGCAGAGATGTACTCCTCATGGAGAAGTGTGTTCATTGAAAGGGCATAGTTCAGAGTTCTGTTTCTCTTTTACCCTTTTTGCTTGTACCTGAGGCTATGCCCCTGAAGAACACTGGCTAAAAAAAATGATTCTCAGGGAAACTACAGGCAGTGAAGATGGATGCATTAAGATCTGGGAAAGGCATAAAAGGCAATAGGACAAGAGATATAGGAAGCTTTTAAAAATGTTCAGTTTTGTTCAATTTACTGTCTAGCAGTGATTTGGCTCCTGTGAGTAAAATGAAATCTGCAAAAGCACTCTTAGTGGGAAGTGGATGGAGTGGTGCCCACCTCAGGGGCATAACTAGGCAGCTCTGTGCCCTGGGCAGCCGTACAACACCTGGGGCAGTGCCAGCTGCAGCAGTGACAACTGAAGTGGTGCTATCAGCCACTCCTGTGGTCCCAGCTATTTTTTATTTCTCCCCCCGTGTGCCCCATAGAGACAACACTTGGGGGCTACTACTCAAGTCACCTCCCTCACCCTTGGTTATGCTACTGCTCACCCCTAGGACACAACCTTTTTTAGACTCTAGCCTGACATGTAGGGAAAGATCTTCAAGAGCACAGAAAGTAGTTATGTGGTTAAAATCTTATTGACTTTCAGCCAAAAAAAAATACTCTGGTGCCTTTGAAATGCTTCCCCAACATTTTTATTTTATCTCTGAGAAGTTGATGAGCATGCTAGAGAGCCCCCTTATTTGAAGAAGGTTCTGGTCTAGGGCAGGCTTTTTGCAGTACATGAGTTTCACTAGTAGAGGATCAGCCCTGTTATCCTTTGTGTTTAGAAAGGCTTCAAAGGCATAGATCTATACACTCACTGCTGAATAATTTTTTTTAAATAACACATTCACATATTTCCTTCTTCACATGAACCTTGTTGCATTTATGTGTTTAAGAAGAAAGAAGCTACACGTGCTGGCAGCAACTTCAATTCTGGTAGGGGGCACACAGGGCAGCTCTTGCTCTTGCTGCATACTCCGGGACAGAGCCAGAGCTGCCACCACTGCCACCATCATATGCCCTGTGCCATGGCAGCAACTCTAACTCTAGCATTGGGAATGTGGCAGTTCTAGTATAGGGCAGTGATAGGGCTGGTAGCTGAGGAGATAGGTGAAGTGACTGGAGGGCAATGGGAGCTGCATCAGCCTTTGATTGCCCTCTTGCCACCAATTGCCATGTTGACTGGAGCCTGAGGGCCCTGTGGCAGGCCACTCCCCCACCCCCAGCAACACCCCCAACCTCTGGTGGCCCATTAGTAGCTCTGTGAGCCAGAAAGAGCAGCTTCATGGACTGGATCTGGCCCACAGGCCATACATTTTACACTCCTGTCTTAAAAGAACAAGTGAAAGTGAAGTTAAATTTGTGCCAAACTTTCAAGTATGCTGTTGCAGCTCCACTGAAGTCAACCTCTTCATTGAGTATCTGGAATTAAGATGCCTTTTCACACAAATAGTATATTTTCTATATTTATTTTAATTTAAAACAAGGACTAGACTGGAGGTGGGATTTTCACCTCCTATTGGGGCTACACAGCAGAATTTGCTGGACATCCACAACACAGGATACGAGTGACAGGCCAGATATAGGTAGAAGGACTGCTCAGAAAATAGGGGACAGATCGTTTACATCAGCTCTTCACCCTGTGAGCATCTCTGCTGAATGGGTCACTTGGGGGAGTATGCTTTATAGGTAGGGATGACTTGTCTGTTCAGTTTACGCCAATTCACAAGTGTCAAAAGGTCTTCTGAGGCTCGTGCAATTTAGTAAGCTGTGTAATTTGTAGCCTGAAAGCAATCTACTGCATGATTACATATATAACATGCATTATAATGCCATTCAAACCACTAAATACTGGCCTCTGAATACTTCTGTCAAATAATCTAGATCTGCCTGTGGAAGGGGATGAGGAATACAGGGGATGTAGTTCTATGGAGATTTTAAAATATTTTTTATAGGTTACAGACTAAATTCTGCCTTCAGTTACATGCAGAGTACATACTCAGACACCTCACTGGATCCCTTTCCTAGACACTACTTCTCCTAGATACTATTATTATTACTGTCATCATCATTACACTGTAATACCAACCTGTTTCCTATCCACTCCTGAGCCAGTCCACATATATGTAATCAGACTGTCTAGGATCACTATTCAGACTAAAAATTGTCATTGTAACCAGGGTGGTATGATGGCACTGTTCATTTACGTTTACATTATTGCCTTACTGCTGATGGTAAAATGCCCTGTTATCTATTAAGATTACTGTAGAGAGAAAATCTAAGGTTCTTTCTCATTGAAATTTACAGCTTATGGCCTCTTTTGGAAGGGAATATGGCAGAATTATATTAAAACCAGCCTGTAAAATCCCAGTGGCCTCTTCACTCATGTTGAATAGGGATTTTCTCTGTTGTATATAACAAATGCTAGTGATTTATGCAGAATCTTAATTTTCATGTGAAAAACTGCTTTGTAGTGCTTATGATTCTGAAGAAAATCTTCTAAAGTGTGATGTGACTGTGATATGATGTCAGAGAGAGAGGCAATGTTGAAGATAAGCAGGTGGTATGGGAGAACTACTGCTGCTCCTGATACTCCCATAGCCATAACCTTAGATTAGCAGAGGGTAGACTGCTGAAGCAGGTATAAGGGTCATCAAGGAAACCTTTTGACTTGTAACCTGGTCATGGGAGAAGTAGAATAAAAAACAGAAAATCCTGTAGACTGCCTTTCCCATATGGGATGTTTGTTTCATCCTTGCATCTGGCTGAGGCTTGGCTCAGGTAGCTCTTGCTTTGGCATTAGCAGCCTATTCCATGGTTGGCTCTGTCTGCTTCCGTGTAGCTCCAAGCTGTGAAGCTTCCATGAAAAGCCTCACTGTTACTTGCAAAAAGGCCACAGCGTGCCATGCCCCATTTCCTGAGGAAGAAGCTATCTTTGCAGAGCTAGAGGACTGGTGAGGGAACAGGCAAGAATTTGCTGAATTTGCTGCTGTAGACTCATGTGTCAGAGCAGCATAGTTAGTTGCAGCTCCAGGCAAGTCCTTTTTAACACGAGTTAAAATGAAGAAATGAAATGGCTTTGTATAAAAGTAGGGGGGAGGGGTTGTTTGTTTTTTACTGCAACCACAAATACATTTCTCTTGTAAGGACTTACTTGCAACTAACAATTATTTTTTTTCCTGCTATATATTTAAATTTATATGATACCCTCATTAAGGATTTTTTATAAATTATTAATTTATAAAAGAACTAAATCAAAACTCCAGAATCTAATGTCATTTTAGTCTAGAGTATCCCTGTTTCCTTAAAACATCATCATTGATAATGCCTCACAGTCGATGATGATGGTTTTCCATGACTGTTTATCTGTGGGTCTGAAGATGGCTGATGAGGCCCATCCAGGATTGACAGACTCTTTTGCAGCTTGGGCATATGTTTCTGTGCAAGGTGGGTGTTTTCTGTGTTCTTGATTTGGTCCACAACACACTGTTTCTGCCACTCCTGTTTTTCCATCTCCTGTTGTTGTCATAAGATTTCAAAATACTGAGGTCCTTCCAGCAGACTCTACCTTCATTTGGGGTGATCCTGGGTGGTAGTCTTCCACGAGTTGACGTTGCATATTTTCCAGTTGGCCTTGAGGATGCCCTCGAAAAATTTTTTCTACTCTCAAGTGGAGGGCATGCCTTGACTGAGCTGTGAGAATAAAACTTGCTTCAGGAATCTGGAGTTGGACATCCAGATGACATGGCTGGCCCAGCAAAGTTGATGTGGAATGGTCCTTGCCTTGATGCTCATGGTGTGCTTTTAGAGAGGATGCTAATGTTGATGCATCTGTCTTCTTACTGGATTTGAAGGATTTTCTGCAGGCAGCATTGACGATACTTCTTCAGTGGTGTAAGATATCTCTTGTACCTTTTCCATGTCTCACCTCTATACACTAAGTTCAGAATCATGACTGCTTGATAGACCATGAGCTTTGTTTCAGACCTGATGTTGCAATCTTTGAACACCCATTTTCTCAGGCGTCTGAAGGCTGCACTAGTGTGTTGTATTTCTTCATTGATGTCATCTTTCTGCCAGAGAGAAATTCCAAGGTACAGGAAATACTCAATGTTCTCTAGTCTCAGTGTGAATCTGAATTACCAGAGCTGGGGACTGCTCATTAAGAGTTTGTTGATGGAGGACCTTAGTCTTCTGATGTTAAGCTTCAGTCCCATTTTCTTGTATGCCTCAGTAAAGACATTAATGATTGTCTGAAGGTCTGCTTCCAAGTGAACACACACCACAGCATCACCAGCGTACTGGAGCTTGATGATTGAGGCTGGGGTAGTCTTGGCTTTGGCTTGGAGTCAGCTGAGATTAAGCAGTTTACCGTCCCTTTGGTAGTTTAGCTCCACTCTGACTGGAACCTTGTTGGTGGTTAGATGTAGTATTGCTGTAAAGAATATCAAGAAGTGTTGCAGAAATTACACAGCCTTGTTTAACTCTTGCCTTTACTCAGATGTGTGATAGATATGTTGTTGAGAATCACTGCTCACATGCTGTCATGGAGCAGGCAACAAATAGTGACAAATTTCAGTGGGCATCTATACTTCAGAAGGATCCTCCACCACAGGTTTCGGTTGACAGAGTTAGACTTTCATGAGGTCAAAGAAGGCCATATAGAGAGGCTTACGTTGTTCCTGGCATTTTTCCCACGGATGGTGAGCTGTGAAGATCAGGTCAGTTGTGTCTCTTGATGTCCTAAACCCACACCCAGATTGCGGGAGGAGTTTGTCAGCAAGTGAGAGGCGACAGTTCAGGAGGGTTCTTGCAATGATCTTTCCTGTTGTGGAGAGCGAGGCAATTCCCCTGTAATTTCCACCGTTAGACTTGTCTCCTCTCTTGAAGATTGTCACGATTGTGGCATCCCTGAGGTCATTTGGGATTGCCTCATCATTCCAGCTCCTTAAGATGAGGTCATGGAGCTTAAATTTTAAATTCTATTTATTTCCTTAAATAGAGCTCCTTGGTAAACCTGACATCAGAATTGGGTCTTGAGGTTTCTACTGTAGAGAACAGAGACATTAAAGTAAGCAATATTAGTTTGGCTACCAATAACTAAAATGGCTTAAATATTTCTAAATCCATGTGCTCAAATCCATTTGCCCGTGTGAAGGCTGTTTGCATCCTTTTAAAACTTTTTCAGGCTTCAGCCTTAAATGGGTTTTTTGAATATCAGAAGTGTGAAAACTAAAAAATATATTTGGCACAGTTTACTATAAGCATCAAGGCTCTTACATTTATTCTTACTTTTTTGAGTTTCTTAATAACAGAACTTTTAAGAACAGGAAGAATTTTAAATTTCATAAATGTTAGAATTCAGACTAATGCAAGCAGATTTTATTCAACACCTCAGTGGGTGCATCTACACATTCATTAATGCACGGTAGTTACTGTGCATTTAATTTAGTAGTTGTTTAATGAAGTGTTAAGTAAATGTGGAGTTACTAGAGTTACTGCACAGTACCATCGGTGAATGCCTTTTTGGTGATGCTACTGCACAGTAGCGTAATAATTCTGCGTAGTAGTGTATTAGCACTGTCTGTGCTGTGACGTGTTACTGTGCAGAGGTATTAGGCTGCTGTACATTAAGCATCTTATGTAGACGTGCCCAGTTTGTGGTAGGACTTTAAAAATCTATGATCATTTTACAAGAACTCTCCAAGCAAAAACTCTAATAAAGCATTTATTGTATTAAAGATTTAAATGTTTTCAAAGTCTGCTAATACTTCCTAAGGCTAGGGCTACTCTGATCGATTAGACATAGACCAATGATGTAACAGCCAAGGCCTTAATTCAGGAAATCATCCTTATATTGGAAAACAGTAAAGTATATGCTTAAGTGCTTTCCACTAACATCTCACTGCTTCTATTTTTAGCCAATGGCAAATATCCCCACTGATATCCCCATTGGTGTAATCAGTATCAGCCAAAAGTAGTGCTTCATTATATTGGGTCTGATTCTGCAGGGTGCAGATCTGTGAACCTCCAGTCTGATGTTCTTAGCCCAAGTTTCTGTTAAAGTTGATTAGAGTTTAGCCTGAGTTAAGAACTGCATTACTCTGCCTATTATTTAACAGACTATAAAAGTGGTAAGACTATAGGTAAGGGTCTTATTTATAGTTTAGAATATTAATAAGGATTATAGCTAAAACTTTTGAATATGCAAGTTATCTTTCTTAATGAATTCCTTTAGCTCTATTAAGACATGCGAAGACACATTTTGAACAGTATGTAAACTAATTCATTAAAAATACTAAATAGTATTAAATGTGTGATAAGTAATAAACATGAAATATTGATATATTTTTTAAGAAAACCATAATGAAATATAAATTTGCTACAGCAAGTAAATAAATTATCTCATATTTATTATTCTTCACTAATTGGGTCAGGTTTTAATGCGCACTGCCCAGCCACAGAAACAGAAGTCTATTAAATACTGAGATACTGTTAAAATTATTTTACAGCTTGAAGTACAACACACTCTTGAAAACTGGCTTAAGTCTACTATCATATGATGTGATGTAATCTCATGTGTTAACATATTGGCAACCTGTTTCATAAAATGGTACAATCATAATGTAGCCAATATCAGCAAACAAAATAGAACAGGCAGCTTGAGTTGCTTCAGTGCTATGATATAGTGATCTAATGTTTATGTAACTTCCTAGGACTTTGCATTTTTCCAACAAGGAAGCAAATTTTTTATGCAAAATGTGTAGCTTTTTAATTTTAAAATTAAGGAAGAACACCACAGTTCTACTTTAAATTAAGCTGTTTTACCTATTTAAGTTATTGAGCACCAACAAAAAGGGACAAGGAAATGGTTTTTTTGGTGTCCAGTACCTTGCAAGTGGTTATAAGTTGTGATTCTTTGATTCGCAAGGTGCTGTGTGATTTGTGAGTAGGGAGTGCAGCTAGTTGTTCAGGTTGGGATTCCTCATGTGCGAGTTTGTAGGCTCTCATTCTGCTTTCATTTTTTGGTTTCATTTTCATTTTTTTGCTTTCATTTCACCTTTTCCCATGAAAGAATGAAATAATACTTCAAACATTCTTTTACCTAAAAAAAAAATGTTGGCTTTAGTCTCACTGAATTGGCAAATATTAACTTATAGTTACCTATTCCAAATTGTTACTTTATACATGAACATTTGTTGTGATGTAATACAGTTTTATGAAACCCCCCTCCCCGATAAAAACATACACAAAATTGAAAGAAAACACAAAACACTTTAAAATCATACTTTATTTCATTTTAGAAACAAACTAAAATAATAGTAGATGGCAATGTAACAGCTCTTGAACGAGACACTGGATTTACATCTACATTATAGTGAGATGTACTAGAGGTTTTTAATTCTAGTTTCTGTTAGGAATTTATCTGTTAGGTATTTCTCCCCTATCCTTTATACTCTTTTGCACCTATTAAATCATTCATTGAAAAAACTGCATGTCATGAGGGAAGCGTAGTGAAAAGATACATGGATTTGAAAAGTTTTTACAGTACAGTGTTTATAAAAATAAATTATAATTGATTTCAGATATTAAAACAATGAATAACATTCTTAGCCATTTGCAGGTCTAAAAACAAAGCAGATTGAAAACCATAGCACATAAAACCCCATGAAACAAAATCAAATGGTTCCTTCTGAATAGTTAAATATCTAATCTTTATTAGTAAAAATCATATTTTATCACATATATGATGCTTTAAAATATTCTAGAAGGCATTTTTTTAGAGTTTACAATTTTGTATACATCTGAGGTAAATAGGTAAGGAAGGATCTCTGCTAGAGGCTACAGTGATGGATTTTAGCTGAAATCCTTAAGACAGATAGAAGTAGATTAAGTGGCCCTAGCTCTTTAAGGTTTACTGCCTGAGTGAAAACATGTTTCTGTGTATAGTTTGAGTGGTCCTAGCAGTCTGCAGTTGTAATGTATTTTTTCTGCCTTTTGATGTGTCTTGTTTAACATTTGCTTAACACACTTATTCAAATGAGGCAGGGCTTTTGTTTATCCCTTATCAAATGAAGTGGGACAGTTCTAGGACAAGAACAAATAGATAATATCAATAAAAGCACCTGAATGCAGTCTTTTGCTAAGATCTTAGTTTGAATGGAAAGTATAGATGCCAAAATGCATACTGACGTAATTAATCTCTAGCTAAATTGTTTGAGTAACTATCACTTGATCATTTAATATTTATAATATTTAAATGATGTAAGAAAAACAACAGCAGAAGAAAAGCCACAAAGCAAGCTAACAAACATAACCTCTGGGACTATCTTGCCCAGTCTTTAAATATATAAACCCTGGGATAGTATTCCTATATAGAAATGAGGTGACAGGCATAGCGTGTTTTAATTCAACTATTTTACAATGTAAAAGTGTGAAAAATGTCTAACCTGATCTGCAATTGCTTGGATAACCTTGAATAATAAATTAGCAAAGTTCATACCCAAGGTTACTAAAACTGGGACATGCACACGCTGTATATTGGCTGTTCTTGCTTTTTCTCTGCCCTAATACTGAGCCAATGCCCATCCTGTGCTCATAGTGGTTGTATCTGAACACCTGAAGAAAAACAAAATCACATAGCTAAATTTGCAGTTGATAGTTGGTTCTTTCCTCAATTTCTCTCTCTTTTTCAATGCCAGCATTGAACTCTCAATGCCTTAGTCTGCCATTCAGTGTAAACCAATACTCTCATTACCTCAATGGGAGTCACCTAGGTGTCTCTGTGCTGAATCAGGTACCTATATAACTGCTTCAAGAAACTCAACTCAAACCTGAATAAATGTATCTAAAGCAGGTCTGGCAAAATTTCTCTCATGTTTACATTAAAACTGATTCTGAAGTAAGTGTCTTTTACATGGAAAAATCAGGTGTTTGTTTGTTTTTTAATAAAAACAGAGTATACCCAAATAGAAATTACCCACTAAGCCTATAGCAATAAGTATTCTCACATAAACACACAAATCTCCAGAGAGCATGAGAGGAAAAGATGTCTTAAAAATTATGGTGATTTAATTTTATTTTGCCCTAGAATGACATTCTCCTGAGTATTTGTGAAAATGAAGATGAATATGCAGGGATACATTTGGTTGATTTCGCGCCAGATGGCCAGTTGCAGAGGCTGAACTAAGCTGAACTGATTGATTCGTTTTTGCCATATTGCATGCTGGCATTTACCAGAGCTCACATCATTCAAACACTAACATTTTTGGTGCTTTTTCATTTTTTTTTAAGTTTCTTAGGATGACCTCTGTTTTCATAATAGGTTCCCCCCACCCTTTACTTCCCTTTACTCAAGGAAACCGCTCATTTCCTATTCAGTAACAGAAGTACTGATATTTTGGATAAAGACAAAAATAAGAAAATGTAGGGGACAATGTCCACCCCAGTGTATTTCCAGTGAAGTTTGAATCCTTCCTTATGAGTACAACTAAGCAACTGAGCTTGCAATCTACAAATTGTGTTAAAATGGCATTCTTAAAATAGTAGGATAAAATGAAACAACTTTTACCTTTTGGGTCACAGAGGCAGTCAGTTGAGTGTTTCAGTTGCATTTATGGAAAAGTCCCATAGAATCTAACAGAGGTGCAATCAATAGCAGACTATAGAAATATTTTCAGAAGCTTATGGTGATTAATAGAAAAAGTTAAGTATGCTAAAGGATTGTGTAATAAAGAGTATCTCAGCTGTAGGACATAGTATATGAATGTGTATACAGTGGCAGTATATATACCTAAAAGCAAATTCTTATTATAGACCTATAGAAGATGACTTGGAAATGAACTATACAAACATTCTTTTTCTATTTATTTCTATAGAGTTTTGAATAATAGGAATTAAACCCACAGGGTTGTATTAATCCTCCATGATTTTGCCACGAAGGTGACATTTTATAAAAATTGCACACAAAAATAAATATGTAAGTTAATAAAAATTCTGCTAGAATTTAATAGAGATATCCTTTCTAATGAATTTTAAACCAGCCTGTATATTACAACACAGAAATAGCTAGGTTTAATAATTCTATAATAGAAAAGTTATTTTCTATTAAATTCTCTCAGTATGTTTCATAAAGGGAATATGCATGTAATTGTACTTCAAACGAATATTTGCACTTATTTCTGAGGTATTATGCTTTCTACATTCTGCCAAATAATAACGTTAAATAAAATACTATTGATTGCCTACATTAGAATACATTTTTTAAAGCAAATTCCCTATTGATTTGATACCTTAGAAAGTGATGGCATGATTAGGGTCAAGTGCAAGCAACACAGTGACCAGATTTTCTGCCAGGTGCTTCTGCTTTAAGGAAATCACCACCATCAGTTGATTAGCAAGAGAAATCTGGATCATAATGTTAGCCAGAGAAAAGCATACCAAATGAAATCCTGGCCCCATGGAAGTCAATAGGAGATTTGCTAATGACTTCAAAGGTACCAGAGGTTTCCCCCCACCCCACAGAGTCAAGGCATGGTTCTGCTGAGGTCAGTGAGGATTTTAAGGCTGCTGGTAACATAGGATTTGACCTATACATAGGGTTGTCTAATTTATCAGATGTTGTAAACTCCACATAATGCTTTATGGGGCTGATCTCTCTGTGGCCTGAGTAGCTGGGCTGAGTGACTGGCAGCTGCTCTAGTGAAGGTGGGCGGCCTAAAGGATTATTCCCCAAAGATACTCCAGTTCATTGGCTGCAGAAGGCCACGTGGCTCCTTTGACAGCCATGCTTATGCACCTATGCAGGAGAGGAAATGAGTATCCTGTCTCTACCCTTGCCTTCCCAGGATCTTTTATGCGTCCTCTGGGGGACCCCTGTCGTTTCCCCCCCGCCCCTTCCACAGCAGAACAACATCATTGGAGTCAGCACAAAGGTGGGAGCAGTGTCTGCCCTTGTGTGTTAATTTTCTACAATAAATGCTTCTGTTCTCTCTAAAAAAATGCAAACTCTCAGCTGCCTGGAGTCACAAGCAAGCCACTGTACTTATACAATAGGGAAATATCTTGGAGTTAGGGTTTATCAGAGCTTCAGCTGCATAAGAGATCAAAAAGGCAGTAGCATGCCATTTAAAGGAATATTTAAGGAACTGTTACCTAGACCCTCTGAACTCATGCATTTTCACCTAGCTTGTCAGACAGTTATTTTACCAAACAGCCAATGAAAAAGGACAGCGCACTGAAACATTCCTAACATTTGTCCCACACCCCTCCCTGAAGAAAAATCCTGTTTAAAAACTGATGGCGAGGTTCACACAAATTTCACCTTTTCTTAACAGCCCAAGCACATCTTTGTTACCTATAACAGTTCTGTAAGTCAAACAGAGCAGTCAGAAACTCAGGATTGAAAGAGATTAAAAAGGGTGAACCTACAGTACTGTATTGACCTAGGTCCTCACATTAACCTGATGTGATCCTGTAATTACTATGAATAGAATAGGGCTTATAGTCCTCCTTAATAACACCCCATGCTTTTTATTCTATAAAGAGTTTTCCTATTCATGTGGCCTCTTCTTTTCAGATTTACAGATTTGTAGGAAGAAGGCATGCATGCAGTTTTTCTGGCACTGCAGGGGCGAACATTAACCTAATGCGTATGGCAGTATATTTGGAAGTACAGCTACAACATTTATTTATTTTAAAGAATTCCTTTAGTTTTTAAAGGTTTTTACAGTCCTGTTCATAGTCTTTCTGTTATGAAGATGAAAAAGTTTTAAAGTACAAATCCTTTTTTGCAAATATTAAGGTCCTATTTTCAAACTGGTTCATGTAGTTTCCTTATGAGTTAGGATTCTTATTAATATCCAATATCACTCTGTTGTTACCTTTACTTTTTTTTTACATGGGTTCAGAAAACTAGCATAGCACCATAATCTAGGGACAATGATATATACACAAAATGATCAGGGGTATGAGTGATATATGATGCTATAATTAATAATTGGTATTTTCTCTGAATTTTAGAAAAACATCTGCAGCCCACTGATAAGGTACATTATGAGAATAAAATCAAGGCTGATCATTAATAATTGTAATTTGGTGTGATCAAGAATAGTGACACAATCATTTGATTCCTTGAAATGAGCTAAAGTATCTGAGTAGACCACTAAGTTAAAAATGAAGAGGGGATGCAGATTATGATGGAGACAGTATTATTTGTTGTGCTACAAGTGGTGAAGAAAGTAGAAATGATGCGTCCAATTTTTACATAAGAATATTGTGTAGCGTAAAAATATTGCTATTAAGTATATCGCAATATTGCTGTTGCGATAATAATATTATTGAGGTGGGACAACAAAATCAAATCAAAACACATTTTGGCTTAGAAATGGGAAGTATGGGGGGAATAGTTTTCATGGGGGAATAAATTAAGATATTGGATAAAATTTATATGACTTAATTTAAGGTGAGGCTAGGGGTTTATGCAGAACATACATAACCATATTTTACCATAAATATTGTCTGTTTATAATCTCTTCATTCCCAATTTCTTTGTTTTGGAAAAGATATGTGTTAGCTTTTATTTTTATCCCTTGCATGCATTTTAGATTAAAGAACTAAATGTATTTAAGGTTTTTAATTTTTTTTGTTTTAGAACAAACTAAAATGCAGTGATACTGTAATTATTATGAGAAGATGGAGCTGGCATAATTTTATTTTCACTTAATACTTCTGTCTACAGTAATTAATACATCTACATATCATTTAGTGCTGGAGAATTATTTTAAAATCTTTTATTATAATTTCTGAGCTTTCAGAAGAGAGGCATCATTATGCTTGTCATTTTCAAAATGTAATGGAACTGGGTCAGTTTCCTTATGAATTAGGACTCTTATCAATCTGATTAGTCTATCAGAAACATTGTTGAATTTTTCCAAGTGTAGGAACTTTCTATACAAGGCTTTTAAGAAATAAGAATTTAGACTCATACAAGCCATGCCATTGCCGAAAAGAAATCTTTCCAATGATCTTCATGTGAAAGCCATTGCTTTAAAATATTACCGATAAACCTACTTTACCAAAATATTATTCACTATTGCTGCAGCCGTCATAATTTCAGGACATTAGTACATGTGGAATGACACTATATAACATTTCTTTTGTTCCTTTACTTGATTTTGTGTTAATAAGGCCTTGTTGGGCAACTGATTACTTTGAGCACATAGCTGTCGCTTAGATATTAATGGCAAAACCCCCATTGTCTCCAGGATTTAAGACATTCATGTTTTCTTGTCTTTCTTTTTTAATTCAGTATATTTTGCAAGTAGCTGTGTTTTTAGAATCTGACTGGAAAGACTTCCTCCCTTGCACCCCCTTCCCCACTTACATCCTTTATATGAGATGTTTTACCTTTAAAATGAAAAAGGATTTGGAAACAGTAGGACAGTTTTGATCTATGGGATTAAAAAGAATCAGAACTAAAAATGGATTCACATCATCTTCTTTTTGGGCACCTAGTAGATGGGGGAGGGGAAGGAGAGAAAAAAAATAACAGCTGATTTAATGTAAGTGGGTTGAATTCCCTCTCCTGGTGGGCCTTTCAACCCTTGAGTTTCTGTTCTTACCATCACTGTGTGAATATCATTTTTTTCATATCATTTTTGTTAAAAGGAATTTACTATGAAAGCCTACAAAAGCAGCCTACAATCAGATTAGGCTTCTTCCATAAAATTTTTGATGGGCTTGGGTCAGTATCACACCTCTATTCAGCTGACTTAATTTGACTAGGCTGTGTAATAAGGAAATTGTACATGAACGAGAGAGGGCATTATGGTCATTAGGGCTACAGAGGATTTCATTTGTGAAACTCAAAAGGGCAACAATGACAATAATGTGAAACCATGTTATTGGAAAAGGCTGAAAGAGCTCAGCATATCTTTAGGGTTATAATTGGCAGGTACCTATTCTTCATCCCAAGTTGGAGGGAGCTATAGCTTGATAGTGGTAGGAAAAAATGCAATAAAATGAAATATACAGTAGTCGTTTGTTGCCTTGGGGTATTATGTTTTTCAAAAAGTAGCAGTGTTGTCTGATGGGTAGAGGATACTATTAGGAGTCTGGGTTTCTGTGCTCCAGACCTAGGTTTAACTTTTGTGAACTAGGACAAATTTCCCTATTTCTCAGTTTAACTCTCTGTAAAATGGGTTCAATAAAACCTATTTTAGAGAAATTGGTGAGGAGAATTAGGCAAATAATGATCTTTAAAAGTCTGGCCTTATGTCTCACTTTACTGTCCTTATTTGTTAAGGTGGGTATACTATCATTTGCCAGTTTGCAGTTAACTATAAGTATTTATTCAAGATTCTTAGAGAAGAAATTTGCCTGAGATGTAGTCTTTGCACTATGTACACTTGCAGTTTTATAAATTTTTATCTTAGCATTGCAAAATTGCAACAGAATAGAAACAAATCCAAATTAGTATTTTCAAATATCTGTCCATTATTCTTCCCCCAAAAGAGGTTTGAATTTCTCTTGGCATTAACTTTTTTAGTAAATGGCAATGTGGAATTATAATCTAGATAGTCAAATGAATCAGTGTATGGTGATATGTTAGACACAAGCTGTTGTTTTCTCATGAAACCTAACTGTTATTGCAGTTGCAAGTTGTCTGCCATTTTATTGGGTTTGAAAAATTTGGAAATACCCCAGAATTGTAACTGTTGTCTTTGTAAACTTTCCTTTAAAAAATTCTCTCTTATCAATATTACTGTAAACTACAGTAAAACACACGAAGCAGCAATATACTCAAGTCAGCCTCTGAAAACGGGAAAGAAAATTACAAAGGAGACAGACTACAAGAAAGAGAATGAGGGAAAGGTTCTAAATGTTATAATTATTTATCACTTAACAGCTTTAAAATAAATGTCTTATTTCTTAATAGCACTGATAAGAGCAGGTTAGATTTTAATGGACACCTCATAGCCAGACACCCAATTTTTATATTCCATTTGATTAAATAAAAATACAAAGAAGTCTGCTGTAATTGCGATTAAAAAAAACTGAATTATTAATTGATTTATAAACAGCAAGACATTCCTTTTTCTATAAAGGTCATAATTCCAACTGAAATTTGATTTGAAAAATATTTTGTTTACCATTTAATATTTTAATTATTCTGCTACAGTCCTCTTGCTGAAGTTTGCTAACCATCCTACGATCCTTAGAAAATTGACATTGCTTTCCCAAAGCAAGAACATTTTTCTATACATGTTTTATACACATGTTTGGAAGTATGTGTACATACAAATATACATATGCATGCACCAACCAGTACTATCCACAAGTTTACAATTACAGAGCAGAGTCCTGTGGTTTTCATTTGTGAAGAAATTCTGCTTCCAGGAAGTTAGAATATCACATCTATTATATCTATACAAGCAGAAGATTCATTTTGTTACAATTTTTTGACATTATGACTCCTATTATACAAAGCAGCATTCCTACATTTTATACCTCAAACTGGTTTAGAAAATCACTGTATCACAGCAAATATTTTTCCTGAAACCTTATGTACAGGTCATAAGAATATTGTACTGGAGCAGGCTCATATGATAATAGTGACATAATGACCAAAATTACAAAGGCGAAGTAGATTTTATGAACTTATGTAGTATGAAATCCATAACATTTATAAACTTTTCCCCCCATCTAAATGGACTGAAAGTATCATTAAATACAGAGAATTATATTTTTTAAAAGGTAAATGTGTATGCATGTGTGTGCGCACACACACACAGATAAATATATTGCATTTGATGCCTAAGAAGGAAAGAATAATGCAATATTTACATTTAAAGCTATTTCTCTTTGTAAGAAAGGCTTCATTTTACTGTTACAGTTCTTTTTCTGTCAGCCCTGTGGTAACATCCTGGTACAACAACTGAAGATTTTTCATTCAAGACTCTCTCCTAAGCAGTTTGATAGGTGACTGCAGTGAAGAAAACCTGCTAAGGGCCAAGGTCAGAGCTGATAGATACCATATTTGCACATGATTTTCCTACATATTCCTGAAGGTGATAGGTAGTCAGATTCTGTTGTCCACACTCGATTTTTAATGCACAGCTTGGGTGTTTTTAATAGGTGTCTTACCTTGGTTTAGATGCATAACTTTCTGATATGTTTCTATGGAGGAGAGAAAAATGTGTATCAGGTTACCACAGGAATTGATGAGGTGTCTGATTTCTGTCTGTACCAAGTCCATTGTGCAGAATCACAGACAAAGCACCTTTTTCTTCTGTTTGGCTATCTAAATTCTGTCTATTGCAGGTAGGTTACGTCGCTGCTTTGCTAGCAGTGTGCAGTATATCCTATGGAAAGGTTTTCAGATGAGGTTTACTATTATAAAGCATAATAGGATTGGATTAATAAACCATCGCTGATGGTAACAGACTAAAAAATAAAAAAGAGAGACCAATATACTTTATAAATATGCCTTGCTTATATAGGACCTTTAATCCCCTTTTTTCAACCATCACAACTGACATATCTTCATTTTTTCTCTTTGACATGAAAAACTATTAAGCAAATCTTGATGATTACAAAGATTGTGTTTGCAATAATATGAAATGGGAACATTAATATTGACCTGCTTTTAAACCTGGGAATCTCCTGAACCTTTACCATTCATTTACTAGTACTAGTGCTCCTAGTTGAGTGCAGGGTATTTTGTTGGAAATGTCTTTTTCTGAAATTGTGCATTTAATTCCAATCAGATTATAAACTTTTTATTATACAACTAAGAATAAAATATTAAATCTCCATAATGATAATAGTGAACATAAGGCCGGGACAGTTTTTATAATGAAAGAAAGAGGAGTGGGTACAGCCTTGTGACTCCTGTGAGCACGGAAGGCACTAGACATAGCAGAACTGCCACGGCTTTACTGCAAAGGAATGAACAATCTGGAGAGAATCTATGCTTCTGACTGATACAGAGTTTGAATTCATGGTGTGTGTCTTTAGACAGTTGTATAATGAGTTTGTGGAGTATGATGGGATAGATTTGGGGAGTACCAGATGATCTATGTCTACACCAGGCCACAGGATAATGCATCCATATAATGGATACCTTAGTAGTGGCTGTGAAATGGTTCTTCCACACTATGTTGCTACCAGTTTGTGGGTGAAAAAGCCTTCATCTGGCTTCTGTGATTGTTTTTTTTTTTTTTTTTTGTGCAAAGCTTACATCTATGGGACTGTCAAGATGGTGAATATAGGTCTATTCTTACCCTCCTTACATATTTTAGCCAGTGGGAGTTTTGCCTGGATTTTGATTATTTTATTTGGTTCTGCCTACTGTGTAGTTTTGCTTTATAAAACTCTAGTGAATATGGGGTGAAAGGATTATAAGAAGGTGGCAAGGTGTGCACTAAATTCCAAACCCTGGCTGAAAGGATTGTTTGCCAGTCTCATTCCATCTGCACAGCATCCATTTGTCCTCAGTGGGAGATGATAGTGGTGTGCAGCCTTGTGCATATGTTTCAAGTGTATTTTGAGGAAATAGATTGCTACAACATGGATTCTTATCCTAAGTGTTTAAAGAGAACAAAAAAGATACACCCTGGGTAATGTTTTCTGATTTCCCCCCACCCCTATCCTCATCCCCATCCCCATCCCCACCCCCACCCCTGCCTACTCATTCTCTTATCACAGTTGTGTTAGTCCCCGAGAAGCTTTCCTGTTGACATGGACGTGGTGGAAGAATAGAATTCAGGTTCCAGTGGTGAAGTTCAGATGATTGCTTGGAGCAAAGAGAGGTTAAGTCCTGTTCATTCGGAGAGTATCTTCCTGTTGACCACTTTGCTCTCACATTTTTGCCCTTGTGCAAAATATTCCACATACAGTAATATATGTGGCTCCTAGAAGCTTAAAAGCTGAATCCCTTTAATTTTTCATTTCAATGGTTTTTATTAGCAACTACGGGAGAATCTAAATCTGTCAGTTGGATGAAATCATAGTATGTTCAAAAAAGGTAAGTTGTCACCATATGAATCGCTGCAAGTTATTGCGGGCCCACAGGCCAAAATGTTTAAAGACACATGTCTAAAATTATCTCTCTATATAAATTATTAGATTTTTACCATTAAAGTGAGAGATTTTGAAAATCAGCACTTCTAAAAATGTGGTCGATAGTTAAGTTCTCTTCTGTGAAACAAACTTGGATTCAGGGGATGATGATCAAAAGTTTACCCACCACTGAGGAAGTATGTTAAAGCAGCTTCAGTGAAATGGTAGTATGTTTCTAATCCAGAAATGTTTTAGAATGCACTCTTAGTTTCAGTCATGACACTCTGAGTAGCTATTTAAATTAGGATTCACTATATGGAAACTGGGAAAATGACAGTAGTTAGAAGTAGATTTGTGCAAAATTGATCATTTTAGTTTTGTGAAAATTGAAATATAGCCCCATATATGTTCAACATAATTTAGTGTCTCTCCAACATTTTGTGTTACTTGCAGCTACAACAATGCAGCATTTCCAGGTCAGCAATGCAAAAATATGAAACGTGAACATTTCTATAGAGAAAGCTACTTGATTTAAAACATTTTTTATTTTTACTTATTTTCAGTGGGAAAATATGGGCTAGTTTTTTTGTTTAAAATGTGCTGAACTTGACACATAAAAATTTTCCACTAAAATGGGCCTGTTTTCAAGTGCAAAATGAAATCCTTTGAATTTTAAGCAGACTTTTATTTTATTGCAAATTTTGCTTACCTCTAAATGCAAGGCTTTGTACATCCCCAACAGACATTCCCTAATTATGTCTTCTTTGCTGTCAGTGGAAGAGCCTGATTCTGCAACCCATTACTAATATGAATAATCCTATAGAAGTTATTAAAAAAATCACCCTCAAGATTGGACTCTGAACTAATAATATGATAAAAGGCAGTAGGAGAAAACTGGGCACTTGTGAAATCTCAATTTGTTTCATTGCCATTAAGAACCAAGAATAAATGGAAACAGCAGCCATGCTTATTTTATCAGACAAACCTTCTGAAGCTTAGCACCTTTGTCTGTTATCTGAGCACATCTCATTGCTAAAAAGGGTCATGCTATAAGAAGACCTGACTTGTGGCATCAACGGGTTAAATATTTTAGTAATCAAGGGAAGCAGTCCTTATCCTACCACATTTTAAATGCAACTGTACATTAACAATGTATGGTCAGAAACAGTATTTGCTTGCTTGAAATGCTATTTATTTGCTTGTTTGATTGCTATATATATTTTAATAATGCAACAAAATGTGCCAAAATGTAGTTTTAAAACGTATATTTGGAATTTATTTTTAGAAAAAGAAATTAAATATTTGTCCAGGATCTAGATGCATTTATGTTTGAATTATCTATACCTATCTGCTGTAATCGGCTAGTAATCGTAAACAGTGTGATGGGCCTTGGGTATTAACACTGAGAACAGCATTGAATGTTCATATTGTACATCGGGTTAGGGATTTGTTTTGCGATGATCACCCTACCTGATTTGAAGATTGTATGACAAGACACTATTAAAGTAAGGGCAAAGAATTCAATTTCTTGATGTCATTTTTCTTGGCCTGGTTTCGAAAATAGGTCGCTGTATGCTATCTGGATTTGTATATTATTGCAGCACCTGTGAGCATTACTGTAGTTAAGGGTCTATCCCTGTTTTCATTATAAACCTCTATTTTCAGCCATTTATAGACTGTAACTTGACCATATAAATAAGCTCCTATCTAAATGGTGCCATGTTAGGTCTCTTCCAAGGTGCACATTTTTATGCTGCAAATCTTTTTCAACAGAAATAAGTTCAGCCATTTTTGCAAGAATGAAAATGAAAAACAGTTTCAGCTACAATTGTACGTTGATAAGGAAGATCCTTTAGGTAAAGTCCATTAGACTATGCTGTTTATCTTTTAATTAAAAAGATATCTAAAGTGGCTAAATTTTTAATGCGAGTATTAATAAGAACTTGGATAGATAGAATGTTGTATGGTGGTTACATGCAAATTCACATTAATATTTTGCCTTTATACTAGGGGCTGATATAAGTAAGGAAGCTCTGTCAGGGTCAAAAATACAGTGTTTAAAAAAGAATGCCAATAGATCACACAAGCCTCTACAGTAAGTGTATGCTGATACACCATTATCAAAGCTATAATTTCTTTAAATGCAGAATAACCTTTCTGAAGGACCTAGCATCACTTTATGGCTTGAAAATTTAAAATATTGTGTAAATACATATTTGCAGGACAGAATCTGCACTACTATGTGCATTTAAATTTGTTTAATTACCTGTGTGTGCTCCTAAATGATTTACCACAGTATTTCCAAAGTAGCTGCTAAAGTATGTTGCATCAGCTCCGTTTTATTTTTAATAGTGACAAGCAAGTAAATAGAAATGAAACAAAACAAAATTAAATTAAAAAAATCAAAACAAAGATAATGAAATGCAAAGAAAATACATTCCAGTGATGCTAAGAGATTGACTTAAGCCTGAATATGCAAAGAAATTCAGGGTTAATGCTGCGTTACTTCATTTGGAAGTCAACCCCATGTCTGCTTATTTCAGAAGTCTTCAGATGTAGAGATCATACATATATATGCTGCAACAGTAAGGCATTGGTGGGATGAGTTGAGGATGATTTTTTAAATAGCTAAACAAAACCTCTTTACCCTTTTGGGGGCCTTGGTCAGCATTATATGATATAGTTTGGCTGTATAATTCAATATAGCAAGAAAGAGTTGGAAATAGAGATGAAGTTTCATTGAGGAGAAAACACCTGAAATGACAGGTTAATTTCTAATTTGGCTAAAAAATGTTCCTCCATAGTTTTACTTTTACCTGCTGCTTGATATAGATGGGTATGCCAAAATCCCCCCAGCCCCTGGAAGAGCCAACAGTTTGCCACATAAATGGGTTTAGACTTAATTTTAATGGAAGTGAAACATAGTCGATAGAGGCAAATTAAAACCATATAATTTTGTAATCTTAGTTTAGCTATAATTGCGGCAATAAAACAGTGGAAAGAATAATTGTGGAACATATGTTTGTGAGTGACATTATCTAGGTGACTTCTCCTTTATGGCAATGTGCTGTCCTATTTGTCTCCCCCTCCGTATGTATTGGAATGACAAACCTGCAAGCCTGGAGTTAATGCTGATTGCAGCAGCTGCTTACACATGGAGTCTCCATAGCAACTGTGGAGGTTGCCATGCAACCATATTCTTTTAGGGACAGTGAAAATGCCCAAAGGCTTACTAAAAATACATGGAAAAAAAAATCTTAAATTTTCTTACTACTTTTAATGGTTATAAGGAACTGTGCTACCAGTTGAAAGCAGAGGTCAAGCAAATAAAAACCCAGCCCTGACCTTTCAAAAATTGCTTGCCATTGCTTGAAATCTCAAGCTTTATTCGCAAAGATGACTTCTGATCGATTGTAAAATTGGTAGCTTATGCTAGGCAGTCCTTGCAGACTGCAAGATGCAGTGCTGTGCTATTGGTATTCCTGTGGGGTTAAAGGTCAGCTGAGAGTCATCAATGCAATATTGATCAGTAGAGCTGAAAAATGCCCATGTTTACACCTTCTAACTGCTTAGGGCTGCATACTGAGCCCTAAGCAGACTAATGCAGCCTCTGTGTGCGCTATGGAACAAACCATTCTATCAGCAAATGTGACATCACTTCAGTCAGCTCAGCTGTTTCTGCAGTTTTCTATAAATAGCTAGATAAAAAATTGAAGGCTGCTTGCAGAGAATTCAGCCAGCCAATCTAATCGTAAGCATATAAAACAGGTCGGGGTTTTTTTACCTTACTGATAGGCAGTAAATTCTGCCTCTTAGCTACGTAGGGTGTAATGGTGAATACTAACCATGTGAATGGAAAGTGTGTCTGGAAATGTTCGAAATACAGGTTCGAATTACGGGGAAACTCGGGGGGAGGGGCTGAGCCCCCCCATAAGAGACAGCAGCCCCCCTGTAAGATTTGAAAATCATAACCTGGGGGAGTTTTGCAGACTCTTCCAAGAGTCAAAGTGTAATTGAACCCAGCTTATATATGTACATATTTAGACTTAAATCACCATTGAGCATCTATCTAAAAATGAAAACGTGAAAATGTGATAAAATAGCAATTGCTAAATGTAGAAGTAAGGGGTGCCCTTATATTATTAAGTATGCAGGCCTGGCCACTGCACTGACGCAGTATGCTCCATCCATTCAATATGGGTCCAGTTCTGCAAGTGTTTACATGTACACAGTAAATGCTTATTGCAGTATTCCAAAGTAGGCCAGCCTGCTTCAGTTAAACACGCCCTTCCTTCCCAGGAGTAAAGGCTTCAGAAATGGTCTCAGGTTGTAACAGAAAGAGAGGGCTTTAAGGATGTAGTTAAAAAAGCAATGGAGAGAAGTTTGTTAATAAACACGCTTTTGGTTTTACTGGGGTATAGGTTGTAGCCATGTTGGTCTAAGGACATAGACAAACAAGGTTCTTTGGGTGAATCTGATAACTTTTATTAGACCAACTTAAATAGCTGGAAAAAAAAAGAATTAAGCAAGCTTTTTGGTTTTACCTGCATTCCAAATTGCCTCTCCCTATTGGACAATTGTCCAAATCATGAATAAAATAAAAAAGTAATCCATATGATTGGTAAACAATTTCTTGTTTCCTAAATATTTTTCTATCCTCAATTTTTTTTTTTTTTTTTGTAAAGTAGTATACTATTAAAAAACCTGAAGCATAAACGTGCATCTGTAAATGGTCATAGCCTTTGGGACCATAAGAGTATTCTTGAAAAGCAAAAGTATGTCATGGTTGAGAGTAATAGCAAGTGATCTGGATTCATACAAGAGTATCCAAAATACACAAAAAGCAAAGATGGCAATGGGCTTGTATCTTGATTGCTATTCACTTAAAACTAGTATACCTAGCCTCCTGTGTATTGCATTCCTACTGCAAAAATTATCTAGTGGTATGGAAGAGGAAACCTAATAATATAGAAGAGAAGTTGTCATACATTGGAAAGACCCCAAACATTTAATAATTATCTGGTAAAAGAGACCTGAAAGGTCCATTTTCTTCCAGTTTTGACAGTACTATAAGCATTTTGCAATACAGTTTATATAAAAGGTGATTGCGCTCCGTTTTGTGGAAAAATTGTACAACATAACTTAAACGTTACACTTTCTGTTTTAGCTTATATAAAAAAGCAAAAGTAAATATGCAGTGTTTTCCCTGATAAACATATTTCTAAAAAAAATCATGTTTTCATTGCAGATAAGACCACATGAAATGGTTGTTGTGATGAATAGGAACTCCCTGCATTCTAGCTTAGTCTCCTCATGGTAGACAGTACAGCTGGCACTTACTGAATATTTAAAAGCTAGACAATTGATTTTATTATCTTTGCCTGATCTTAAACCAAAGCCTTCTGGGGGCAGCAGGCTTGACTCTGCATTCTGTGACCTTTTCAAAATCACAAATTGAAAATACAAGTGGATTACTCAAATCTGTGAATCCAGAGCTTGATCTCACTCCTGCTGTAGTCAGTGATTTCAGTGGAAGCAAGATCAAAACTTAGAAGCTGAGTACTACAGTATTTACTTGGTTCTTAATCAAGCAAAACTCCATTTGACTTTGAGTTAGGGTCTGGACACGACGCAACACATTTATATCATCGTATCCTTTCTTTGCACCGGTATAAAACAGATAAGATACATGGCATGTAGTGCTACACTGGGATAGCTCAGTCAAATCCAGGGTAAAGTTACACCATGAAAAACCAGCAGTAAAATACACTGAAGTTAAGTGTTAAGTTACACCTATGTTCATATATGCGTCCTTAAGATTGAATTCCCTAGCATTCCCCATGTATACTACTCCCCTATGGTGGACAACAGTCATGTTTGAATGATATATTTAATATAGTTATGATATATTTAAAAGTTAGTGCATTTGATTTCTGTATGACTAGGAGCATAAAGTATGTGTAATCAGCAAATGTGATAAGACTTTTCATGTATCTAATGCAATAGTGGTTTCTCAGTGTCAGCACACAACATGTTAATAAAATAAAACTGCGCTTTAATATTGAATAATTGTGCTGTACTTATTTTTGCCACTTAAAAAAAATTCAAGACCCGTCTTGACATTAAAATGATTAACAATCCAAACTTGAGCACTTTTTTGTCAATGAGATGAAGCATTTTTTTTTAATTCTTATTTCACTAATGTGTTTGTGTTTCCCTTATGTATCTCAGGGCACAATGCCCAGTGGAAAGCTAACTTAAAAAAATCTTTGTAAGCTCTTTCATGACAGCGAACCATTAAATCTCCTGAGTAATGTAGGGAAAAGCTGGATCATGCATAGATTACTCTTTACCCAGGATGCACTGCTGCCTGCAAGATTCTGAATAGAGAGACACACCTGCTAGCTAGCTGATAACACTCTGGGGTCATTTCATTGAAGAAACTGTCAGCCAGTAGGTATTTAAATAAAGCCACAGATGAATTCATGACCTGCACTACTGAGACTAAAAAGTTGTTAAAGCAGAAAGAGAATGTAGATAAATGCACATTCCTTTGTATCACAACAAAACTTTTACATGTAAATCAGCTGAAAAGGAGAGAATAGGGAAGAATGTGTTTCCATGTACAGTAGAAACAAGTTAGATTGTTCAGCTGCACATTTGGCTATCAGCCAGAGCAGTCGTGTGCCATGCTTGTTTGCCTACCAGTGCTGCTTAGATTGGCAAATGCCCATGCAGTTTGAAGAGGGCAGGCATATGACTGGATGCCTGCCAGTAAGTGTGTGGGATTGATGCCACTGCTGGACTCCATAGCCTGGTAGGAATGAGGAATACAAAGGCATTCAATAATCTGAATGTCCCTTTGCTTCAAGAGAGTGGTGCCAGGCAGCATTTAATGAGAGATTGCTTTGTTACAAAGTCCTCAACATCAAGTGGGCTGGTGAGCTCATTAACCTGACTGCAGCAAATAAAAAAGGCACACTCAGAAGACTCCCATGATAGCATACTCAATGGTGTAAGAGCCCTTTTGCTTCCTTTATGGTAATCCATTAGCAAGCAGCAGTGTAAACACCATAAAGCAAGCCAGTTTTCTGATTGTTCAACTAAAGTCTGTTTTCCCTTGGGGATTATGCCACCAGTTGATGTAGGTTTTTTCCTTTAACATTGTTATCTATTACATAATGACCTTCTATGCAATGAAGGATTTCCAGGTTCTTCACAGGAGCGTGACTGCCGTTAAGAAAACAACTAACAATTCCCATCTTTGAGAGAAGGCAATGGTAGAGCACATCAGAAAGCAAATAAACTACAAAGTGGAGTGATCCCAAGGGGAATGGAAAAATGATTATGCTTATATTTATACAAGTTCAGCCAGAATGTATGAAGATAGTACATATCTTGCCTGTATTGCCTTGTTCATGTTTACATGGGACTTTGTATTTATAGAGAAGATAGCCTACCCTGCACTTACATAACTTGGTTCTCAGTATCTTTCTGTGAATACTGTTTGCCCTCAGGAAAACGTATTAGTAAGCAGTTCTTCCAAAATGAGTGCCTGTTATGTCTCTATTTGCAACACATTGTTTGCTGATTTGATAATCTCAGAAGAAAAGATTGAAACACATCTCTTAGGAATTTCACATGTTAAAACACTGGACCAAATATTCCTGCTGTCTGAATTCATTTCAGTAGAGGTTATATTTTCAAAAAGCCAGATTAAAACAAATGAGCAGTGAAGTTTTATTATGTAAGTTGTTTCAATAGTAAAGAACTAATACCTCTACATAAGACTCATCCCCTCTTCAAAGCAAGAGTTTTGACAAGACAAACCAGGAAGTTCTGGAATATGATGATAATGTATTTTTTTACTTCTAAGTGATTGCTTTGAGTTCAGTACAAGTTAATAGTAATGACTTTGGTTATTTGGTTGCTTACTCAAGGCCCTATTACACAAGCATCTATATACCACAAAATAAAAAAAAAAATGCCAGAAGGCACTAATATCTTTTTCAGTAAAATTGCATTTCAGTTACAGTTTTGAAATAAGTGTTGGCCTTTCAGTCTCTGTAAGATTTAGTTATTTAACAACATAGAATTCCTTAAGTGATCTTCAAGGTGTTGCTATCACTCGTACCTGATTACAAGGTCAATTTAAAGTCCCAGAGCAGTAGCTATTACGCAGGCATTAGTATTTGAAAATATTAAAGGCAGATGAAATAATAAGGAAGTGTGTAAGATACTGTCTCCATTAGTTAGGCAAAAGATTACAGGGTGGGAGGGTCAAGGAATTGACTGATAATGCCTTGTGTCCATAACACTTCTACAGGTCTTCATGTTCAAATATGAGAACCAACTCTTTATTTTTATTTTTATTCTTACAAGCACTGTTTTCATTGATTTGTTGAAAAAATGTCTTTTGCTGAAATCCAGCTAAACTGTTGCAGAAATCTAAAGTGGGTTCCCTTTACTGTGGAGATAAAACACTAAGTGCACTAGCTCAGGCTGCTAAAAGGCTAGGGACAGACATTCAAAAAGCCTAAGCCTGAAATGATTCAATCTTTGCAGGTTAGTTTAACCTGGCTAGGCTAAATCAGTTTTGTAACCAGGCAGACAGCCCAGACATGCAGGCTCATGCCTGCAGTGGCTCTGACTTGAAGCTGGGGGGTGCTAAAGCAGCCCTTCCTTCCTTCCACAGCACTGTCACCCCTAACTCAGTGTTTATCACCCCATTAAGAAAACAGAGGGACATTACCAGCTACCTGCTGATTCTATACGCTGGTTCAGCACAGACTATAGCCAGCATGTGGTCTGCTAGCTAATACAGCCAGTCAAACACCTCTGGGCAAGGCGGGGGGCGGGGGATTCCTACTTAGCAGGGAGTGGTGAGGGGAGGAGGGAAGCAGCCTGCAGTCTTTGGAGCTCCAGCCAGGGAGCAGAGGGGAGGAGCCAGCCCTGCTGTGGAGCAAAAAGCCCCACCCAGCCCAGAGAGCATGCTGGGATGCTGGGGGAGTCTGATTTATCTTAAACCAGCAAGGGGTCTAGGGCAGACACTGCATAAACTGGTTTGACCCAAATCAGTTAAGTCTGAGACTACAATCAACCAGGTTTATCTCAAACTAGTTTCAGCCATTTTCAAACTGATTTACAGGCACTGAACATGAACATCTGTTCTGTTACAGGTATAAACCAGTTTCTGATCACTTAAACTGGTTTATGTGTAATGTCTGTACCTAGCCTAAGCAATCAGAAACCAGTTTATATCTGTAACAGAACAGTTCAGTACACAAAACCAGTCTATACTCTTAATAAAACAGAAGTTTGTGCACATAGCCTGGTTTAAAATGGCAGAATCCAGTCTAAGATTTCCTCCCTCTCCCCACAAAGGGTGAATATGTCTTCTGTTTTCCTACTCATCTAAACTATGCTGCTTACAGAAAACTGTATAACTTAGATCAGTTCTGCCTTGGGCTTTTTGAATGTCTGTACCTAGCTTAAAGGCTGTATTATTTTAGTTTGGTTGGCAACAATACAATAACCATATCTAGGAGACATACAAACCACCTGCCTTCTCCATTCAGGACCTGAACTATGTTGTGGTTCATAAGCTGCCAAGAGGGTTTGGCTCATCCTAGGAGTTGGTTGGGGCAAACATGACACTGACTGTTCAGCCAGATGAGCCACCATCTGGGCAGATAAGGATGAAGCAAAAGGGAAGAAGCCAAGAGAAAATGTTGATGTGCTTCTGTTCACTGTGTAGTACCTACTGTTTGTTTTATGGTATGTGCTTTTGTGGGAAGGCACATTTACTTGAAGTCTGGGATTTGAAATGGCAGGGTCCCACAGTTTTGTTTTGTTTTGTTTTCATGGAGTTGGCAGCAGTAACCTAAGTCAGGGGAGAGCTAGTAAGGCATGCTTCTCTCACTGAGCCACTGTTACAGGGGTGCCTGAATTTCAACAAATTTCAACAAAGGAATTAACATTTAAGAAATGAAAACTAGATCACTGAATTAAGTTCTACAGGTGCCACTACTAACACAAGCAGTGAAAAGCTAATAGAGAAACAAGCACATCACTGAAGGCAGGCAGAAAAAGGGAAGATACTAAGTACAGGTTAAATCTGAGATTTTCTTTTCCCTCCATTCTCTTGCTGTCATTATGTGAATCTCTCCTTCAATTTTGCAATTAGATTACATAAGAAAATATACTCCCAGATCCCTTTAAAATTGACTATGCTTGGGCAGCAGCTGTGATTTTAAAAGTATTTTTTAGAATGCATCAAGGCAACCTCAGACCATGATAAAAGTAAAGGGGAAAATATGAAATTAAGTAGGAAATATTCACCATGGCAGTGTGCTCTTAGAGCCTTCCATTAGCCTGTCTGTTTCTTTGGTTGACCTTGCCTTCTGTTGTTACAAAGGCATATTTAATCATGTTGTCCCTTCTTGAGGGTGGTAGGTTAAGAAGTAAAGGATCTGTTTGGTGTAATTTGCACAAAGTGTAATTAGTAAAGGAAGCAAATGGTGGGCTGGATTTTAGTCATTCTAGAAATAGAGGTTTTAGTTCTATGAGATCTGGTGGAAAGATGTTATTCCTTTGCCAGCAAACCTAAGTTCTCAAAAACCTGTGTATCATATTATATGCTGTTAGTTAGTGTGTTACTGGAGACCCAGACTTCAGTGGCCCACCAGCATCACAATGGAGTAATAATATTACTGTTTGGTATAATCCTGTGATGGGCAGACAGAGCAAGTGGGTTGGTTCTCTTAATGTCACATGTTAGCTGAATTAGTTTCACTCTTGTGCTGTAAACCTTCTATCACACCAGGGGTACATATACAACTTCACAAGATAAAATGCTTCCAGAACACTGGCCCGTCATGCAGATTTATTATCCTCAAAGTTGTAGTAAGATGCAATTCTTTGTTTGTGGTGGTTGGAACATTTTTTTTTGTATGCTACTGTTATAATGCTGGGCCACACTCTGGATGCACACAGTTCCAGATGCCTGAAGATTTTCAGTTACATCCACTTGTAAAACAGTGGGGGAAGTTCAGAAATGGCAAGCTCTATGTTAATGACCTTCTGTGAGGCGGCTAAGCAAAGTTTCATTTATTGTGTCCAGTCACTGTCTTCTCAACACCTAAAATTCTGTATTCTACCATTTCCAGTTCTGTGCCCATGGTCGTCCATACCACCCATTCTCACAGAAAATTAATTGTCCAAGTAAAGAAACCACATGGTATTGCTGTTGTGAAGGTTCCTGCTAATAGTAGCAATAGGTACCAAAAATTGCTCAAAGAATGTGAGCATGCTTACAGAAAACTCACTGAAAAGCTTTCTGAATTCAGAATACTTCACAATGTGGGGAAGACATTTAAAAATATTTCTGGTGTCTCTTGCTTATACTAATTGGACAGTTTAGTATAGGGTTTTCAGGAATTTCAGAGTGCACTAATTCAAACATTATGCACTCTGTCGAGACGAGGACCGGGCAGGGGGTGGGGGAGATGAGGCCAGCATTGCTGGTCTTGGCTCCCTCACTCTGCTCCCTGCAAGCAGTGCCAAGGATTGGACATGGGGTGGGGGAGCTGGGGCCAGCAGCACTGACCTTGGCTCCCTGACCCCGCTCCCTGCAAGAGGCAGAACAGCGGCAACATGAGGCATTAGGTGGTGGCACTGTCCCAGCCCTTCCCTGCCCCTCTGCCCCCAAATCATTCTTGATGGGCAATTGGCTGGTTTCACATATTTACATAAAATTTATGATCTTTTTGATAAAATAAAGGTCTTCTGCATAAAGGAAATTGCTGTTTCTCTTGGATCAATTTAACAATTGAAGAAAAAACCTATTTCATATAAGATAACATTTTCAATGCCCTGAATCACATCTCAGGATAGATTTTGCTTGAACTGCTCCTAGCCTGGTTCCATTTGAGGGAGAAGGAGATGAGGACATCTTGGAGCCCAAGAAACTCCTTTGTCCTGTCCAATTTGAGGATACAAGGAAAGAGAATTTCTTTCTTGTAATTCTAACCTTCAGGAAGCATGAGGTATCCATATCACAAAGCAGAAGAAAAATCCAGTTTTTCTATTATTTAGCCCCTGAGGGTAGAAAGAGAAAGGGAACTTCACCTTCATATATCCCTGAACCTGCATACCTTTGCATCAGCAGGGTGAAAGAAAGATCTCTGGCTTGGCATCTCCTTCAATATTTTCAATGGGAAGAAAGGACAAAAAATATGCTGGTGTGACAGAGTGCCTGGGAAGCTCTTTTCTGTTGAGTCACTTTGGATTCAGGTGATGAAATTACGGTTACCGTACGTCCAGGTTTTCTCAGACATGTCCTCTTTTTTGGACCCTTTTGCCACGCCCAGGAGCAAAAATAAGAGCAAACGTCTGGGTTTCCTGCTTTCCGGGGCTGGCTGCTTTGGGCTGGGAGCAGTGGGTAAGGTGATTGGCTGTCGGGGGTCACGTGCTCCCTGCATGGGTTCCAGCAAGATGTGCGTGTGTGTGAGCGAGCACGCATGCAATGTGAGAGCTGCTTGGGCAGCAGGGATGGGGAGCAGGGGTCTGCAGGTTAGGAGTGAGGGACACCAGCAGGGCTGGCAGGGGGACAGGGGGCTATAGATCAGGAGTGAGGGGTACAGGGGATGGGGTGAGTGACTGTGGGTTGGGTGTGCAAGGCACTGGTAGCAGCAGCAGGGGCTGCAGGTCAGGAATGAGGGGCACCAGCAAAGGGTGGGGGGTAGGGTACTGCTGTTTGGGAGTGAGGGGGACTGGCAGGGCTGCTGTCAGTGGGTCTGTAGTGAGGGGCAGCAGCAGGCATGGGGAGGGTGTGTGGCTTGTCAGTGAGGGGCAACAGAAGGGTATTGGCATGTCACTGCCCTCCACCATCATATTCCCCTTGCCCCCCATTCCCACAGGTGTCCTCTTTGTTGGACCTGGAAATATGGTAACCCTTAAAATGCTGCAAACTCATGCTGGCAAATGGGTCCAATAGCAACAATTCTTGAGGAAAACCATAAGAACTTGGGAACTTGACAAGCCTGGAAGTAAGATTACACAGAAGTGTAGGCTATGTGCATGAACTGGTTTTGTTTATTTCCAATAAGGCCAAATCCCAGGAAAGTTGGACAGGGGAGGGAGGGGGAGAAGGGGAGGGATAGTAGCTCCAGGGCCATGTGCTTTATTGAGAATGCATAAAATATTTTGACCTAGGTCTTCCAAAGCATTTCAGTTGGATAGTATCTAAACACTTCTATAAGCTGGGGTTTTGTGTTCATATATATAGTGTCAGGTTAAGAAGCCACCATGTCTGCTTGTCTTCAGGTGTCTTCTCCCATGGGTACACAGACATTTATCCCATTATAGTAGTTTGGATATTCAACTGACTGGACACTAATTAGATATATTTAGTTCAGCTCCAAAATGTAGCTATATGTCTCCTCCAGAACTTCACCTTTTAGACTTTGTCATGGATCTATTTTATTAAAAAATGTGGAAACTCTCATCAACTTTCCCAGCCAACAGGACATTGTTAGCCCTCCAATATTGTGTCTGAATGTCACCTTGAGTGACAAGATCATCCACGGAGGTTCACTTTGAGCACCTTGTTTGACATGGTAGAGTAAGGCTACAGGGTAACAAGAGTAACATCACATTTATGTTCCAAGCTTCAAGATTTCTAATTGGTATTGGATCCTGTTGAACCTCTTTCACTCAGTGATTGGATTCTTGCTACATATCTTGTATGTTACATGGCAGAGAGAATGAACACAATGATTGTGGCACCAAATAGAAAATGAGATGGATGATGGAGAATTGCCCGAGGCCAGTATGGAGGCTGATTTTTGTCTGCAAAAGTTTGTTAGTTACTTCACCCTCAGCATCAAATATAAGAGAGGCTGGGATGGATAGATAGATTAATAAGGTTAGTGCCAATGACAGCATATTCTATTAAACAGCTCAAAACAAATTGTTCCCACAGACAGGTCTCAAGACTAAGGATGAAACTTGTCACTAATTTGTACCCACTAGTTTAATAATCTTGTATTAGAGATATAGATGGAAGAGCAACATGTTCACACCTTTAATAGGGGGCTAAATCCTTGAAGTGCTCATTTGGATAAGCTATCTGTTGACTTCAGTGTAGGGTGACCCTATGTCCCAGTTTGGCCAGGGCACCAAACAGTTGGTCAAAAGTCCCCTCCCCAGCTGGAGTCCAGCAGGGAGGTGGAGCAGCATGGTGCACTGGGCAGGTAGCCAGGCAGGCATTGCTGCTACTATGTGGGAGCAAGGTGGGTAGACTGGAGCAGGTGCCACCCTACCTAGACATATGTCTTTGCTCCTGTAGTGCCTACCTAGCCACCTGCCTGGCACACCATGCCACTCCACCTCCCCACTGGACTCCCATCCAGGACTTTTGACCAACCAGCCGGGACCAGGCTATGAAATCCAGGAGTGTCCTGGCCAAGCCAGGATGTATTATTACCCTATGTCAGTGCAGGTTTTACGAAGAACTAAAAAATTATTGTAAGATTTGGCCCATTATTTGGCAGGTGTTGAAATACATCTAACTTCCGTGAATAGATATTAAATACTTATATAAAAGATTTATACCTAAATGGAACACAAGTTACAGAAATTTATGGGTGATAACTTTGCTGAATAAGATTAGCAATAGGAAAATAATTGTTAATACAAACTGATTTGCTATATATTCATGTTCATATAAATATGAATTTCTAGCATTATAGGAAAGGGAAATTACAGAAGTGAACTGAAAATAATTAAAGGACTAGGTTTTACTCTATCTGAACTAGAGTAATTAGTCCCCTGTATTCAACCACACCATTTTCAACACTCCATTTTTCTTTTTTCCTGCTTGTCAGATTCTGATCACCTCTGTCTCTCACAGGTGGAGTTCAGACTTCGGCAAAGTTAAAAACAGATTTTTAGTTTATAAAATATATTCTTCTTGCCAGTTGTCACCAGATTTTGAGTATCTTGGTTTCCTGGGAAACATAACTTGGTGTTGCTGTGGTTACCAGAACTGAGCTGACCACCAAATTTCTATGTTAGCAAGCTCCCAAGACAAGGAACTGTCCAATTTACCATATAACATAATAATAGATTATACAGAAGCACTTTGCAATGAACATTATAAATAAGGTGGCAAATAAGTTGTTAATAACTCCTACTTTCACTTGTTTAGTTTAAAGCTTTCTCAAATCATACGCCTTTGAAACTCTCTATGCTTGATCTTGGTTTTGATTCTCCTTCTTGTCAGAAAAAGTTTAAGAACAATCCATTCAGATGATTATCTAGGTGAATGGTGTAGCTAGGGAAAATATACTTTTCCTCCTAAAGAAAAAATTATAAGACTTTTTCACAAATAACTCAGAGAGGCTGAACTTTCAAATGTCACAAAATGTACAATTTCACATTGCATTATTGTAGGCTTTTGACTTTAATATAGTCATTCTTTTGCTATTAATGTTCCAGTGTACTCAGTTGGGTTAAGAAAACACATAATGAACACACACTGTTAGTTAAAGCAATAGCTGCTACTGCATGCATTAACTCTTGTTCCCAGTGCATTCTACTGAGCAGATGCTTACCATGTTCTGCTATAATTCTGGGTCTTAGTTTGGGGTAGAAGAGGTTGACAGATATCAGATACTGAACACCGTAAATTCCTTGATAGTTTTTGCTGACACTGAAAACCATGGGAGAGTAGCAGAGTGACTAATTTCTCATTCTCTTTTAAGTAACATAGTTGAAAAAGGTATTATAGCTGAACAAAATAATAATAATAATAACAGTTTGCACTTATAAAACAGCTTTTGTCCCAAGTTTTTAGAAGATTTTTCAAACATTAATGGTACACCACTTTATTCTCTGTTGGTGATGTGGTTCAATGATAGTGTAGGAGGACAGGCGAGGAGAGGGGAGGCAATTTACAGGGTGGATAGGACACTAATGCAGATTTTCAGAAGCTATACAACTAATTTTACAAGTGAAGACAGTTCAATGGCTAAATCATATTTAACATAAAATAGTCTTTCTAATCTATCACTGCTGTGCTTTGCTACAGTAGGAGGGTTTGAAATCTCTTTTGTAGTCCATTGATTCCATTGCAGATACTGCAGCAAAAGCAACTGCATTTAGGCTGCTTTCATGGTATCTATTGATCTGTCTATCTACATTATGAGTATAGTACCCAAGAAATATCAAAGCTATATATTTTGAATCTGGTACATTTCCTCTATGTGTGCATGCACGCATGTGTATGTATCTGCATTTATTGTAAGGAACTCTAGAGTAAAAATTGCAAAATAGTTTCAGTAATGACCATGTATTTTTACATGTCCAGAACATCCAAAAATACTCTTTTTTTGAGATAACCTGTTTTCTGTTTGTTCTTCTTAAAGGAGAACTGTTTGGTAAGTCTGAGTAAAATATGTTCATCTTTTTCTGTACAGGAAGAAGCACATATTTCCCACTGTAGTGAACTTGCACTCACTGGAACACAGCCCTCAAAAAGGCTGAATTTTGACATATGAAATATGATATGTAAACAGCCCTCAGTGTGGAATGCTTCTATATCTAAGTTGTAAACCACTGAAAAATAATTTCTGAGCATGCTTAAGAGGTCTTTTCTAAATATTTTTATAGCACTACTGAACCTTTTGTTAGGCCACCATGACTGAGTTGTACAAGTGTGACCTTAGGGTACCTGACTTTTGAACTGTGTATGTGGGGAGACAGGGGAAGGCCAGATGAAGAATATGATGCCTTCTTGGGAGGGCTAGACCCAGTTTTGCTCTTCCCAGGCATATATGCTTTAGGGAGTAGTAGCTGAAGAAATATCTTGTTCATAAACTTGTAATATTCTTCTCATGGTATTTTTACATGTGTTAACTTCATCAAGTTCAATGAAATTACTTCTGTTTGCAGTCAGAGCCAAGTAATATAGTTTAACGCATTTGGACACAAAGGGAAAGGAAACACCATCCTTTATATTTTCCCTTAAACTAGAAAGTGTTTGGAGGATGTAAGGACAGGCAAGTTAAGTGTTATAATTTTGTATTTTTCCCCATAAAGTTGCTATTAGGAACTGATAAGGTATACTGTTGATTTCCAGTTAATCCAAGTATTAGAATTCTAATGACGATTTTTTGTGTGTGTATGCATGCTAACCTCAGGACAAAGTTAAAATCTTTGTTAGGCTCCACATAGCCGTATGTTCAACAGGAAAACATTATCACCAATAAAAAGGAGGATCTGATTTGAAATAATTTCAGACCTTTCCACCACCCTCAGGTTAAAAAAAAAGGCAATGAATAAATTAGGAGCCATGTCTTTGTTCCGAAGGTCTAATTTCAATAGTGTTGTAATAGAAGGACAGAGGTCAGATTAAAGCATTGTAATGGAAATTCAAAATCTATATCCTAGAACTATATTCTTAAAGATATTATTTATCTTATGGCTGTAGGTGTAGATAGAGCCTTGCTTTACTAATAAGTAAATAATTCCTTTCCAATCCTGTATAGGAACCAGTATTTACAAGTGTGCACAGATCCAGTTCTTATGAAGATGTTTACTGCACTTTTTAAGTGTTTTTATTCTCTAGCTTTTTGTGGGAGAGTATACTTAACATATGACTTGAAAAGGAAGGTTTGAATACTAGTGTCATTATAATTTCTTTCAGTGCATTTGAAAGGGTTTACAATTTTGTTTTAGTATTCCTTAAGCATCCTTAACTGTCCTTTATGCTTCACATGAAAAACTGTACAAAATAATATAGCCTTTACTCTAAAGACCCTAAGCTAGGGACAGAAATTACACATAAACCAGTTTAAGTGATCAGAAACTGGTTTAAACCTGTAACAGAACAGATATTCAGTGCACATAGATCAGTTTAAAAATGGCTGAAACTGGTTTAAGATAAACCTGGTTGAATGTAGCATATCAGACTTAACTGATTTGGGTCCAACTTGTTTATTCAATGTCTGTCCCAGACCCCTTCCTGGTTAAAGTTAAACCTGAGTCCCTCGCATCCCATCATGCTTTTCAGGCCTGAGATGGTCTTGTCTGCTCCAGAGAACAGGACAGGCCCTGCCCCTCTGCTCCCTAGCTGGAGCAGGGGCTTGGCCATATGCCAGCCTGGCATGACCCCCTGGGGCAAAGTAAGGGGGAGGTGTTATTTCCTGCTCCCTTCCCTCTCCCATCAGGGGACTACATCTGGGGTCTAGCAGCCCCTGAAGCAAATGAAGAGTGGGAGGGGGATTTAATCATTCCCTCTGCCCCCTGTCCCACTGGCAGCTGGGGTCTCCCTAGCTTCCCAGCAGCCTCTGTCAGCCATTCCTCCCTGCCAACTCCAGCAGCAGAGGAGGGAGAGTGGGCACAGACAGCTGCCATGGCCCTGCCAGATGTCTGCCTCACTAGTGGCTAGGACTGGGGCTGCAGGGCTGAGCTGGGCCAGCCTGGGGGTGCTGCTGAAGGTGGATGCAGAGGGGCTGGCCTGGGCTGGGCCATGGGTGCCATGGGGGCTGAGCCCTTCCCAGCGGGCTGCAGCTTGGGCTGGAGACACAGGGGCTGCACCTCCAGATTGCTCCCAGCTTCCCAAGCTCAAGCCCCAGAGGCTGCAGCTCTGTGACATCCCAGGTCAGCAGCACAGGCAGCATGGGCTGGCATGGAGGCACCAGCCACAGCCACCATCACACCCCATGAGCTGTGCAGCACCTGGCAGCTGTTCTGCCCTCCTTGTCTCCAGCTGCTACTCCTGCAGCTGCTATTGCTGCCGGCCCTGCTGCTACATGGCACTGCTTTGGGTGGGTGGGAGGGAAGCTTCAGCTCCACAGCTTCTGCCCAGCGCAGGGAGCTCTGGCTCCAGCTCCCAGATACCTTCTGGTGCTTCTGGTCCACTTCCAAGTCTGCTGCCAAATGCGCTGGGGAGTCCCCCTTACTTTTGTGGGACACTCCATGTGCCCCAGCATCACAGCATTCATAAGGCCCTGTTATGTAGAAAAAAACATTTAAAGCTGTGTCTATGTCCAAATTGCCGAATTTTTCTGAATCTCTCTGATTTGATTTGGAGAGATTAAAGGGTACTCTGATTCGATTTGGATTTGGAGATTCAGCCACTGAATCAGGCAGAATCTCCACCAAATCGAATCAGGGACCGAAGCTTCTCACAGCCCATCTATCTATCTATCTGTCTGACTGTCTGTCTGTCTGTCATAAGAATACATTTATTTCAGTCAGCTTCATAAAAAACACTAAATAAGCAGTTCACTATCATAAGTCAATGCTATATAAAGTCCTGCTCCCTTCACTAGAATATGTAATAAAGGGATGTTCTCTATTTCTGCTTTGTGCTCTTCATCAGAAGAGTTTGGGGAAACACTTAAAGATGTTTTATGTGTGAGACCTTCCAAATTCTTTGTGTGAGAATGGAAACATTTGCAGTCATTTCCTTTGAGCTGTCAGATATTTTGCTTCTATTAGCAGCACAATGGAGTGAATAATAGCCTAGGGCCATATGCTTTTCATGTATAGAAGGTGAGTACTAACTTCCACAGTTGTGTCACTTCATATCCTGCTGCTCAGTTGCCTTTCCCCTTGCCAGCTGGATGACTGGTCGTTTTGAGCAAAACACCAGGTCTATACGTTTTCACTTATTCCTACTCCTGCTACCCCAAGTCTCTTATGTTATTAAAGGAATGGATTTTGTACCTTCCAGTGGTGCCTCTGCCTCAATTCTGCAAGCAGCCTGCTCATAGGTCTCCTCTGTTGGAGTATGATCTACAAGGTTCCCAACCATTGTTCTGTGAGCTGACAAGATAGTAGGGATAGTAGGATAATAGGAAGAATCAGGACAGTAAAGCATTAGGCCTGGTCCAGAACTTGCTGGACCTGACTACACTATGGCAGGGGGCTGGAGAAGTGATGAACGAGGCATTCATCAGAGGTCACATTGGTAAGCCAAGACCCTGTTTGCCAGGTATCTAAATCTACCCAGGTATTGCAGCCTCTTATGCAAATGTCATCCCTCATGATTACAAAGCTATTCTGCCTATTCCTTCCAATGCTGTTTTCTTCTAGTGACAAGATACAGAATCTTGGCTTGTGGATTACTAAGTGCACCAGGCTTGGTGTACAAAGTAAAGGTACACTGGGTTAAGTAGATTCCAGAAGTCATAGTAAGTTACATTACAATAAAAGAGATAATAACCATCAGATTTGGTCTGCTTGGGATGGCTAATGAGTAGAGATTTTTTAATTTTATTTTAAGGAAGAACAAATATTTCTACAATATGGCAGTGTGAACATCCCTTCAGAGATGTATTTTGTAGGTGCAATATTTAATTTCCCAGTATACATAACTCTCCAAACTTTCTCTGCTTCACCATGACCAAATGGTTGACATAACATTTCTAAAGTGGTATTGTTTGTTTTTATTTTAAAACAAAAATTGAAGGATAACTAGAATCTAAGGCAAAGGAATAAAGTTTTGCATTTATTTCATATCCCTCTTTGACAGACACAAAACACTTTATATGTATAACACTGATGAATGGTACTCAACTCTTTGAGCGAATAACTGTATTCCACTGTAAACCTGATGCACATGAGTACACAGCAGAACATTATGGCATGTTGGGGGTGAGAGGTTTGGAAAGTAAATTTAATTCTTACTCAAATGCCTGAGATCTCATACAGCAGATAAGATGCTTTGTGTATGTGTTTTAGAGAGAGCCTTCATCCAAAGACCCTCCTACTACAATTTGCATGGATAAAACATTGTATCTGCTCAGTACAGTGGTCTGCATTTTATTTCCCCTACTCATTCTATAGAATCTTGGAAATTAGCAATGGAAATCATCATTTAGGTCATTTCTAGTCAATCCATCTCCCAGCATTGGATTGCTCCCTATATATATTATATGATTCAGTGCATTGTCCAATCTAATTTTAAATAGCTCTTGCACTGGGCTTTCACCCTTTCCCATGAGACACTATTGCACAGTCCAGTAGTTCCCACAATTAGGATCTTTTTCCCAGTTGTGAGCCTTTGTTTATAAAGTCCTGAATTTTCCAAACAATGGTTGTGGGACAGATATTTCACATGGGGACATCTATTGGAAGTATCATCCTTCAAAAATGGAAATTAAAAAAAGAATTACACTTAATTTACACTATCTGATGTATACATTTGTTTTTGTGGCATGGTTATAAAATAACTGATGGCCCATTCAGTACCTAGTACTGTGTTTTTTATGTACAAAGACATTTATAACAGGAGAGTTGCTTTTTTCCAAAAAGAAGAATCATGTCAACTTAATTATGCAAAATGCCAGGCAAAAATAGGAAATTTCATTACATGTTCCTATACTATATATTGGTGCGTGTGTCGTGTATTTCAGGCTTTTTAAAAAAATTGTGACTGTGATGTGGCCTCCCTTTTTTTCTTTTTCTTTTTGTTTTGCTTGTAGCAAGGATGTAACTGAGATGTATAAAGCTTCTGGTATATATCACTATTTTTATTCAAGAATTTTTGTGTAAATGAAGCACTTCCATTACTCTCTAAAAATCCTAATTGCAATATACATAAAGCCTGTCAAAGCTCCAATTTCCAATATTTTAATGAATATCAAAAGAGTCCAGCACTTCTGACTTTGACAAATTGCAGATGAGGTTTTATTCATTAAGAGGGCTGCTAATGTTTATTTAAATGCAATTTACTGTTGCATTATTGATTAGCTACTGCAAAATTATCTTACAAGGAGCACGTGTAGCAAGAAGATTTCAGGTTAAGAAAGGATTTATCTAGGGAAGGCCTGTAGGCTTGATTTAGGCCCCAGGACATGAGAGTTTTAATTTATCTGGAAAGAAAGGCCTGGTGGAAGGGTTGCTTTGTTTGCATTTAGACAGCAGATGAAAGGGGTTTTGATGTTGAGCTGAGAGAAAATGGCTGACACTCTTGTTATTCACACAGAGAATTGAGCAAAAGAAAAAATCTATTAGAGGGGGCAAGATAAAAAAAGCCTTTTTTTCCCCCTCAAATCATTTCCAGAATCAGACTGTATGCTGCTTGTTATCTTCATAAGGAAAAATAATTCCCCCCACCCCCCAAAAAACCCCCCCTGTTGCCCGTTATCTAAAATCTGTTATCAAAAAAAAAAATCTATACTGCATTTATTACTGAATCGTCACTTCCTATTTGGGTGGCATACAACTCAGTGAGGTTGCTTGTGAATAAAGGATCTTAATTTTAACTTCAAAGTATAAACTAATGCTGGACTTAAATATTTTAATAAGAACTGAAATGCAGTGTTTACAAAGTTATTCTTCTGTACAGACTCTTTCTGACACTGTGTAGTGAAGCTAATGGTTAGCAGCAAGCCATATGTGCCACAGAATGGTGCAGTGACTAAAACACTTAGGTATTTCTACCTTAATAAGATAAGATATTTGCAGTGCTTCTCTTTTTTCTCCACATCAGTTTTACCAACAGGAATAAATTAGTTATGTAAACTATGACCATGAGACCAATCTTTCCTAAGAGACTTTATTTAATAAAGAACACACACACATACATGCAGCAGTAATGGAAAAGATTTAGCAAATTTAGGCCAAACACCCAGAAAGGTTCAATGAAAGAAGCTTGTGAATGAAAATAATACTACTGGAACAAATGGAATCCAATGAGCAGAACATATACTAATAGAATGAGCAGCTTTTAATTTCCAACTTGAAAAGCATGTGTTCAGCTCATTAACATGCTGCCTGAAAAAGCACAGTTCCAGTACACAGTATCAGGAGCGGACTGTCCTTTTCTAGAGTCATTAAAAACTGATAGTGCTTTTCATTCAAATGACAATCAGGAAAACTTGAAATCTTTCAGCCAATCACAGAGAGGAAGAATAATCCTACTGAAATTAAATCTGAAACTCAAATATTACACCAAGACCTTTCAACTTGTTCATTATTCCATTAAACCAATTGTGCAGGCACCATTCTTCACTTGAAATGAATTTAGAAAAACTTTCACTCTGAGACTTGGCCCACAAATGAGAATGACAGGAGCAGAATTATGTTTTCCTTGGGGGTTTATACCTCTAGTGACTCCAGTGATGACTAAGTACTAGTTCTGACAAGCTGAAGGTTAATTACTTACCCCATGTTTCAGGTCTGCTGTTGTGAAATGTCCATATAAATTTTTTTACAAAAAGTCAAAAGTGTGTGATGTTTACCATGGATTTACAATATTACAGTTCTACTGATTCAATGTCTGGATTCCCCTGTCCTCATGCCTTTCTATTTCTCATTTCTTTCTTAGTTAATTCCCTCCTCACCTCAACTCTCAAGAAACCTCTTAGTATTTTTCCTCTTTACCTTTAGTTCTTGGCAAACAGCAAATACTTCAGGCCACTCTAATGAAGAATATGAGCAATTAAAAGGTTGAGATAAAAAGGAAAGTGGAAGATGACATTTTGAGAACCAATAGTGTATGCAATTTGATCCATTAGAAAGCAACAAAAACCTTGGAATATATTGTCATGGTGAAATCTGCTTAAAATCAGTTAAATTATATGGATGCTTTTCGTTCAGAGTGAAATATAAATATATAAATATATTTCATTCTGAACAAGAAGCATCCATATAATTTAACTGATTTTAAGCAGATTTCACCATGACAATATATCCAAGTATTGGGACTTGGACTCCTAAATCCAAGTATTGGGAAAATTGGAGATTAGAATTCTGCAAAGGGGGGATTTACCTAAAACACTCAAAATGAAACATTGCTTAGTAAATCATGTCTAGTTCTCTTAGGATTTGTCTTTCCAACTTCTAATGCTTTTCTAGAACAAAATTTTATAAAATGAAAATACCAAGTTAAAGAAAATTATTCAGCTTTTCCTATATGTCCAGGCATCTCTAGAACCCTTTTGCCTTTTTAGACCGCTGCTTAGGCACTGCTAAATTCCTTTTTCTGTGCCCTGGCCTGCTCCGTTCATACTCCAGTGTTCCCAAATCCTTCTTTTTCCCCTCTCTTTAGCCCTGTTTCTCTTTATAGCAAGGCTTCCTCCCTTGTGGTATGGTCCATCTTTCTACTTTCCTTGCACATCACTCCTTGCTTCTAGGATCTCATCCTAAACACTGAGGCTAACATGAAGCTTTCCTCTATGTGTGTGTTCATATACATGCACACTTTGTGCCTAAAAGTACTCATCCAAACTTTGGACTGTACATGTGAATGCTTCATCCTCCCTTTCCACCCCCTCCCTATTTTCTCTCTCTTTCTCTTTCCCAACCTAGAATTTTCTACTATGCTAACATACATATCTCATCCATATCTCTTACATCTCCCTTTTTGGCTCTATCCCTTTCTTTTTCCATGGTTTTGTACATTCTAAGCAAATAGTATCTTGCCTTGTTCTGCAGTTCCTGTTGAGACTAAGGTAATATGTTCATTACAGTAGAAATTCATATTCCCTTCCTCAGAACCTAAATTCCTTAGTTCTGAGGAGCTAGAAGCCACTGGGAGATGGGAACACAAAGTAATCCTATTAATGGTACAGGTTGTCCACTACTATAATGACATTGCCTTCATGTACATGAAGAAAGGGGTGGGGGGGGGGCTGGATCAATAATCTCAAGTGTCTTTTCCATATTGTTTTGGTCAGAAGATGCATGAAATCATCATGCAGAAGGTTGTTTATATATGTAGGATTTGTCCATAAATTCCCTCCTTTCTCCCCTGTGGATGGCCACACATGGAGTTAAGTCGTGTGGAGAGCCTTTGGCAGATCCATCACACTTGGCTAAAAATGTCAATCATTGACAATTTGCTGCTAAATGATCTTTTATAATGTTTTAGGGACCTTAGTATTTTCAATGCTCTTGCTTTTAAATTACTTTGTTTTAGATACCAAATTCTAAGCCCTTTTGTATTTTATATGATTAGAAAATTAGATCAAAATTTACTCTGCCCAGTTCTGCTCTGTGCATTTCAGGGACAGTACGTTCTGAAGGCTGAGGATCTTGCTACTAAATTACAATATGGCATACTTTATTTCAGCAACTTTGTTCTAATAAGATAGCATAACATTGCTAATGTCACATTTGAAGCCAAAATAAATGAAGTTAAAGTGGATTATTATATTCAGCAAAGGCAGGCAGGAACTCTTGTTAGCAAAGAAACTTAAGAAAATGCTTCTCCACCATTTGGAGGCCAAACTACACCTCAAATTTTATCTGACTCTGGGGAATGTAGGAAATAAATAAAACATGGAAGCCCCAACTTATGCAATGGTGGTCCTAATTTCATCTGCTAGGACATTGAAGAAAATATTGAACAAAACTAGCCCTAGGACTGGCCTCTGGGACACTCCACTTGATACCGGCTGCCAATTAAACACTGAGCCATTGACTACTACCCTCTAGTTTGATGATCAAGCCCATTTTCTATCCACTTTACAGTCCATTCATCCGTACTTCCTTAGCTTGCTTGCGAGAATGTTATGGGAAACTGTATCAGAAGCCTTGTTAATGTCAAGGTATATCACATCCACTACTTTCCCCACATTCACAGAGCCAGTTATCTCATCATAGAAGACAATCATATTGGTCAGGCATGACTTGCCTTTGGTGAATCCATGCTGACTGTTCTTAATCACCTTCTTCTCCTCCAAGTGCTTAGAAATGGATTCCTTGAGGACCTGCTCCATGATTTTTCCAGGAACTGAGGTAAGGCTGACTGGTCTGTAGTTCCCCAGATCCTCCTTCTTCCCCTTCTTAAAGATGAGCACTACAATCATCTAGGACCTTTCCCAATTTTCATAATTTTTCAAAGAAGATGACTAGCAGTTCTGCAGTCACATTGGCCTATTCCTTCAGTACCCTTTGGTGCTTGCTGTCCAGCTCCATGGACTTGTACACATCCCATTTTTCTAAATAGTCCCTAACCTGTTCTTTTGCCACTGTTTGCTGCTCACCTCCTCCCTAAACTGTGTATCCAGGAGCAGTAGTCTGGGAGCTGCTTTTGCCTGTGAAGACTGAGATGAAAAAGGCATTGAGTACTGCAGCCTTTTCTACATCCTCTGTCCCTATGTTGCCTCCCCCATTAAAGGACACACCTTCCCTGATCCTCCTCTAGCTGCTGACATACTCATAGAAACAGTTCTTGTTACCCTTCATGTCCCTTGCCAGCTGCAACACCAGTTGTACTTTGGTCTTCCTGATTTTGTCCCTGCATGCCCAAGTAATATTCTTATACTCCTTCCTAGTTGTTTGTCCACATTTCCACTTTTTATAAGCTTCCTCTTTGTATTTTAGACAGCTGAAAAGTTTCCTGCTAATCCCAGCTGGTCTTCTGCCATACTTGCTAGTCTTCCTGTGCATTGGGATGGTTTGTTCCTATGCCCTCAGTAAGGTTTCTTTGAAATACAACCAACTCTCCTGGACTCCTTTCCCCATCAGACTGGCCTTCCAAGGGATCCTGCCCATGAGCTCCCTGAGGGAATTGTAGTCTGCTTTTCAAGTGCAGGGTCTGTACTCTGTTGCTCTCTTTTCTTCCTTTTAGCAGGATCCTGAATTCAATCATGGTTGCTGCTGCCAAAGTTGCCATTCATTACTATATTCCCCACCAATTCTTCTCCTTCTCCTTCTCCCCTGCCTGTCTTTCCTGAACAGTTTATACTGGGATGGGGAAAATACAGCCTGTGGCACCATCCAGCCCATGGCACATCCTGCTGTCTGCTGGGGATGCAGCAGGGTGCTGGCAGGGGCTGGGCTCCAGGCTGTTGCAGGGCAGGGGGCTGTTGCTGTCCAACACCCAGTAGCTCCCTGGAACTGCCTATGTGGCCCAAGGGCCCAAATAATTCTCTGCCCCTGGTTTATATACAACCATGACAGTGCTCCATTCATGCAAGTTATCCCACTAAGTCTCTGTTATTGCAATCACCTACAAGATCTGTGATTGTGCAAGGATTTCCAATTCTTCGTCTCTGAAAACAAAACTGATTTTAATTAGGATTCTAAATTGAAGCACCAAAGTTTGATTCTCTTGGTCTCTTGTTTGGTAGAATATTCAGTGGCATGCTTTCCTTGATGAAAGGACTATGTCACATGTGGCTACTGTAAGCTGCCTGCCAAATAAAATATTCCACTGATGATCACTAAGAACCGAAGAAACTTACTAAGCTTCAGTCCAGTGATATCCATCCTCACGGTGGGCCTGATCTAAAGAACAGCTGGACACATTCCTATAGGCTTTGTCTTTAACAGTTATTTATTTATTGCTTGTGTTACATTCTTGCATTACATTTACTGCAGCATAAGCTGAAGACCTGAAACCTCACGGTGGTTGCTGCTGCACAAAAACATAACACAAAAACTGCCTGCACAAAAACTATGACTAAGATAAGAGAAAACATGGTTATAACCAATGGACAAATGAAGCACATAGTAAAAATAGTCATCAAATCAGGCCATACATGCTGGTATTAATTAGTACAAGCCAATATGACAACTGTTGGATAATGTTCACTGACATTGACTTACTGAAAAAAGCAACCTATTTTAAAATTGGAGAGGATGAACTTCACTGTAAAACTTGAATTCTCAATTTCATTTCCAATGCTTTAACTGAAAAAATGCAAGTTTATCTTGTTGCCCTGAGGGGTCAGGCCAATGCTCAGGATCTCAATATTGCACTGTTAGACAGGAGGGAGTGGTGTACAATTGCACATATACAAACACAAAAATTAATTAGGTGCATACACACGCACACCACCAGGTCAGGCACATACACATCCAAACCAGTGCCTAGGCACATGCATACCTATCACCAATTCAAGCACATACACTATACACCCCAGAAGTTAGACACAGATCACTAATTTGTATATCATGCACACAATGCCATGTGTACACACACACACACACACACACACACAATGGCAGCAGGGGTTAGAGAGGGTTGGTGCAGGGGCTGAAGTCCACTGAAGTCCAGGAGGACAGAGAGAGAGAAAGAGAGAGAGAGAGTCCAAATTGTAGGAGGATATATGCAGGTAATATCTACCTATTCAGGCTGGAAGGGGGGCCTTGTCCAGTAGGTGTTGTCCAGAAGAGGGTTGCTGGCAGGGCCTCTGGGTGGATACGTGGTGTGGCATTGTGCTAGGGCAGATGGAGAGGGTATCCCACTGGGTCTGTCTTCACTGCCCCTTTTTATAGGAGCAGACCTTGTGTGACCGTAGTGACAGGAGGCATGCCCAGGCAAGGGTCAGCCCCTGGTGTACTGAGCATGTGTGCTCCATGCAGGGATTTGCAGTTTCAGGTGTCTGTAATGGTGGGGTACAATGGTAGAGTTGCTGGTTCTGCAGAGTCTTTTGTCTTTCAGATGCTGTCTTGTCTCTGTTCCTGGGTGAGGTCTGTGGTTCCTGGATGAATCAATGCAAGGTGATGGCCCAGTCATTACAGGCCATTCAGTAGAGGCCTGCTACCATTGTATTTCAACCATTCCCAATCACACTTATTCATCAGGGAACCAATTTACATGGGAGGGATATGTGACTCATACAGTTGCAACACAGGGGATGCTTGGGCAGAGGACAGGAGATGGAGACTTGACGTATAAAATGGAAACTTGACATGACTTTTGTTCACTTACAAACACAGGCCTAAACCATACAATATCCATATGAAACAATAAAAATCAATACAAACATGATAATAATACAATATACAACAGTAAAAATCAATACAAACCTAATAACTATACAATATAAAACAGTGGATATCCAAAACCAAAAACTTGCTACCAAAATAAAAATGTTTAAAGCTTATCCTAAGTTTGAGCTCACTTATTCTTATCTATAGGGAAAGAGAGGGAGAGAAAAAGTCAGAAATGGTTGGGGAAGGGGAGGGAATGCATTTTAAAATGAATTAAAAAAAAAAAAGAAAAACTGGGGGTTTTGCTGCAATCTCAGAATAGTAAAACTAGGAAATACTACAGGGGGCTGGAAGGCTTTTGTTTCTGTTTTTTCTGGAGTATTCCAGAAAAAAAAGAACAATATTTGAATTTGTGCCTGTTGATTAACAGCTTCTGGAAACTGCAGAGTCTATACATTTTCCATTGATATAGAAAGCTTTTCTATCAACTACTTGCACAGCAGTTATTTAGCTTGAAATGACCTCCCCATGAAAATTCCAGCTCTAATATCAAGACAGGAATAACAAAGATTTGCTCATTTCTCCTTTCCTAATTCTGATGTAAATTCAGTGACTATATTGGAATTACACCAGGGATAAACCTAGCCCTTCATTTCTAGCAGGTATAGTATAAATTTAATTTCATGGCAAACTGAAGTCTATTACAGAAAAACAGAGAGGGCAACCATCTCAGCAAGGCCATCTCTCTTTTTATAGAGTTTTTTTAAAGTGCATGTAGATCTTGTAAGCTTTGCATGTACCTGCCAATAAAAATAAGTTCTTTGTTTGAGTACAATGCTGACAAATTAACCAACAAACATTTCCAGTAGCTGGCCACAGCAGTAGCTCAGGAAGGAGAGATGGATGGCCCTATTTTACCATACTTTCAGATAGGTAGCCTGCTGCCTTGCTCTTGTTAACAAACACTTCCAAGCCAGCCAATGGTTCTAAGAGTTTCTAATGATCTTAGTGAAAGACGCTGGGGGCAAAATAAACAAACTCTGAAGGTATAGTTTTAAAATTGTTTAATAAGTGATAGTTTTTGTATCTTTTCATTTGCTCTTTTTGGTTGTGAGGTATTAATTGTAGATATACTGAGTACCCCGGGAAGAAACACAGGCACTCCTGCCAAATAACTTAATCGTTGGTATTTTGCCAATAAGACCTTTGACTGCCCCCAGGATTGACACTATGTCCCTCACTATCTTTGCAGAACTAATTACTTGTAGGAATTAAATTACAGCAGCAAATCAGCACCCCATCGTGATTGGAATCTGTTCGATTTGGGCCTCTCATTACATTTTGTATTTAATCTTTCCTTTTAAAATGGCCTGTTGAGTAGATCCCAGTAAGGTTCATGCTGGTGGAATAAAGTCCATGGCATAATGCCATTTTATTTTAAATTACATTTAAAGTGTACTTCTACTTAAAAAGCAACCCTCAAAATGTCCTGAAGCAATGGGAATGACATTTACCATCTCAATTTTTCTCCATATTGGATATCCTTGTATTTGTAAATAGAGGAAAACCCTTTCTTTGCAAGCTTTGCAGACTTGTCCAGGGATCTCACAGTCAAGCCATTCTATGTGATTTGTGTCACTGCATGAACTAAGAATCCTGTCTTTAGTTCTTCCTGTGAAACTTCACTGCCTGAAGGTAGAGCTGATGGAGAGGGCAGTCGTAAGAGGCATCTACTCAGATAGACAGCTTTAGGCACAGTGGATCTCTCAGGATTGGTCAGATGTGAAGTTTTTCTAAGGTGGGAGCAAATGTTATATCTGGGTTTGGAATTTTCTTTAAAAATATGGTTTTTCACTGGAAAATGTGGATTCATTGAACATTTTGCAGAAACATGCCAGTTCTGAGTTTAAGGTTCTTTTGGAGAGATTTCTCATGACTGGAATGGTTCACACAAGAGATACTGACTGGAGTCCATGGTTTAGGGCACTCTGCTGTGTGGTGGGGGACCTAAACTCAAGTCCATGCTTCGGTGAAAATATAAGTATTTATAGAAAGTTAAACAGCTCTAACAGGAGGAACTACAAAAGCCATTCCCAGAAGAGCTAATAATCAAAGTACTCACCTGAGATGAGGTTCAAATTCTTTGAATCAAGTGGAGCAGAGACTTAACTTGGATTTCCCACATGTCAGCTGAATGCTATACAGTACAGGTGCAGGGGCCTCCTCCTGTCTCAGCCTCTTTTGAAGATTTTCCCAAAAACAAAGAGATTTCATCCAGATGTGGAAACGGAGAACGTATGAAATCCTGAAAAAAATTCAATGCCTAGGAAGACCATTTCCTCCCCTAGCTCTGTAAACTATAATCCCTTTCTTTTGCCAACAGACTGAAGAGAATCTCAATGTTCTTTCCTATGGCTTTCTATGCCACAAGTGTCGGAATGTCATGGGAAGAAGATTTTGTAGGTCCAGACCTAAAGAAACATAAATGGATCCTTTACAGTTGAGATTTGCTTTATACAGTATTCCACTAGCATCAAATGTTATGCCAGGTACTGGAGAAAGTTGCTGTGGGCCAGGGCTGATCTGTCGCCAAAGAAAAGAAATGTGTAAAATGAAAGGGAACCTAATTTAAAGGAAATCCTCTGCCTTACAAATATAAAGCTAAAAATAAAATATGAAGTTCATTGTTAGTTGGTTTGTCCTTCATATTTTAGTCCAAAACTTGCCTTGAGATTTTCCTCCTCAATATTAGCTAAACTTCTTTGTAACTGGTTAAACATTTTGGAAGCTTTGGATACAAAGGGGCAACCTAGCAGGCTGCTTTCCAATTCTTATTCAATCTCAATACTCTTGTTTCCATGAAATCAAGAAAAGCTCATGTAAAAGGAAGAAAAGAGTACCTTTGAGGGTCTCAGATCATATCACAGTTCATTGCTGTAAAGGGCATATCACATATGGAAACCTTTGTGAAAGGTGTAAGATATTAACTCAACTGTGCCACAACCTATTTTATAACAGCTTTTGCATAATAATATGATCATTCCACACAATGTCACACCTAGAAATGGTAAAATCCACCATTTGTATTTGTGGAAGGGTTTTCTTACCGATTTCAGAAAACATATCTTCTTGATCAACCTGTGCCTGCTCATAAAGGATTATGTTATGAAACTTTATCTCATACTAGGTAACTATTTGCCCCTAAAATTGTTCCACAGGGCTGGAATTATTCCTGGAGTAAGATGGAACTCAAAGGTTAGAAACAAACCTCACCAAACGAGGCAGATCAGCTGTGTTGCATGCATTGTGGCACAACTATAGACTGCTATAGACTAGGACTGCTTTATCATCAAGGAGCACATCTGTGTGGGGGGCCTGTAGGGGAGATCATGCAAAGGGGTAACCATCATGGGTTCATCAAAGGCAGGTCCTGTCTGACCAACCTGATTGCCTTTTATGACCAGGTAACTAAATACTTGGATGGTGGTGTTGCCATGGACTTAGTCTTTCTAGACTTTAAGAAGGCCTTTGGCACTGTCTCTCACCCCATTCTCATTAATAAATTAAGCAACTGTGGCCATTGATGCCTACACAGTTGGATGGGTAAAAAACTGGCTGATGGGGCCCACCCAGAGAGTAGTGGTGGACGGGCCATACTCAGCCTGGCAAGATGTGAGCAGTGGGGTTCCACAGGGCTCAGTCCTCAGGCCCGCACCATTTAACATCTTTATCAGTGACTTGGACAAGGGGGTTGAAAGCACATTGTCCAAGTTTGCTGATGACACTAAGATGTGGGGTGAGGTGGGCACACTTGAAGGGAGAGAGAGGCTGCAACTAGAGTTAGACTACAAAAGTGGGCAGATGAGAATAGGATGGGGTGCAACATAGATAAATGGAGGGTGCTGTACCTCGGGAGAAGGAATCCACAGCGTACATAGAGCCTGGGGAGTTCCCTTCTTGAAAACACAGAGGTGGAAATGGATCTTGAAGTCATTATTGACTCCAAGATGAACATGAGCTGCCAATGCCAGACCGCAGCCAGCAAGGCCAGCCTTACCTTGTCATGCATCCAAAGGTGCATCTCAAGCTGGTCCAGAGAGGTGATACTCCCCCTCTATGAGACTTTGGTCAGGCCGCAGTTGGAGTACTGCATCCAGTACTGGGCGCCTCACTTTAAAAGGGATGTGGCCAGCCTGGAGAGGGTTCAGAGGAGGGCCACCCATTTGGTGAGTGGGCAGCAGGACAGGCCCTATGAGGAGAGACTGAGGGACCTGAACCTGTTCAGCCTCAGCAAGAGGAGGCTGAGAGGGGACCTGATGGCTGCCTACCAACTCATCAGGGGAGATCATTAGGAAATAGGAAGAGCCCTATTCCCCCCAGCACCACCTGGGGTGATGAGGAACAATGATAATAAGCTGATGGATAATAGGTTTAGGTTAGAGATCAGGAGGCAACATTTTACAGTTAGGGTGGCCAGAATGTGGAACCAACTTCCTAGAGAAGTGGTCCTTGCTCTTACCTTGGGCAAATTCAAGAGGAGGTTGGATGATCACCTGTCTGGGGTCTTGTGAACCCAGCATTCATTCCTGCCTGTGGCAGGGGGTCAGGCTAGATGATCTGATCAGGTCCCTCCTGATCCTAGCTACTATGAAACTATGAAACTGATCCATGTCACTCGGTGAAACACACATTGCCCCTTGTCCTGTCTTGATACAGGACAAGGGGTGATATGATCTCCCTGTTCTTCCCCCTGCCTCTGACCCGCGGTGAAGGTCTGGGGCAGTGGGGAAAATGGGATTTTCCTTGCCTAGTCAGCCACAAGGTAACAGATGTTTGTTGCAATAAAACAGCAGAGTCTATTACTACCTTTTGTTGTGCCACTGCTTTTCTAGTCGTGTGGTACAACAAACGATAAGGACATCTATTTGCTCGGCATTTGTGCTGCCTGTAAAAATTTTTAAGGCGGCACATATGAGATGCCAGACAATATCTGTTTCCATCCAAAGTGACAAAGGTCAGCCAAAGACGTTTGGGAAACCTAATAAGCAAAAATAAACACTAAGTGGGGAAATCACAATTGCTAAAACTCTTGATTTATGGATTTATGGTTGGGAAGATGAAGGGCATGTGGTAATTTTAATATTTTAATATTTTAGAATTTGATATGGAAGCTAATTAAATTTTACTCTTGAAATGAATTGAAATTGACTTAGAAACTAGATGAAAGAGCAGAAATATTTGCTTATAGTGTTATTTAGCACTTCCCATGCAAAGAAAAATGGAGGAGCTGTCCCAAATGAATGATGATGATTTCTGAAGAAAACTTATAAAACATAGTCTTACAACAGTTATGTCTATACCACTACAGTTCAGTGGCACACATTGCTCAGGGAGCACTGCTCAGAGGCATATCACACCATCCCCTTGAGCACTGCCTCCCAAAATGGAAGTAATATAGATTTCTTAGTGTATCTCTAGGAGTATACCAATAAGTAGTTTTGGTGTCTAGCACCATGCAGAAGCAGCCACAGTGCTTTCATTTCGGGAGGTAGCGGGAAGGGCATGCCTCCATATAGCGCTCCCTGGGACCTCATTGAATCAGTATGATTCTTAGTGGTTATAGTACAGAACTAGCAGTCAGAAGACATCTTAAATCTTACTTCTAAAACTAGTACTCTGTCTGACCTTGGATAATCATTTAATTGCTCCATAGCTCCAGTAACCACTGAAGTCAGTGGGACCCACTCCACCTGTGAAATGAATATGTAGTACTGGCCATACATACTTTGCAGAGTAATTGCAAATCTTAATCAGTTATTTTTTAAACACTCTCAGATGGTAGGTGCTATAAGTGCTAAAATAAAAGGTAATAATAAACGGCAATGTTTCTAATTATGGAGAGGTATTAATATTAGTTCTCATCTGATTTTAATATTTTCATTCTGTGGATGTGGGTGAAAATGGCATATTGATGACATTTGTAACCAATTCTAAATTTGAAGGTGTTGTGAAGACAGAGAAGTAACAACACAAAGCATACGGCTGAGGTTAGACATATCGGCAGGAATTACCAAAATGAAATTCAGTTAGGAAAAATACAGAATGCACATCTGAGGTAAAAGAGACCACTAAATCAGAATGAATAGCTTTGAAAGTTAGAATAAACATAGAGATAAGAGTAGACTGCAAATTAGACAGAGAAGAGCAAAAGGAATTATTAGGGTTCTGAAGTCATTGATCTCCAAGGAAAGATTGAAAGCCGAATGTGCTGTTTGCTTAAATGAATGCAGTCTTCAAGCTGGGCTATAAATCTTGCTACCAGGGTCCCTGTGAGCTTGTATGCACTGCGGCAGTGGCATGTCCCAGAACCAGGGGCACAAGCATGTCCCACCTGTGCAAAGCTCATCCAAATGCACAGCCATACTCCAAATCCAGAAGTTTTCTGTGAAGCTGCCCCAGGCTTGTGTGGTTGCCTTCAGGCCCACCAGAGACAACATTCAAAAGTGAACACAGACGGATAATCCTGGATAAGCCCCTACTGACATAGTTCAAGATCTAAAGGGTAGTTGTGGATTTAGATGGGTGGGATTGGTTCAATTTCCTTGGTGCTGGAACCAGCTGCTACAGTGGTATAGACAAGTTATTTTATGGGGAATCAACGATGCAGGAAACCTGTTAGACAAGGTTCAATTTATCTTTTATGAGACCGACTAAATGGTTGGAAAATGTGTTCTTTGCAAGCTTTTGGGTACAAATACCCTTCTTCAGGGCAAGGGATACTGCACATAGTGGTCCACCTCTACTTGTGGGGCAGAACCACGCTGGATTGCTCTTTGAAACGTTCAACCTATATCTTTTTTAGGTAACTTAAATACCAGAATCAAACTAACCCATACAGTACTTGGCTACAGATTCACCTTCTATTTTATAGGTTCCAGATGCTCCTGCTGAACCAGTTTTTCACAACAATTTGTCCCTCCCACTCTCTGCCACATCTTTAAGTCTATATGTCACTGAGAGAAGAGGCACCCAGAGTCTAACCCCTGCTGGTTTTAATACACATGTACAAGTGTGCCGGTGTCTTGGGGTACATACAGTCGCTACATTTACATTGACCTAACCAGGGTTAGGTCGATCGAAATGCTTACCTGTGCAGGCATTCAGAAGGGTTAAATCAGGCAAAATATGATGTTCCTAATGTACGTTAGTTCACCTGAATAGGTTCACTAACTTAGATCAAGGCTGGGTTAACCTGATCTAGGATATGGTTAATATGATCTTGGAAATGCCTGTACGTGTTTGCACCATAGCCCTGGGGCTGAGAGAGCCCAGCTCCTCACCTCAGCCCTAGGGCTGTGCTAATCCCCACACTCCCAACTCTGACTGGACTATCTTTAGCCCTGTGACCACCTCTTCTCCCCGCACCAACCCCCTCCTGCCCCCAGACCCACTCGTTCCACCCTGAATCCTGATTCACTTGCCCCACACCAAGTCACTTACATTAGTTTACACTGTTTTCATAGCTCCTGGAAGTGATGAATGCATGTATACACACCTCCTGGGAGTGAAGAACTGCTTCATATGCCCTCATAAAGTAAACTGCTCACACTTAGCCCAGGTGTGGCAAATGATTGTTCACTAAGTTAAAATGGAATAGGTCCTACATTGTAGCTGTTGGAAGCTAGGGTGTTTGGGACATTTAAAACTATATTGAACAAAACACTGGAAAATGCTTACAGAAGGAATGGAACTGGGTGATCTTTTCAGGCTTCTTTTTTTTAACTAGAAAACACTCTAAAGAGTTCAGTTTTAGAAATCCAAAGGTCTGGAGCCACCAAAAGTGACAATTTCAAAATAAATCCTACAAAGATGTACATAGCAAGTGTTTACCATTGGTCAGTCATATAAAATGCACTCACATTTAGTTTTATTATCAAAATGGGTGACTGACTCAGATTACAATATGCTTTTAGCTAAGTAAGCTGCTCAGATCATTTTGCTTTGCTCTTTTAATTACTGATTGATTGTTCCTACACAACATGATTGATTTAAGGTAGTTTTAAGATATTATGTGGCATGGAGATAAGGGGAATTAGTTTATTGCAAACAGATTATTTTATAGTTAAGTACAGTACTCATTAAGAAATGCAGTCTAGGATTTGTGATGAAAACTTAAGGCCCTGGCCATTTATGAAATGCAAATTCTTTTATGATTGGTGAGATACATTTCTTACCAAATAAGGGAGATGCTATTTTTTACTGGTTTCAATGAACTTGGAGGCATAAAGAGGAGGAGAATTTTGTAAAGGAAATGAATTACAGAAGGAATAACAATTTTGCACTTACTTGCTTTTGATTGAACTGTTCTGAAGAGAAGACACACAAAAATTGGGGTGCGGGTGGTATGGTGTTAATTATGACATAAAAATACATTTTTTTTTCAGATTTTCCCCATCAACAGAACATAAATAACTGCAGTGTAAGAGACTGTTAAAAATAAATGAATACAATTTACAGAAGATTTTGAAATAGTAGTAAACCAAAGAGAACCAATAATGCTCTCATACTAGATTAACAAATCTATTGTTTATTACCTCAATGATATGGCATGCTGTGAGGTGCCTATGCTCATGCAGTAATGATTAGATAGCTGGCTAACTTCCAGCCAGTAAGATTATTAACACTGTTTTGTGAAGACTCGGTGTAAGGTTGATTTTCATGCACTGCATATTGCACAGAGAAAACTTGTATTAATCAATACAAATTATTCCCTGCACAATAAAACGCAGTGGGGGCACAGAGGGGAGGCTGGAAATGAGGTGTTAATGTGAAGGAGTATGAAGAATAAAGAACATCACATGTTTTATCTCTAATGAATGTTGATTTTTGAAGGCAAGACTTTGAAAAGGTGGAAGCATTAGTGGTTAGAGCACAGGATTGGACTTCTGGTCTTCTGTGCTCTGCTGCTAGTTCTACTAATGACCTGTTACATGACCTTGGGGGAAATCAATTTCTTGGTTCCTACCTCAGTTTACTCACCTTTAAAACAAGGATATCTACCTACTTAGGTCATAATTTATGAATTGTTGTAAAAATCTGGGATTACTGAGGTGGAAGACACTTTAGGAGTGCAGACCATTATTAATATACTATATGCAAACTTGAAATAACATTGAACAGATTAATTTCTGAAATATGAATTTAATATAATGTATCGAAATAATCATCAGTTGTGCAGATAAAATGCTTATTATTGTAGTTGTCTTACTAATAATGCTGAAGTTTCCATAAACTGTTTTTTTTCCAGGTAATAATAACCCCAGGCATGGTATCCTTGAATTGTACACCATGCCATAAATCTCAGAAGCAGGCACTACCATCATATTACTTAGCATTATTAGCTGACCTGGGAATTGACTAAGAGCTTTGGAAGCCAGATGGACTGCAATTGTTTATGCTATGCCAGTTTGTGGACCAGTAGGTAATTGTTCCACTTATTACCTAATTCTGGTGGCAGTCAACAGCCCCCACTGTGAAGCTGCCAGAGAGCATGTGTATTAAGGGGTTTCTGACAGTTCCAGGCAGCTCCATGAGGTGTATTCTGGGAAGACACTAGCAGCTGAATAGGTCACAATAGCCAGATGAAGAATGTCTACACATGCCTTCACCTGGCTGCCAGGCAGTAGAAGAAGCCATATTCTGGAGTAACTCTGTTGGTAGTGGGTGCATCTACACATGTGGATTTACCATGCAGTAAATGAAATTACTGCATAGTACAGGCGCGCATCTACACATGCATGCCCAAAGTGCACAGTAAATATGGTGACTTATGCTGACTTGAGTATAAATTCAGTACCTGCATCGTGCAGGTATGAAATTTACATTCGATTAGTTACCGAGCAGTAACGTTTATGTAGATGCCTTACTGCACAGTAACACTGTTTGTTCACCAGAGCGCCCCAAGGGATGATGAGGTCGAACGGTCACAAACTCCCGCAAGACCATTTTAGGCTGGACATAAGGAAGAATTCTTTACTGTCCGAGCCCCCAAGGTCTGGAACAGTCTGCCAGCGGAGGTGGTTCAAGCACCTACATTGAACACCTTCAAGACTAAATTGGATGCGTATCTTGCTGGGATCCTATGACCCCAGCTGACTTCCTGCCCTTTGGGCAGGGGGCTGGACTAGATGATCTCCCGAGGTCCCTTCCAGCCCTAATGTCTATGAAATCTATGAACTGTGTGTGTGGACTGATTTAGGATTAAAGATAGTCCCATGCCAGTCCACACACAGCATTAATACACTTTCACACTTGCACGTGTAGATGCTGGCCTATTTCCACTTGCTCTGCAATAATTTACTAAGCAGTAAAATTAAGTCGGTAATAAATGCACATCTAGGCATGCCCAGTGTGGATGGTGCTGCTGTTGCAGAGGGGCTTTGATCTTGCCTGCACTCTGAGTTATGCAAACAAAGCATAACATTGTAGTGTAGACTGGACCCTGCTCATCCTTTGTTGCATTGCCATGCGTTAGAAATGAAGGAGTTGGACACTTGGATCAACTGAATAGACTGAGCCAGGAGCCTCTGTTTCTATTTCTACCACTGCTATTCTCTTGGCACTCTGTGGTTTCATTTATCTACTTCTTGCTTCAGCTTACCTGTCTATAAAATGGATTTTATGTACATCATAGGTGTATTATGAGGCTTAAATCTTTGTAAAAGGCTTTCAGAGCCTTAGATGGGATAGAGAGAAGTGCTAAGTATAAAATGCTCTTGCATGTACAAAGAGTTGTTTGAAAGAAGAGGTTCTAGCAGCTTCTAGACTACCAGGGTATTTGAAAAATAGCACAATGTTTTTGTTACTGGGATTTTTTTTTTATTGTAAACCACGTGGCCACTCTCAGTACTGGGCACAGAGGGCACTTCTACACGTGCTCTGGAGGTATGTGTATGTGTGTGTGTGTGGGGGGGTGATGCTTTAATTTGAACAGCTCCAAGAGCCGCTTTAATTAGAGCACTGTGGTATCTTGTGTATCAGTCACTGTGCTTCAGAATGGCAGTGGACATGTTTGAACTAAAGCTTTAGTTCATGCACCCCCGCTGCCATTTTGAAGTGTGGGGACTCTGATACATGAGATATGGGAGGTGGCTGGAGCACAGTAATTACCACACTCCAGCAGACTCAATTAATTACTTACAGTGTTGGAGCAGGCCCTGACTTGTGTACAGTCACATACCCTTGTGCAATTTTGTATCCTAATGTAAACAGTTGCATACTGCTTTGCGATTTTGTATACTGATGTAACCTTTGCCAGTATCAAGAATATAAGAGCCTGTGGCTATGTTGGGGTAGCTGTACACCATAGGTAGCTATTACTATGTCTAATATTACTAAGTAAACAGCCTTTAGGAAATAGCTTTGTCTTTAACAAATGGCTATCCAGGAATAGAAATGGACAGATAACCCCTCAGCTGGTGTAACTTTTCAATGGAGTTTTAGCCCTGACTCTTCCAGGAGTGATTCTGGACTGGAGTATGCAAAATTTTCCTTGGTTTAAGGTTTATGTTGTCTAGTCACTACCTTTTTACTCTGATGTAATGCTATAGTTAACACTATGTGCCTGATTCAGTAAGGTATCTATGTATTCTAGTCACCTTTTAGTTAAATTTTATGTTTGTTTTATGCTATGTACAATTCAGTATTGACCTGCCTGAATGGTTATGTATTTGCAATCTCCCAGGTGTTTGAACTGAACAATGCCTTCTAGCACTTAAACTAGGGCATTGTTATGTAGTGCCACTCTTAACTAGTGTGCATATTTGGACCATTTTTCGTTCTAATTCAGATTCACTTGGACATGCATAAAATAAGCATAAATCATTTTAGAATGCATATAGGATTGGCCAATTTTTCTGTGTGCAGTCTGAGAATACCCATCTGGCCAATCCCATGTATTGTCAATTACAGCTGATTCAGTGGCCGAATCTCCAAATCCAAATCAAATCAGGGAACCGATTAAATGGTCTTAATTGATTCAAAGCTCTCTGAATCTTCAGAAAAGATTTGGAGAGCTTTGATGATTCGGGCAGCCCTGGTGATTGCAGCAGGGAGTTGCAGCTGACTCCGAGCTGGTAAGTACTAGGGCTGGGAGAGGGGGTCTGAGGGAGGGGGAAGGGGACCATGGGGGCACCCCGTAGGCCCCCTGACTCCCCCAACTCCCACAGCCCCCCCAACTCCACCCACTCACACAGCCCCCCCATGGCTGCCCCTGCCTGCTTCAGCTCAGTACTTTAAAGAAAAGCCCTGGTTCTCACTGGGTACTTCCAGGTGGAGGGCAAACCCTGCTTCCCTCCACTGCCCCACACTGCATGGGGGGGCTCTGTCATGAGCCCCTCTTGCTCCCCGAGTCCCCCCTCCATGGATGCCCCATCCAGGCTAGCTCCAGCCCTTTAAGAAAAGAAAAAGCAGAGAAAAGCCCTGGGACTTATCATTCCTGCAGTGGCCTTGGGGCTTTGGGGGCTTGTGTAGAACCCCCCACATGATGCAGAGCAGTGGGGGGCAGTGGGGTGTGAGGAAGTCTGGGGGTTGTTTTGGTTTTTTTTCCCCTAAAGTGCCTGAGCTGACCTGGGCAGGGCAACTGGGGGG
>NW_017728886.1:208745390-208799117 GCF_001723895.1 Crocodylus porosus | reverse complement strand
GGTTGAGCAGAGCACCCCATACAGCGTGGGGCAGCAGGGATTGTTCCCCGCCCAACAGCATCTGCTGAGTAGGGACTTTTTTTTCCCAAAGGGCTGGGAACTGGGGAAACTGGGGTAGCCATTGCCAAGCTCAGACAGCGGGTGGAGGATAGGTCTGGCCTGGCTGATTCAGAGATTCAGCAGCAGCTGAATCTCCAAATCAGATTTGGCTGAATCGAATCGAGAGAGTGATCACCAAATCAAATCACTGTCCCCTGAATTGGCCTAATCTAAATCTGAAGCAAATACTAGCCATTTTGCACAGGCCTAATATCAATATTGACTGCAATGTTTTCTACAGTTTCATTATTTCCTCTTCTGCAAAACCTTTCAATAGCTCTGTACCTAAGGTTACAATCACTTTGTATTTGTACTATGCTAAGGAAGCATGTCTACCAGTGCATTAATGTGCTATAATTATGGCATGCTAAGTTAGTACTTGCACTAACAGGTACTAACTTAATGCCCAGTAATTGGTGCTACTGCACAATAGGGCCAGCTCATGTCTTTCAAGTGATGCTAATGTGCAGTAGATTAGTTCTACAGCACATTAGCACAGCTTTCACTGTGATGTGCTAATGCTCTGTAGAATTAGCTAGTCTAGTGGACTTTTACCATCTTGTGTGGATGTGCCCACTATGAATCTCATTATGATCTTTCTTTGATTCTCTGAAGGCTCCATAGGTAGAATTGGACAGAGCCAGCAGCACAACAGTGCTGGGCCACTGGCGCAATGGATAACACCTCTGACTACAGATCAGATGATTGTAGATTTGATTCTTGCCTGGTTCAGGTTGACCTATGTTAGATGATCACTTGCTGGCATCTTTTGACCCCAGTAATCTTTCCTGCTATAGCAGGGGGTTGGACTAGATGATCTACTCAGGTCCCTTCCGACCTTAGAAACTATGAATTCTTCTAAAGGCAAGTTTAGCCATTTTCCTAAATCTAGAAAAGACATGCCCAGCTAACAAGTTTGGCCAAATTCTCTTTTATCTTCTATGTTGTTATAAATGTCAACAGGTGAAGAAGTAAGTTACTTTCTTATCCTCATGTTAGAAGGGAACAGACATGGGTCTGATGGCTCTCTTTTTTCAGTATATTTACAGTCATTTTCATTGCTAACTATACTAATTTGCTAGCATCTGATGAAAATGCAGGAGGAGAGAAGGACAATGACTCAGTTCTTAGATCCTATACAGGGGAGAACCATCATCCTCTCTTGATACCCAGGGAATTATGCTCAAATACTGGCCAGCTCATGTTTATTCCCCTGCTAGAGTTGGAAGAAAGGGTAGTGAGACTTGTAGTAGTCAGTAGGAGTAATGCAATGACCATATGTCATACCTCTCAGTAGTCTGTGCACTCTTCACAGTTTTCACTTATATATAGCAAATTTAATAAATATTTTCTGAGTATAATATTATATAACCCTTTTATCATATTAAGCTAGGATCGAAGATTCTCTTGAAGGTACATAGTATGATTTTTAAGAAAAATACATGGCCGTACTGCTGAAGGAATAACATGCAGCAACAGAAGCTATTAAAAGGCTTTCAGCACTGCCCCATAGGCAAACGGAGAGGACCCAGGTCTGCTTTAAAGGATGGCAGCATGCAAAAAATTTATAAAAGTACAATGGGAATTTAGGTTTAGGTCTGATTCAACAAGCCAATAGATATGCTACTGCCTATGCAGGGTTCATGCCACTGTCAATGCACCAATCAGGGCTATAGATTGATGCATACTAAGTTGTTGCCTTAGAGAGTCCCAGATGTGCACTTCTCTTCCACACTTCCTATTGACTAGAAAATGCATAGGGCGCATTCTGCATAGGGTGTTGTGTGCTGGAACGCCAACAAAAATTGGCTTGTGTCTCCATTCAAGGTATGAAGACCCAGGTTCTATATCATTCTTTAATTCTACCTTTATTTAAGATACATATAAAATTTAGGCACAAAAAATGAGCAGTGCAGCAGGGACTAAAAGTCTTTATGAACCAGAGCCAATGGTCTCAATCTAACACTTAAATTTTAAGCCTTTACAATTGTGTCTGAGCATAAGAAAAGACCCTTTGACTGCTTCAGTGACTACTCATATCCTTACGAAAATAATTTTCTTGCTTCTGCCCTGATTTAGGAAAACAATTAGTGCATACTTAACCTTAACCAGCAAATTATATCAGCACACGTATAAGTTTTAAACTGGTATGCATAGGTTTATTCATGTCCTTTGTCTCTGAAGTTAAGGATGCACATAAGGTATTTCTGAATCTGGGACTGACAGTAAAAGACAGTACTAGTAAACTGAAGCTTCCATCCCCCCTCTCTTTTTAAAATGCATCAGTTATGCTAAAAAGACCATCTTAAAATCCTGAAGTCAGCTATGCATTTTTCATTTGCTACCATAGTATTATAGTAAAATACATCTGAAAGAGACCTTCTAACCTAAGATCATCTAGTCCAGCCCTCTCCTCAGCCAGGATCATCCCTGATGAAACCATCCCAAACAAGTGTCTGTCCAAACTATTCTTGAAAATATCCATGGATGGAGATTTCAGAATATCCCTAGGAAGCCTGTTCCAAGCCTGATTCAATAAGCAAATGCATGTGCTGTTGCCTATGCAGGGTTTATGCTGTTGCCAGTACACAAGTCAGGGCTGTTGGTGGCTGCATACATGCTGCCTAACTAAGAGAGGGCCACTCTAATAGACAGAAAGCTTAATCTCAAACCTAAATTTCCTCTGCTACAGCATGAGGCCATTCCTCCTACACCTGTCCGCTATGGCCAAAGAGAAAAGTCCGCCTCAGAGATTCTCAACCAGGATTACTGTGGCCCCCTGAAGTACCTTGAGATCCTTTCAAGGGTTCTGTGGGGTATCATGTAAATGTTAGCACCTTTTGGTGTACAAACTGTATTACATGATTCAGAAGATAAACCCAGAGATTTCAAATAGGAATCTGGAACATTAGAAACATTCTGACTTGTTGTGGTCTTCTGAGTTCTTGCAACAGAAGAATTGTTCTATTATTTTTGATAGTAAAATCCAAACAAACCCAGGGAAAACTAAGAGCTGGCATTTTCTGAGAGGTGCTTTGAGTCTAACAAGGGCTACAATGAGTTTTATAAGGTGTGCTTTGAGTCTAAAAATGGTTGAGAACTACTGGTCTTTATCCTTTGTATAAGTGTCCATCAGGCATTTAAAGACTTATCAAAATCCCCCTCGATCTTCTTTCTCCAGACAAAATAACCCTATTTATTTCAGACTTTCCTCAGAAGCCATGCTTTCCAGACTTGTTTCTTCCTGCTGGACTTTTTCCAATATGTCCATATCCTTCTTGAAGTGTGGAGCCCAAAACTGAACACACTATTCCAGATGAAGCCTCACCTGTGCTCAAAAGAGTGGAAGAATTACTTGCCTTGATTTGCAAAAGACATTCCTATTAATTCAACCCAGTATCCTGTTGGCTTTTATTTTATTTATTTTTGCAGCAGGAGAACATTGTTGACTCATTTTCAGCTTCTTGTCTACTGTAATCCTACAAGTCCTTCTTTGCAGTACTGCAACCTAGCCAGTTATTCCCCATGTTGTGTTTGTATATACAATTATTCCATCCCAAGGGCAGAACTTTTCACTTGTCCATGTTGAATTTCATCTGGTTGAGTGTGTATTATTTCCTGGATACTAATCCTACCTTCCAGAGTGTCTGAAACTCTGCTCAGCTTGGTATTGTCCTCAAATCTGTGAAGCATGCACTCAGTCCCATCATCCAAATACTTAAGACATTGAACAATACTGGACCCAGGACAGATCCTTGGAGAACCCCACTTGATACTTCTTCCCAAGTAGACATTGAGCCATTGATGACCACAGGTTATGCTCAATGATCCAACCAATTATGTATCCACCTTACAGTACTTTTTTGAATCTGTATTTCCTTAGCTTGTTAATAGAGTGCTGTGGGAGAGAGTATCAAAAGCCTTGCTCAAGTCAAGGTATATCATACCCACTGCTCTCTCCCAGAGCCTGTCACCTTATCATAGAAGGAAATCAGGTTGGTCAGGCATGACTTGCTCTTGGTGAATCCATGCTGGCTGTTTCTGATCACCTTGTTCTTCTCTAGGTGCTTCACACCAGATTCCTTGAGGACCTGCTCTATGATCTGTCCAGCCTTACTTTGATCTGAAGTAAAATTTTACAGTGTACAGTATCTGCAAAAAGTTATATGATTGTTTTCACTTTCCAATATTAAGGGTCTAAGTAGCACTAGAAAATACTAGAAAAAATCCATAGAGAGACTATTTTGCAGAGAATATTTAAGAATACAACTTGGAAAGCAAGACTTGTAATATATAATTAGCTCTGCCAAATGAAAGTATGTCTCAGTCACTACTATATTTTGGGATAGCTCTTTTAATGGGAGCTCATTTCAAAATAAAAAGTCTGAGTGGACTGTCTGGATTTCATAGGAAATGTTCAGTATCGTTTATTCCATAATAGCTAGGCTGATCAGTTTCCCTATGAGGACAAGGCAAAAATTTCATGAGTGTTATTTCATGCGGCATTATGCAGGAGATCTGACTGGTTGATCATAATTGTCCTTCCTGGCCTTATTGCTGTGACTCTATTAATCTGTTTCAGATATGTTTCATAGTTTCTAGGGCTGGAAGGGACCTAAATAGATCATCAAGTCTGACCCCCTGCCCTGGGCAGGAATGTGTGCTGGGATCATAATACCCCAGCCAGATACCTATCCAACCTCCTCTTGAAGATCCCCAACGGAGGGGACAGCACCACCTCCCTTGGAAGCCCATTCCAGAGCTTGGCAGTCTTAACCGTAAAGTAATGCCTCCTGCTATCAAGCCTGAATCTGCTGTCAATCAATTTGCAGCTGTTATTCCTTGTTATCCCTGGTAGTACCTCCCTGGACCTGCTTGTGATGCATCTGTAGATACATGACAAGGTGTGGTTAGCCTTACTGACCACTTCCTCGCTTTGGCAGCTCATGTCCATCCTGAAATCACCAGTGACTCCAAGATCCCTTTCAGCTATTGTGCTGCTGAGAAGGGTGTCCCCAGCCTATAGGTATGTTGCTGGTTCCTTCTCCCTAGATGCAGCACCATGCACTTGTTTGCATTGAATTCTATCCTATTCTCATCTGTCCACCTCTGTAACCTGTCTAGATCTTGTTGGATTCTGTCCCTCCCCTCCAGTGTTCCCACTTCTCCCCACGTATTTGTGTCCTCACGTATTTGGACAGCATGCTTTCCATGCCCATCTCCAAGTCACTGATAAAGATGTTGAATAGCACAGGCCCCAGGACCGAGCCCTGGGGAACTCCACTGCCCACATCCCTGCAGGATGAAAATGACCCGTCCACCTCTATTCTCTGGGTGCAACTGTCAAGCCAATTTGCTACCCATCTGACTGTGTAGGCATAAATGCCACAGTCACCTAGTTTTTTTATGAGACTGGGGTGAGAAACAGTGTCAAAAGCCTTCTTGAAGTCCAGGTAGACTACAATCACCTCAGCACCTGCATCCAAGGACTTTGTGACCTGGTTGTAAAAGGAAACCAGGTTAGTCAGGCAGGATCTGCCTGCAGTGAACTGGTGTTGGTTGCTCCTGAGTATTACCTCCCATGCTGGGCCCCCACAGATGTGCTCCTTGATAATTTTCTCAAAAGTCTTCCCAAGAACCGAGGTGAGACTAACTGGCCTATCATTACCCTGATCCTCCTTTCTCCCCTTCTTGTAAATGGGGAACATATTGGCCCTTTTCCAGTCCTCTGGGACCTGTCCAGAGCATCACAAGCACTCATACAGCCATGCCAGGGGCCCTGTTATCATGTCTGCCAATTCCCTCAGTACCCTTGGAGGAAGAGCATCTGGACCTGCTGATTTGTACATGTCCAACCCCTCCAAAAGTTCCCTAATTAGCTTGTCTCTGACCCTTGGCAAGGTGTCATGTCCCCTGAGCCTGTCCATAATCCTAGTGGGGGAGTTGTCCCAGTCCCTGCTCAGAAATATGGAGGCAAAGAACTCATTGAAGAGGTCAGTTTTTTCCTTTGCTGCAATCATGAGATTGCCAAGCCTGTCCTGTAGGGGTCCCACATTACCTAGTGCCTTCTTCTTATTCGTATTTGAAAAAGGACTTTTTGTTATCCTTAATTCGAATCACCAGCCCTAGTTTTATCTCTGCCTTGGCCTTCCTAACTGCCTCCCTGCAATCGCGAGCAATGGAGGTGTAATCCTCCTTGGTGACTGCCACTCACTTCCACTGATTGTATGCCACCTTTTTTTGCCCTCAGGCCCTCCTGGATGCCTTTACTGAGCCAAGGGGGATTTTTAGCACTCTTGCCCCTTTGGTTCACATTGGGACTGACTCCCTCTGAGCTCGGAGGATCATCTCCTTAAGGAACAAGCAACCCGTCCTGGACTCCCATCTCATCAAGGCTCCAAGTCCTCAGTGTCTCTCTTACTAATCTCCTTAGCTCATTGAAGTTGGCCCTCCTGAAGTCAAGGACTTTTGCCTTACTGCTTGCTTTCTCCACCTTGCACTGGATAGTAAATTCCAGTAGACAATGGTCACTAATGCCTTTAAATATCGGCTAGGACCTTGTTCCATATTCTCATCATCCTCCATTTAAATTCTGACATTTAACAATGCCATGCTTAAAAACCACTAGGGCTGGCAGGTAGGGGTATGATCCTGTAATTCACCATTTAAATACTCCTCATCCACGGAAGCAGTTTCATTTAACTTCCACTTACACTTATTTGTGAACTTTTCTACTTGTCTGTAGCTATGGATTTCTACAATGATAAAAATTGGGTCCTATTTAAAGCTCTAGGCACCACTGATACCAGTTACAAAAGTAAAATTAAATAGTAGCTTTCCTTATTGCCACACAACAGTCAACAAAACCCAAACCCTTACAGAATATAAAGCACAAAAGTCCTCTGTCTCATTCCTTTCCTCCTGAGGATGGACAGGCCCTGACCTGTATAGTAGCCCTCACAAGTGGACATGCCTTACAACATGTTCTGAAGGCCAACAGATCAGTGTGGGGAGACTGTAATGTTGCTGGGGGATTCTCCTAGAAAGTGTACTATCAGCCCCAACTCTCTCTTAGAAAGGCGCTTCCTCAAGTACTTCTTCCAATTGCAACAGTATCAGTTTCTCACAAAGAGAAACAAGTGATCTCTTAGGTAAGGAGGTGCTAAAATATTTAGTTGCAATAGACTGTCATAGAATTCCATTCTGAGCCACTGTAGACAAGTTATCTAGAGAAAGAATTGAGTGGGGGCTTAGAGAAAGAATTGAGTGGGGGCTCATTACTATTCTGTAGCAAAAGGTCACATATTTACTCAAATCTAAGACTAGGGTTTTTTTTCCCCAATAAGCATGGGGAGAAAAGCCTCCCAACTTATGTCTGTATACAAAGTGTGGGGTGGAGGGTGCAGATGGCAGGGGGACACAAAAGCTGCAGGGGAAACATGAGAGGAGGCAGAGGGCAAGGGAGGCACCTGATTTCCCCAGCTGCTGCCTTCCCTGCTGTAGCAGTGTATGTGTGTGTGTGTGTGTGTGTGTGTGGGTGTGTGTGTGTGGTGGGGGAGATTAATTTAAGACAACCCTCTGATAATTAGATTCCATACCTGGAAAATTATAACTAATTTATAAATTTTCCATATATAGATTATAATTATTGGGGAGTTATCTTGAATTCAGGGTCACCTTAGATTTGAGTAAAAATGGTATATTTAATGATTCCTGCCATTTGGATTGTCTAGGGTCAGTGATAACTCTGACCTGATCCTTGGTCCCTTTGGTATTTTAGCAACAAGTGGCCAACAAAGGGAGAGATGTTGGTGTTCACCAGCTGTTTGAAGCATTTTCATTTTCTAACCTAAACAAGTTCAGTCCATTTTAAATTCAAAATAAGCTCTCTGTTCTTAATCCAGGTTCCAAGGATCATGCACTTTTATAGCAAGCAAAAGTACCACCTATATTAGATTAAAAAGACCCAGAGAATTGAGTGTCCTTGGCATACTATCTTATTATATCGCTAATGGTTGTGCATGGCCATTAAATGGACGAAATGTCAGTACTGAACCTTGTGGGACACTGAGATCAGATTTCTGGGAAAATGGGTTTAGTTGCCAAGATCGTCTGCTGGAATGAAATGGAAGTACCAAGTGTAGTGCAGGTACCCTGACTTATGTAAGGATGTGAATAGTGGAGAGTAGCAGAAGTACTTTGTGATCAGTTGTATTAAATGTCCTTACCCATGGCTGTCACCAAGAAGATATCTTGCATCTGAGTGGTCAGTACTGTTTCCATATTGTGACATAACTTGAAGTCAGGCAGCCAGTGCTTTAGGGTAGTAGATTATAACCTCCTTGAGGCTGAGATGGTCTTTTCCCCCCTTTTACACAATACCTAGCATAGTGTAGTCCTTGTCTATAATTGGGCTTCTTGGTACCACTGCAATTCAAACTGCAATAATCGTCATCACCAGTAGAAAATAAGTAGTATTGGAACTGGTTCATGATCACCTTTATGATGTTGTCCAAGAGCTAGAGTTGTAAGACTAGAAAGTAGTGAGTTCTATGCTGTGGAGTTCCACCACATGCTAAGAGACTAGACGACTGAATTGTGAGCATTTAAATCAGTGTCTTTTTCCAAAATAGGAGTTGAATATGTTTCAAGGGCATTCACTTTCTACTAAATTTATCTAATTATAGGAGGGTTGTGTTGAATTCATCCTCACCCCCAATGTCATGTCAGGGAAAGCAGTAGCTGGGGGGCTCAGGCAGCTCCCTTGTCCTCTGTCTTCCCTCTTCTTTCCTCTGTAGCCTTCCTGCCCCCTCTCTCCTGCCATTTGCATCTCCACCTCCACAATCTCTGCCCCTTCTCCTGTCCTCCCCACAGTCTCTGACTGGACAGGATGGGCATGAACTTCTTTTGGTTTCTCTGTTTATTTTACCTGTCAGACATTCTTCTGTCTAAATATGCCTGGTGATTGTTTCCATGTATACAAGCATTTATACTTGTGAGTCTGAAGGACTGTTGTGGATTTTTTGTTTGATAAGAAGACGATAATTCCTTCCCAAAGGAAGTACCCAGCTTTTGGTTAAAAACAAGCAATGTGGGTTTAATAAAGTCTTGAATCAGCACTGGTCCTTTACTTGGGATTTGTCAACACTACTATCACAGGAAGAGATCTTTGGCTCTCACTGTATGCTGAGGCATATATGTACAAATGAGATATACAAGATTTAAATTGATAGGTGGGGATATTGCAAGAGTCTCTTCCCCTTCAACTACTTCTCTTCAAACTCTCATACTCCCTTTTCATTCACTACACTTATATTTATATTCTCGCCAGCACATGTTTCTTCTTGAAAGCTGATTCTAGCTGTGTCCAAAGCAACACTCCATTGAGTGCTTGCAAGCACTACTACAAAATGCAGCCAGTATATCCCTCCTAGGGCAGTCTGAGAACATTTGTGATTAGAACAGTTCTGCCAAGTCCCATGGCAGAATCAGGTAAGAGAGCTAGAAAATGATCTCTCCTAAGATGATATCTCTTATTAATGCTATACTGTTTTCCCCCCTTGTGCCTTTTTTATTGTCTAAGAAATTATTGTATAGAGAGACTAACTTCCATAGAAGAGTGAAATTGTAATAACTGCTCTTTACAATTTCAACTTTTAAGCATTCATGGGATAAAGCTACTTTGGGAGATGGGTCCAGAGCACAGGAAAACTTGTACACAAAAGGACCCTTCATAGCTTCTTTCTTAAGAGAACACATGAGAGCATCAGAGCAGCCCAGATAGGGTGAGTGCAAACCTGCTGCACCTTTGTTGGCAGATCTTTTTGCCAGCTTCTGTGTGTTTACTTGAGACAAGTTTTTCCCAGTAGAGAGAGATCTTTCTTCTTATATTGTTATTATTTTGCAATACCCAAATGGTATTAGGAGTGTCACAGAAAAAAAATAAAGACATATTTCTTGCCCCGGGACACTTATGGTTTAGTATTGCACATGGCATAATTTGAGGATTTCACATTAAGGTGCATTGGTTAAGGAGAGATAGGGAGGAATAGATTGTTACCCCACAATCCTATTACAATCATGGCAAATACACATCATGATGGTTGGTTAACTTGTGTATATTTTGTCTTTGGTTTGGACTCCTATTAAATTCAGCCATGTTTGCAAATACCTAGTAGATTATCCAGTCCAGGTGTTCCCGTGATCATTTCCAACCTCCTCCCACATAGTGGTCCCATCCACTTTCCTTATAGATACAATCTACCCATGGAGATGGGATGATAACATCAACAAGACTCCTGGGGTAGTAGGAGTCTCCTGATCCAACTCTACAATGTCTTTGTTTGAGAAAAGAACCATAAGCATGGTTCTTGGGTATGCCACCGTGTACCACCCTAAATAATTTCTCTCCCTTCTCACTGTTTACACCCTTCAAATATTTTATGTGTAGGTGCTTAGCATACCTCCTTCTTCTAGTAATCATTTGGCTATGCTACAGGATACATATTTATTTCCTTTAATCTTTTGCCGTAATTAAATGTAAAGGCAATTTGATTTCAATTGTAATAAATTCTCTTCCTCTAAAATTAAGTAGATTCTTTTTATGTACTGTAAACAACAATGAAGAACTGCTTCATTTCAATAAGGACTTCAAACAAATACCCTTTGGTCTCCTGACACATGGGAACACACAGAGGCTGTCACTGCTTGGGAAGAGGGTGTCTGTTCAGTCTGCTTTGTTTCTCATTCATGGCCATTTTTCATACCTGAAAACCAGTTTGTATATCCTTCTTAAAGAGACAGAGAGAGAGAAAAAGACAGAGAGTGAACAAGAGTTGATAGGGCTACATTAGCTCATTAAAAACTAAAATACCATTTCTATTTTACATAATTTAACATGGCAAACTATTAAAAAAAGTAAGGTGAAAACTGCAACCCCTAGGCATGTGTTTAAAACATCCTCATTTAGATGCTAATTTTGATTCCTAGTGTATGGCTGGTTAAAAAAAAAGCCATTAACAAAGGGGCAGATTACTTAAAAGGCATTATTAGGCAAATATGTATGAGTTTTCTGATACCAAGTGGCCCTTTTATACAGCTGCTACGTAGAGTGACATGGAGGTATTTGTTTTAAAGAGTGAAAAAAACCCACCAGTTTAAAAAAAATATTAAAATAAGTCATTATGTTGAGTGTAAATCACACAGGTACAAAAAAACTTCAAATGAGGTACTTTCTCCTTTAAATGTTTAGAAATAGTGTAACACTGCAGGTGATGTATGTTACCAACTACATTCTGTGATGTAGCAAATGTTTATGTAATAGTGAAATGAACTTCAAAATGTTGCTATTTAATTCTAATCATATATCCTGCTCTGTGCATTAATGAAACAGCATTGACAGAAAAGTGAAATGAGGAAAATAACAGGCAGCATGAGGGGAAAGTGCATTCTTTCCAGCTGAGATTGAATTCATGACTGGCAAAAATAAGGTTATAATGATATTAAAATGAAAACTGTTCAGACAGAAAAGATATAAGTAAATGTATTATGCTGTATAAATTAAATGAGTAATAGAGGATGGGCAGATGGTTGTTTAACTGCATCACAGTAAAAGCACAGTGAATAGGTCTTGACTGACGGCTCTTTCTGAACCCAAATCAAATCTTTAATAAGGGAAAGACTAAGGGAAATTCCAGCTTGAAGAACAAATGAATTTAAGTGCAGAATATTTAACTCTGTTCTATTTGCCAGTGCATCTGAATGATTTGTGCCTTCCTTCTAACCTATCTACAAACAGCCAGTATCATAAACAGTTAATAATCATTTACTCTTGCCCCAAAGATCTCAATCGAGATGGGGAGCCCAGTGTTCTGGGTTCTTCTGTACAGTCCTAATGACAAGTTGTTCCTTGCCTTGGATATATTTAATTGTTTTAGTTGCAAAACTCCCCTGGCAACTGTTAAGTGCAGCTTATATTTTAGAAGGTTTAAAAAGCTGGCATTATTTAGACCTCATAACAAATGAATGGGCAGAAGTGAGAGCAACTCCTTGCCCTAGTTCTCCCTTTATAATTGCATATATGCTATAAATGCACCAGAGCAAAATCCTCTCCTCATGTATGTAGGTAAACCCAAGTTAAAGGAGTCACACTGGTATGAACTTGGAATAAATATATGCAAAGTTAGCTCACTGTACACTCTGCTAAAATGAATGAGAGGGAAGTACAAGTATTTACATTATGAGAACCTGATATAAAACAATTATTTAAGAAGAACACAGAAAATGTATCACAGTATATGGTGAACCTCTAGATTTTCTTTCACTGAGAAGAGAAAGAAGGAATATTTGAAGTTTTAGTCCCTGATGGAGCAATTGCTTAAACAGGTCGTTTCTACCTTCACAATGTACCAAAAACAAACAGCAGAGACATGTACGCAACTCACAGAATCGTACAGTTGACAGGGACCTCAAGGGTCATCTTGTCCAACTCAAATGATTTTGTTACTGCTTAAGAGCTAACTTAATAGATAAGTAAATAGTGACCACAAATGTCCTGTATGAAATAAGTTAAAAATACTTGTTTGACCTTAAACACTTGTTTTCTAAGGACTGGGTTTTATTTAACACTTTTAAAGCTCAACTCCATGGTCCATTGTGAATTATTATTTCTATTTAGTTGTCCATAATCTTGTTATTTTAAAAAGGATACAAATAACTTAATATTTTAAAGCAAGACCAAGATGGACTAAAACAGATATACTTTCAGATTATCCATCCCAGTAGTTCTGACTTGTGTGAAAAGCTTAGTTTTACAACACCCTTGAAACTTTTTCTTGTGGGATTTTTTTCTTTCTTTTATTTCAAGTGTAGCTGTAACTTGGAAATGAAATGGTTTATCAGTGTCATATGTGACTGTGTCATGTCATGGTACTCCAGGTCATGCAGGGTAAGAGAACTCTCATGACCATTTTTAAGGGAGGTATATATTAGTTTTGTATGTCAAGTTAACTGATTGCCAAATAACATGTGGCAGCTTACATATGTGTATAGGTTAGTTATGGACATGTTACAACTGCATCTGGTTTACAGTAAAGGTCTCTTTTGCCTTTTATTTTTTTGTAGAATGTCAACACCAACCTTTACAACCTTAACAACTGTGTTAACTACCTCATGATAACTGGTAACCAGTTATTTCAAGGTTTAAAAAAATCTGCAGTATAGACAAACTTTTAAGGGACTTTTCTGCTTCAGGCACTAGTTATCTTGAAAAAGAGAACTCGATGCATACACTCGTCAAAAGGAGAGGGGACACGGGAAAATATATATGATAAGGAAGGAATTAAGAAAAGGGTGTACACACTAGCTATAGGAAAACATTAGAAACATTCACACTGAGGATAGTAAAAGCAAGTAGTATGTAGAGCATAGAACAAAAATGAGGTCTGTTTCAAGCCAGAAGAGCCAAAGGAATATACTCATGGTAGCAAAAAGAATAAGCAAAAAAAAAAAAAAAAGATCAGGATTGCAGAGAAAACAAAATTAAATGAATGTTGATAGAGGCAATTCAGACTTCTCTTTACATTAGGGTTTCATTTACTGTATGTAGGAATTCTTCTATATTTTCACATCATAGGGTCTGGTTAAAAATGTCCCTAGCAACAGGACTAGAACTCAGGTGTCCCCTTTCCCTGGGGCAGTGCCATTATATCTACATCTACATCTACATCTATATCTATATCTTTATCTACATTTATATCTATATCTATATCTATATCTAGAGAGAGAAAGAGTCTGATTTTCCGGTGTCAAAATTAACTCTATTTTTTCTCTCCCCAGCCCTGATCCTTTTTTCCCTGTTTTTGCTCATTCTCTTTGTTACCCATTCCATTTGATCCTGCCTTGAAACAGACATTGTCATTGCTGTTCTCTGTACATTTTTACACCTTTTGCTTGTTCTCCTTCGTGGCTGAGCTGAAGACCTATCTAACCACTAGGTAACTGGACAAAGATGATTGTCATCTCTACTTGTTAGTTAAACAACTACTCTCTGAAGTGGGACTAGGGATTCCGGATTGCAGGACAACAGAGGCACCTAAACAACTGCCTAATTGAGGTATCTAAACACTGGAGAGAGGTAGTTCAGTCACATGCATGTGTTTACCATTTCCTATTGGCTACCTTGAAATGTCTCCAGTTTTTCTGGCTTGCCCTTTAGAGGTGCTATCTCTCCCCATTCTCTGTAGAGAACCTAAGTACCTACATTCAGTCAAATTGTGTTGGTCTCCTGGGGCAACGTGCCTAATTGTAAGTGCTTCTGTGGTTAACTGGGATCTGGCCCCAAGACTTTAGGATAAAAAGGAAAAGAAGGGTTAGGCTCTGCTCTTAAAAGGAAGAACATCTCACTATGGAGAACTGTTGAAGGCGAAGTCCTTCAGCCTTTGGCCTTTGTGCAGTATTTTTGATGAGCTAGACTAAAAACAGATTGGAAAAAGTTGGTCTTTGGTTTGAGTCTATTCTTGAGGATAAATGTGTAATCTAATACAAAATAATATTTTCATTATTATAGGTTATTTTTAAGTGACGAGTCAGGTTTTGCAGTGCTGTTTAGAATATGGCCTGTAGGATATGGCTTAGACGTTTAGGTCTTATTTTCTGGGTAGGTAGACTTTTTTAACTAAAGGCAGTTCTGCCCAGGGTGGCATTAGATTAGAAAAGACCAACCCCTCAAGTAGTACATAGAAATACATTTTCTATTCAGAGCTGAAAAATGAGGAGAAAAGCAACAATTTTGTTGGTTACAATAAAGACAAATCAAATGAGAGGAATAAACAGTGAATTTTATCAGAGCTGTTAAGATCTGATGAGTGTTTTCTGTGTGAGTTCACTGGGAAATATTTAACTCTGTTGTTTTTCAGATTGCAGTTTTTAGTTCACCTCTCAAATAAGGGGCAAATCTTGGACAGGAGGTCATTAATTTTCCCTTTCAGTCCCCACCTCCTTAGAGCCACTAGAGTTAATAGGGCTGCATATTAATCAGAGCCTCAATCTCTTTGTAAGAGAAGGGCAGGAAGGAGGGGGTCTCTAAATTTATGCCATTAACTTTAGGTGACAAATAAAGGCTGTTCTTCCTGCTGGGCTGTCACTTAGGATGTTGGGTTACAGCTGCACAACTGAGATGTTGTTGTATTTTTATGTGGTGGCAAAGATGAAGAAAGGTTAAGCGGGGATGTGCTGTGCACAAGGCAGAATTGAACTGAATGCAGTGAATATGCTCCTTGCCTACAACCAGTCTTCAGATGTCAGGTTCCTATATTGTACTATAAACTTCTCTTACACCGGCATGTCACAGATATGATCAGAAGTATTTTTGTGATTGAAGCAAAGAATATTTTACAAGCTGGGATGCTTTAAGCTTCCAAGTCCTTTTATTAATCATAAAAAAGCACCTGGTTTGCTTCAAGAATTATAGACCTCTCCACAATATTTTAAGGTAAATTGTGCACAGTAAGTCCAAACGTGGGTTGCCACAGCTGCTTGCCCTAGGAAAACTCCTGAAAAGTAGATGCCTTAGGATGTTCTGCAGAAAGAGCCTTTAGAGGAGTTGTGCCTGAGAAATTAAAGGGGTTGCTAGAAAGAGGCATCAGAACAGCAACCGGGGTGGGATCAGGCCAACTTGAGGTCAGATGTCACTGAATTCAGTGCTGCCACACTCCAGTTGTGATGGGATCTGGTGGCACTGAAACATGGCAGGAGACAGCTGCTGGCAGCACCTCACTGAAGCTTCCCTCCTCCCCCACAACAGCAGTAGAGTCTCCCATAGTACTACTTGGGTTTGTGCCCAGTTACACCTCTGGTATGAAGTGGGCACAGGGATGAACATTGCCATCCTGCCTTCTTGCCTGTGCTCAGATGACCTAAATCTCCCTGTCCATATAAAGGCAAAAGTCAGAAAAACTATAGTTGAAAAAGAAGCAAGATTTGGAGGGTTTGTCAACCCATAGCCACCTCCTAGAACTGCACTTTCACTCAGCCTCACAAATCTTAAGGTGTATATAGATAAAATGAGGGGCATGTGTGTACAACACTTTAAAGCAGGTTAAATGCTTTTGCACCACTTTAATGGCATTTGCATGCGTCGGTGGTGTATCGTGCATTAATTCTAGCCTCTGAGGCAAATTTGGCGTAATGTGCCTTAAATGACTTTGGAGCACAGCAAACTAAAACACCTCCAAGGAGTTTTAGTTTGCTGCCCCACCAGCTGTGAAGCAAAGCACTGGACTCCATGTGGCTCGGGGCCCGTGCAGGCAGCCTGTACAGGACATGCAGGCAGTCTTCACCAAAGAAAAAAAAAAATGGTGAGCCTGATCTCCACCCCCAGCCTGCATGAGCTATGCAGGGACCTGCTCCTTCCCTCCATGGCTGTGGTGCCCCCCAGGACTGCCTGAGCTGGGAGCTTGATGGCAGGTGTTGCCTGGGGGGGGTCCACCGCTGCCACAGAGGGAAGCAGCAGCCCACCCCCTGCAGCTCAGGGAATGCCCTGCACTCTGGCAGCTCACCCTCCCCTCCCTGCCACCGGAGAGGCAGGTAAGACATGGGTGTACACGACACGGGGATTTACTTCACCCTAAACTGAAGCAGTGCTTTTAAAAACCCACCACTTCAATGTAGGGCAAAGTAAACCCCTGTTTCATCTACACATGCCCTTAGAGAGCCACAGAAGTGCAGCTCCCAGCTGTACCTCAGAACAATTTTTGCCAAGTGTTCTAAGTTACAAGGTTACCCCGGACCAGACAGAAGTTCACTGTTGGCTCCAGGGGGAGGGGAATCTAGCTGCCAGCTGGGAGCCTGCAGCCAGGTTCCCATAGCAATGGCCATAGCTCTCTGGCTGCTTTCAGAATGGGAGGGGGGAAAGGCAGTGGAGGGAGCACGCTCTTGGGGCTCCCCAGCTGGTGCTGAAGGGTAGGGTGGGTGAACTGGAGCCCCCTCCTCACCTTGAGGGGTTCCAATACACCTCCCCACCCTCCAGGGGGCACTGAAACACCTCCAGGCTGAACTTTCTGCACTTTTTCCTACCCTCTCATTCTGAAAACAGCAACAGGCTAGGAGCTCCATGGACACAAGTTACAAAAGACGCTACATTTTGAAACCTCTTTATGTGATACCTCATGCAATGAAGGGTCAGATTTTCATCCAGTCGGCCATTTTTTAAACTGTTTGCAACCGTGCACTTCTGTTTGGTCACAGCTGTAAACTGCTTTCTGTGGCCAAATCAGGCAAAAATTGTCACTTCCATCTACACCTTTAGTTTCTAAGATTACTTGCCCTGAAGACTGAAATAGTAAATCAGGGTGGTCCTGCTGGCTTCTTTGATTTCTCATCTCTACAGCCACCGTTTGCTCCAACTAGGAAAGGCCAAGCAAGTGCATATAGTTGAAAGAAGGAACTTATACTTTCCCGTAACACTGTTTGAAAAGGGAATACCTTAGATAAGTGTTGGCAGTTACAGTATTTGTGTAAAAGTTTGTCTTGTGATGATGACTCTGATGCAACAAACTGTTTATTTGCATGCTTGTCTTAAGCACGTAAGCAAGTAATGTCATTTGCTTTAATATGCTTTAAAGTCTGTGGGACTACTTGTGCTTAAACTTAAATGTGTGCTTAACTTCTTTGCTATTATATTGGGGACATTTTCACTGCAATGATGTGATCCTAATTTTCAAAACCTTATTCTTGTTTTAATTTAGAATCAGAATGTGACCCTTTACATTAGTAAGTTATGTAAATTTAATTATTTTTCCCTGTTAGTTTTCATTAAGAAAAGTACTGGGGTTTGAATTTCCTAGCTCTGCAAACTATGTTGCAGTTGCAGCTTATTAAAGAATTAATATAAGTAATTATTACTACTGATGTGATTACTTATTATTTATTATTAATAGTAAAGTTTTTGTATTTCTAGTGCCCATTTTCCTCACAATACACTAAGATTTTCCCAAACATTATTTTAAATTTAATTTTATATATAATTACATATATTTAATGTTGCTCTTTCTAAATAAAAAAAGAATAAATGTTGGCCTGAAAGCATGTAGTGGGAGAAAAAGCCTCCAGCTTTATTTCCTTTAACAGTTCTTAATGGTTGCATTTTTGACCAAACAGAATATGTTAACTGTTCTCTGCATTGTGAAACCTCATTAAATAGTTTTCATTGTGATCTTTGCACTCATAATAAATCCCTATAAAAGCATAAGAATAATTTATTTTTCTTTGATAACTTTTATGTAGAAAGTAGTATTTTCATATTGGCAGAAGGTGATGTGGTTTTGCTTGAAAACCTCCCTGCCATTTTCAGCTTATGGTAAGTCCATTTTATCGACATGCATTTGATCAATTTGGTGTGATTGGCTAGTCCTGTAACTCTTAAATTCTGTTAGGGCCTGGTTCAAAGACAATTTCAGTTGATTTAACTGGGCCCTGGATCTGGTCCTTAATGCAAGGACATATACAAAAATATCAGATTTCTCCTGTTGGGCATTGTTTTATTACATAAATTGGAGAAGACTGAAATTTATTCTCAAGTGTTCTTTTCTTTTCTTTAATCTGGTGCTTCAGTTAAGCCTGCACTATCTCACAGTGATTGCTAGTATCACTCTTCTGCATTTGAGAATTCATTCTACATTAGTTTTCATCATTCTTGCAGCATCTCTCAAGTTTTCCCATATTTTTCAAAAATAATTGTCAGCTAAGACACAAGGTTCATATTAGCATTGTCTTCTGCTCATGTAATGACTGATAAGTTCAGATGAGCAGAGGTTTTCAAAGTGTTAACCCACTGTAATTGTTACAAGTACGGTCTGATTCTGGTGGTGACTGATGAAGGAGGAAATGTGGATGATTCTCTAGTGTATTCAAATCGGGCAAGTTGTGCTGAAGTCAGGGTTACCACCTACTGGACTGAAAGGCATAGGCTCATTGGCATGTCTATATGGTCTCCATTCTAGGACAATGGCCAACTTGCTCCCTCCTGGGTGCACCAGGAACAGGTTATTAGTCAGAGTAGAAAACTGAGAGAGCTCTGATTGTACAACTTGAGGTCTACACTTGGGCTTTGTATATCAGGGGATGCTCTTTCAAGCTGTCTGCTCTTTCTCAGTCTCTGCTGGTGAGCACAAGCAGAAATGGTTGGGCAGGGCTTATTTTATCAGCAACAGATACCAGATATAGATATCTGCGTTATTTTCTTGTCCTCTGTTTATCACTCTGTATCCACTGCCTGGATACTGTCTCTTAAATTAAGTTTTCAAGCTGTTTGGGACAAACAGAGTCTTTTTGGTCTGTGTTTATACAGCAGTAAGTGCAAGGGGATATGATCCATGATAAGGATTTCCAAGCCTTAACACAATACAGATTAATAATAATAGTAACAATACCAATTTGAGGTGCAAGATGAAGAAGTTTCTTAGGCCCAAAAAGGAAGATATGAATACTAGTAATTTTGATATTCTCTCCTTTTCAATTATGTATTGTATTTTGTGGCTGCCTAAATATAGTTAGCTATATGGAATAATTATAATTTTGCTCAAATATATGTTCCCAATTAGAAAGGAGGTTTCCTGCTGTTGGTAAAGCTTTGAAGCTTTTTTTAGACTTAGTTAAATCCATTAATTCTTTTTGAAGTGATTTTTCATGATTAAGGCTTGGAGTAGCCATAACACGTCAGGACAGCAGCTAATTCAGCTGTTCCCTGGAAGAGAGAGTTAGTATCTTTGATTTGTCAATATTTTGCTTTTTGTACTTCTACCTTCTCCACTTAGGATTCTTTGAGCTTGAAGTCAATATTTTGAGTTATTAGGAACTGACTAGCTGCTAGAACTATGTGAACATTTCTCAATTCAATTGCAAATGGGTTTATCCAAGATCCTGATTTTGGAAAGGTTTGCTTTCAAATGAACCCTTTTCCTCACACCATGTTCTAATCTAATTGGACTCAGTTCTGTCACCCTAAGTCATGGTGAGTAAAATCAGTGTGCTACTTGCAGAACAATTTAATATTTCAGGAAAACTTAGTGTCTTCTTCTACATGTTATATCTATTGTGCAATCACCTTGTTAATTGTGCAATAAGGTTAGACTGGCTACACATGCAAATTAAGTATTGCACCTTAAAAAGGTCCAACCAGCTAAGAAGTTATTGCTCAAAAATGTGTAATAACTTTTTAGTTGGTTTTTATCCAGCTTTAATTTTGCATGGGTGCAGTCTTGCAATTGGCAGAGTGCAGCTAGTGTGAGCTGAGATCACAGCTGCTGCGATTCACAAGCCATTGTGGTATCTCTCAGGCACAGAGTACCCCCACAGCTGGGAGACTGCAGCAGCGCTTAACAGTGAGGGTTGAGAGCGCTGTACCTGACAGGCTCTCAGTCCCAGCTATACCATGTGTGAAGCCGTGACCAATACTCACCAGAAGTGATGGGACTCTCTCAGTGCTGGCTGTGAGTGGTCTTCATGGCTGGGAGTTCCATCGGCAGAGGGACTCCTCACCACAGGAGCCTACTTCTTGCAGATTAAGAGGGGGCCCAGGACAGGGTTCCCCGTATACCAGAAATAAAATGGGATAGTATCTAATGCATGATCACACAAGGCATGATCGTGTGGCTCACAGATTAGATGTAATCACGCCTTTACCTGCACATGTAGAGGGGGCCTTACTTACACAGCTCTCCTCCTAAGGTGGAATGTGACTCCATACACCAGAATCTGAGCAAAAGCAAATCCAAATGTGCCAGAAATTATAGTGTACTGAATACCCATAATGGAAAAATGGGGGGTTAATGAGAGGGAGAGGGCAACTTTAATTAGCTTAACATGACACACATCCTTTTAAAAAAATACAGAGGGATCAAAGCAAAAAATATGGAGAGGCTGACTTTTTGGCAGATGTGCCACAAATTAGCTCTGTGCCCTCCCCTTCAAGTCACTCTAATCCTCTTCCTGCAACTCCAGTCCCGCTTCTGCTTCCTGCCATTTGCTCCCTTCATAATTTGCTGCTGTTTTCTGCTTCCTGCCCAATCTGCTGCTGTGATGCCTGTCCCATCTTCAATCTGCTATATACCACAGAGAAGAAGCCTGTGACACTTGTGACACTCATGCCAGTTTGGCCACCTTTCGTCTAGGAGGTCAATAATGTAGTGAAAAGGGTTTAGCAGTGAGAGGATGAAGAGGCCACACTTTCTGCCTGTGACATTCAGATCACTTAAGTGGTAAGTGTTTCCTTAACCTGCTGCTAGCTTGGTGACATTTGGACATACACTCTTTCAGGAATTGGCTTTTTCCCCCCAAGGTGGATTCCAAAGTAACTATCTAACAAGACAGGAAAATAATCAGGAAAGATATAACTGATGCAGTGAAGTCAGAACAGGGAGGGTAAAACCTGTTGGGGAGAGAGGAAATTTTAAGATGTGGAAGTTCCTTCACACTCTGCAGTGGTGACCAAGCCACAGAAAGCAAGTCAGTTGGGAAAGAAACATTTGTCTGTTCAGTTTCTGACTATCTTGTGTTATACAGTTCTTCTAAATTCCTAATCCCATTTATAGAAGTAGGGTATTGTTTGAATAGCTTGGTCCTGATGATTGATTATATGCAAAATGTCTTTGTATTTAAGGAAAATGTACATTATGGTATTTAAGCCAATGTAATGATTGTTTACAATGAGAGCAAGGGAGAGACTGCAGGATGAGGAGAGAGAGGTTAAATAGTTGGCTGACATTTACCCTTGCTTTGTAACTTTAAAGGGAAGCAATCAAAAACATGAATGGGAGGAGCATGAGTTGGTAGTTGACCCTTGTTTTGCAATCCTACAGTGAGCTTATCATAAGGCATCCATAGGAAGTAACAGGAAGAGAAGAAAAAAGGATGTGGGAGAGCAGAAGGAGAATAGAAAGAAGTGAATAACAGAGGAGGGAGGACAGCAATAGTGGTAGTATCTATCACAGATAAGCCATCAAGAAGACAGTAATAACATTCTGAACAAGGAGATGATGTTCTCTTTTTAAAAAGCTGCAAACAAAACTGAAGACAGTTATATGAATGCTTCAATAAAAACTACACTAGATACATTAACATTGTATATAGGCTCTAATCCAACCAAGTACTTACCTGTGCTTTAGTTTAACAGTCTAAGTAGTCCCAAGTGCATCTGTGTACATAATGGATTTCTGATTTGCTCTTAATTTAGAAAAAAATTGAGGGATATATTTTTTTGGGGGGGGTGGAGGAAGCCAAAATAATTTTAATTTCAAATTTTGCTAATTAAAGAAATTCTTGTCTTGAACTTTTTTAATTTGAAGAATGTTTCAATAAGATCTATTTTTGAATTGTTAGCTGCAAACATGCCACTTTGCAATTATTAAAACAAAGCATTTCAACTTTTTCTGAAACTGTTTCACATTTTTCCAGAACAAACTGTCTGGTAAAGTTGATACAAATTCACAAAACATTTTAAAGTCATTTAATTTATAGATTTTTCTGACAATCCCATAAAAAGTGTCCCTCAGTTACAATCCTAAACCAATCCCAAAACGTGATTCTGGGTTATAGAGAATTTATGACGATGTGTAAAATGTTTGCAGGTATACTATACAGGACTTTCCAGCTCCTTTCCAATGCGGGCCAGTAAAAGTTTTATACCATTCTGCATCATGGCCCAATCAGCATCTGGAACAAAATTCACAGAAACCTAGTTTAGAAATGTTTAGTGTGTGGTTAAGATATTTGTTGAAACAATTTTTTGTATCCTTCTGCTGAAAAGTGAGATTTCTTTATCATGAGTCCATGTCCTGAAGCCTTGAGAGGAGTGACGAACTGTAGCCGACAATTTTTAGAGACCTTTTAAAACAGCTGTTTTATAAAAGTAAAAATGTTTCAGTTTTAATGCCAGTCTCCTTGGGCTAGAAGTCTAGTACCTTGTTACAGCAGAAAATAGGGATTAATAACTTCTTAATGGTAAAAATCTCACATTTTAGCCCTCAATAGGAGTCTTATGTTTTAGGAGACATCATACCTCAAACCTTTTGTGTATTTAATGTTGTCTATCCTGAGCTTTGGGACCAAGTAATTATTGAGAAGAAGCTCCAGAGTTGGAAAAGCAGCAAGACAGTTCTAATATTTTAGTGTCGTCTGGCTGGAGTGGCTGAACACTTTAGAAGGGTAAGTGTAGTCATGGACAAAGACAGATTAGTGGGCAGCGTGCAAGAGAAGCATGATTAATGCATCTGTATTAAAAGATGCATGATAAATGTAATTTATCATATGGCTATCAGCACTGCATTTGTGCTATATAATTTAATATTAAATAATTGTAGGAGGTTGCCTAACAAATGCTATGAGGATGAAGGAGAGACTGAGTGATTGAGGGGTTAAAGTTGAGAGTGTTAAATGATGGATTCATTGATAAGAGTGTAAAGAATGATAATTGTAAAGGGACAACTAGGTAATACAGAATAATCAAATATTGCTTTTTGTATTAGCATGATTTATTGCTATTCTCTGAAGTTATAAAATGCCTTGGGCAGCTTTACGTAGGAACCAGTTTTTGGAAGGGTCCTATCTAGTTTTAAGAAGAAAGAATAAGCACAGCTGAGCACCTCCATGCTTTGCATAATTGTTCATGTTCCAAATGTGCCCCCAAATTTTCATATGAGAAAATGATAATATATTAAGAGAATGGTATTACTTAGTCTCTGTCTTCTTTACCGCTTAAATAATAAAATATTGGGGTACAAGGATGTGGGATATTAGTGAGATTAGCTAGTATCCTTAAAGATATTTCTTTTTACCAGCTGTTTGACCATCAAACATCTGGTCAACAGAAGACTTCAAAGGGCCTAAATTTAACTGTTTAAGATGTAATTTGATGTTATTCTGCCTCTCGGAGTAGTTGTTCAGGCATGTTTTCAGTATCTCCATTTTCATAGTTATGCTTTCTAGAGTGAGTCCAGGGCCCATATTCATGTTTTGATTAAGAGATTAGTGTTTTATTTAATTCTGGTCAAAGTCTGTTAACTACTGTGTATCTGTATTAAAACAGAAACAAAGTGTTCACAGGTGCGTTGTGCCAGAATGGTAGAAAATGTTTTTTCTCATGTTCTACTTCACCTACATTTTCATGGGATTAATTGGCTATTTTCAGGAGTGGAAATCCTGTAAATTTAAACATAATCTATAGTGTTTCATCATGACCCCTTCATGAGGAGGTGAGGTTTTCCCCCTCTCAAAGGCTGTGGGATTACTGGCTTCAAAACCCAATGACCCCAGGAAATCTACAAAAGGAAGGTTACTGCTACTGCTCTGCTGTCCCTTATGACCAGCTCCCCCTGCTCCATGGACAGGGTAGCTGCAGGAACCATGCAGCTAGGGTGTCCTTGGTCTGCAGTTGCCCCTGGCACCCTGTCATCACAAGATAGTGTTGAGAGGGAGAAGATATGTAAATGAAAGCAGGCCCTGCCTACTGTAGATTGTGTTGATGTATCCTATATAGGTTTGGGAGAGAATGGAAAGAATGGGTGTGGCATGTGATCAAACTTAAATGATAACGGAATGAGGGTCTTGCTACACATTAATTTTAGGTGGACTCTGGAGGTCTTAACCCCTGGATTGTGCACACATTAACATGTGAAATCGTTTTAACCACCCTTTAGGCAGTTTAAAGTTATGCCAGTCCAGGTTAGAGTTTCACTCTGAACTCATGTTACGCTAAACTGTGGCCACTCACCCTCCCTGCAACCCCAGCTTGCTTTTGGCTGCCATGCCTGCCCTAGGGGAGCAGGCAGGTAAGAGGAACCTGCCTGCCCAATTGCTGCTGCTGCTGCCTCTACTGTCACTACTAGTGTCTGGGCTGGGCAGGTGGTCACAAGTAAGCTGGTGTGGGGGTGGGGATGACAATGAGAGGTACGCATGAACTATGAGGGCTGGGGAGGCCAAGGGGAGTCCCAGGGGTGGGGGGCCAAGGGGGAACCCCACCATGGATCAGGGGGAACAGGGGAAGCCTCAGGAGGTTGGCGGGGGGGGGAGACTGGAATGGGAGACTAGTGGAGGAGAGGGGATTTTTACTTTTCAGTCTTCAAGCCCCCTGTTGGCTTGAATGTGTGACTGCTCCAAACTTGAGCTAGCACTAACACCAATCAACATTTTAGCAGCTCAAAATGCAACATGTAACAAGGTCCTGATTTTTCCCCATCTAACCCCCATGGCAGGGGGTCCCAATGAAATCAGACTAAAGGGCTAGGCTATGCTTCAGGAACTTCGAAGACCCTTAGGCTGTATCTGTGGTGCCTCAGGGCTGAATCCAAGACTGCTCTAAGGAAGCTTCCTCCCACATCCCCATCCATTTGCCCCCACTCCATGTGCTCCAAATCCTAGAAATGAGGTGTTACAGCCACACTAGGTAAGTTTCATGTACACCTGAGACAGAGAGGCTGAGGACATGTATACTTAACTCTAACATCATGATTACAGGCTGAGAAAATGAGCCCTGCCATTTGCCCCTGTTTGGGTACACTGAAGACTGGCAATTAGTCAGAGGAGATGGCTTGGAAGTGGCCCTGAGTAGCTCTGAGCAGATCTAACTATGTACCCTGGGGCTGTGCACAGGCTCTCTAATTCTGGAGAACCTGACAGAGGCACTGAGCCACACACTCAAGGCAGCTGTAAGCTAGCCATCCCACCTCATTCTGGAATTTGGCACATGCTGAACAGGAGCAAGGTGAAAGGACATGATTCTCTGCAGCATTCCCCAGCATGGTGGAAGCACCGTGTAGACCAGTCCTTTGGCACAGGCTGCACTTATGCATGTGTTGGGAGAAGAGAAAGGAAATGTGTAGCTTGAACCTATCTGAAGGCAAACTCTTAAAACACTGAGTTTAGCTTTGGGTTATGTTGACTGGTGCTGTTTGCCTACTCCTAAAACAAGATTTTACTTTTTTTGCATCTCTGCTGCTTTCTGAGAAAGGTATAATGTAAAGGGAAGACTGCAGATTGTGGAAATAAGAGAATATTTTATCTGCAACCCACACACAGTATTTCTGCCAATCATGTAGCATTTCCAATATCGCTCATTCAAAAAATCATGATATTTTCATCAGGATTGCGAGTGGGGGGCAGATTTATGGTTCACTCTACAAAAGAATATATTTTACTCACCCCCAAAGCAGCAACTTGGGGAAACCATCACTGAGTAGTCCTTCCCTTTATCTGTCTCCTCACAAGTTTTAGTGAACATCTAACCTCTGATATTCTGTATGGCAAATATCTCTAATACTTTAATTCTACCTGGACACTATTTTTGCACATTTTTGGACCACATACTATTGTAAGTGCTACATAAACGCATACAATGGGGCAGTCATATGGAAAGAGTTTATAATTTTTGCCTGGGATTTTGTTGGCTATTTTATTGTTATCTAATATTTATGCAATATATTAATGTATTATGACCAAACTTTTAAAAACTTGACCGGTATAACATTATCATTATATAAACAATGCTGTTGTTTAATCATTCCCATACACTACTGTTATTGTGTGTCAATACATACTATGTATGCATCAAGACTGTTTACAAGTGATGCTGCATAACAATAGTTTATAGACAAGCAAATCAGCATTTAACATAGTGAAAGAAACTCACACAATTCATTGTCTACACAGTGAATGTTTTCATATGATCATAACTTGCAGTGCATAAAACTTCCTTCTACAGGTTACAGACAAGTGAGACTGCCTAAGAGTGATTGGACAGTTTTGTTCTGCAGAGCAGATAATATTTGTGCTTATCCAGTAAGATTTAGAAATAATCTGACTCCAACATAATGGTCTGAATTTACATTAACCCATCGTTGATTTCTTCAGATTTTTGGCATGACCTTTAAGAGATTTGCCATCATTCCATGTAATAGTAAAAAAAGTGCTATTTTATTTTAAGAAATATAGTTTTTTAAAAGCAAATTAAAAAAGCTTCCTTTTTTAGCAACACTGTGTGATATAAAAGCAGTGATTTATTTCATGGTTAATGTCAGGCCCATTTAATAGCTTTGTGTAGAAATAAATATCACACAATAATAGTAATAGATAATAATAATTGTCCAGTAGAAAGAGAGATTTTTAATAATTGACACCTGATGGCATGTTGAAACATTGGGATCAGTTATTCACTTTTTACCTTGAAGAATGTTCTATTTTAATTCTTGCAGTCAAAATTATGGACAAGTTACTCATTGTCTTGTTCAGAGGGTACATAATATGCTTTAATAATTAAAACATAGCTGACTCTTTATTTGGATTGTACCTTGGGCAACAAAATACTGTATGTAACAGTTTAGCAAGGACTTGATAGAAATTTAAATCACAGCAATCTTCAGTTTATACATTAACTGAAAATTGTTCAAGATAGACTGTGAATAACAGATCTGAAGTATTTTCATGTAGTAGAAAAATGCAGCCTAAGCAGAAAATGACATTTAGAACTTATCAGGAAGGGCTTTAAATCTTAATGGTCTGGGCTCTTTGACTTTCAATTCAGTGAAGAAAGTATGTGCCTATCTGTAAGTATTTTAGTAGTCCTATTGCCTTCAGTGAGTCTACTTACATACTGATATATGTTGCCTCAGTTGCAGCTTTTGGAAGTAAGGGACCAGGGCCCAAATCCTGTATACCTGTCTTTCTTGAGTAATTCTATTTTTGCATCTCCTGTAAATACAGTGAGAAAGATTTGGACCTAGACTGGTAGGGCTGATTCATCTTAAACCTTTTGCAACAGGTAAGGTCTCTCTGATTTCCAAGAACAGCAGGATCAAGCCCTACTTTTCCAATTCTGACTGCAGTTTGTGAATTATGCATAATGTCACCAAATGTTTCATTTCAATTCAAAGGTTAAATAAAAGATCCTCATCTACAACCAATATTACAAGAGAGACTTGTTTTCCTCCTTGTATACTGAAAATAGTTTGCCAGAAGCACTCAACTGTTGAAATGCCCGTAGCCACAAAATCCTAAGACTGCCATGAAAGGCTGGGATGCACTGAAATAGTGGTGACAAGTGGTTTGTAAATAAAGCAACCACTTCCACAGCACTGTCTCAGAGCTTCAAGGGAGATAATGTATTTAAATCATTAAATGCCTTTCATATTTCTTCAGACTCTCTTCTACTGTATTTCCCCTCAGCATTCCTAGACAGTGTTGGGTATAAATTTTATTTTATGTTTCTAAAACACCTCTCATCCATTGTTATATTTTTGCTCAGAGAAACATTACTGTCTTGAGACATTACAGTATTTAGCCTCATTTATTTATATATATATACATTTAAAACATGCATAAAACAATTCTTCATGGTATCCAGGCAGGTTACTGTATTAGCTCTTCCCAAGAAATGAGCATTCCTTTAAGCAAACTTAGGTGTAGACATAAGTTTTGTGTGTGTTTAATTTTTCAATAAACATGTACTTTACAAAATATTCAGAAATAACTGAAAACAATAAATTAATACAGCAGGAAAAATGAATAATTCCAAATGCAAATTGTAATTTACAAAGAGATATGCATGTTTTAGTATGTATAGTATTTGGTACAATATTATCATGGCAATATAGACCTTGCCACAGTCTTCTGTCAGAGGTATTTGTGTGTGTGTGTTTGTATGTATGAGATGGAGAGAGAGAAAGCGAGGGGGGGTGGTAAAGAACCCTATACTTTAGTGAAAATAATAAGCCAAATCAATCCTGTTATTTTTTCTAAAGCATGAAAATCACAGCCTTCTGATGTCACAAGTGCAGACATGATATGCCATTTCAGCACTTGTAGCACTAGAAAGTGTACATTTTACACTTTGTAATCTGAATCTTGATATGTCAGAACATCATTTCCTGTGTATTTTATCAGAGCTCTTCACTAAAGTTAACTTTTACATATATTTTTATTGGAAACTTGGCCTGTAAAGTTTTGCTTTTTCATGTTTTTAAGGAAGCATGAATACATGCATGTTTCAGATTCTATACCATTCTACCAGTTCAGATTTTAATTTAAAAGATGAAATTGGAAAGAATTTAAATGTCATGCCTCTGTAGCAGGAAAGATAATACTTTTTCAGGTGCTGGTCATTCTGAGATCAAATATAGGGACATAAGCTTAGGGATGACAGTAAAAGAAATAAAGTATTTATTTAATAATGCAAAAGTTACATTCTTTTCAAAGTAAAACTTTACTTTTGAAGTACTATTTCTATTTTGAGCTTAAGGGGCCCTTGCTGGTTACTACCTGTGCTTTCAGAAAACTCTCATTAATATTCATTAATAAAATGTAAAGGAAAAACTCTTTAGGCCTAATTCTGGCCCTTAAAAGAAAGAAGTGATTGAGTTGACAATTTCAGCAGATCTCTGCATGCTGCTAAATTATGCCCTGCTGGATTTTCACAGATTTGTGTTGTTTTTAGATCCAGCTGTTGTGATCCATATAGGGGCTTTGCAAATTCTTAACTCAGATATGCCGGGTCAGTGTTAAAAGCATGGTGAGTCTTATAGTTGGAATGAGGCTAAAGCATTTGTTTTCTGCAGTCTAGTTGCTCCGATCTGGCCCTGAGATCCAGAATGATTTTCCTGCTGTTCTCTTACTTGGGGACACATTAATTTTTTGTATTTGAACTGAACACCCTTATTTGAAACATATTACTGTTTAAGTGTAAATTCTCTGGATAATCTGAACAATAGCTCTGCAATGGGTTGTCCTGGCCAATTTTTACCAAAAATGTAACACATCTCAAATAAAGAAAAAGAATATAGCAGGCAATGAAATAGAACAATACAAAGTGAAGAAGAACACAGTATGTTCTACAATAGTCAAAGCGTAAGAAGTATACTTACACTTTGTTTTTATACTAGTCTAGTGCCCCTTTCAAAGTTATCATTGAATAATTTCCACCAATCAGTGTGGATTTAGGGCATCAAGAGACACAACTGACATGATCTTCACAGCTTGCTGGCTGCAGGAAAAATGCTGGGAACAATATAAACCTTTCTACAGGGTCTTCTTTGACCCCCAAAAAGCCTTCAACTCCATCCATTGAGAAGCGCTGTGGAGGATCCTTCTGCAGTGTGGATGCCTACAAAAATTCATCACCATTCTTTGCCTGCCTCATGACAGTAGTGTAGTAAGTAGTGGTTCTCAATAACAAATCTATCATAGATCCCTTTGAGTAAAGATGAGAGTTAAGCTAGACCACATCATCACTCTAAAACTCTTCTCGATATTCCTTACTGCAATGCTATATCTGACCACCAACAAGCTTCCAGGTGGAATGGAGCTAAACTACCAGATGGATGATAAGCTGACTCTAAGCCAAAACCACGACCACTCTGACCTCAGTCATCAGGCTCTAGTACACTGAAGATGGTGCCATGGTCAGCTGGTGCCTCCCAAGTCTGCAGGGGCACCAGTGGGGCACGACTAAGGGAGGGTCCCCCAGCAGCCAGCCAGTTACCAGCCAGAGGGTCCCCCAGTGGCCAGCCAGTGACCAGTGGGGGGGTCCACCAACAGCCAGCCAACAACTGGGGGGGATCCACCCACCCTTTGGTGGCACAATGGCAGCCGCCAACAGGGGGGCAGACATTTCCGCTGGCACATCCACTGCCAATGTGCTGCCAGCAGAGCCAATTTCAGGGGAGCACTGGTGTTGTCCATGCCCCACCACCAGCCAGACCACTCACTGTCAAGGGGGCACCAGCACTCTCAGGGAGGGCACATGCCTCTCTGTGCCCCCCCATGCATTGCCAATCCATGGTGTAGTGTTTGCTCACTCAGAAGCAGACTGTCAGGCAATTGTCAACATCTTTACTGTGGCATACAAGAAAATGGGACTGATTCTTCTGAAGTATGATACTATGAAACTATGAAACCCTATCAACTATGAAACTTAACATTCAAAAGAAGATGGTCCTCCATCAACGAGCTCTTAATGAGCAATCTCCAGCTCTGGTAATTCAGATTCATGGTGAGACTCTGGAGAACATTGAGTATTTCCTATACCTTGGAAGCCATTTCTCACAAAAGGTGACATTGATGAAGAAATCCAATTGCCTCAAATGTGCAAGTGCAGTTTTTGGACACCTGAGAAAATAGGTGTTCAAAGATCATGACATCAGATCTGAAAGCAAGCTCATAGTTTTTTCAAGCAGTTGTGATCCCCACCTTGCTCTATGGAGCAGAGATGTGGACAATGGACAGAAGATACTTCAAGTAATTGGAGAATTACCATTGATTCTGCTGCACAAGATCCTTCAAATTCAGTGGAAAGACCAATGCACCAACATTAGTGCCTTATCGCAGGCAAATACCATGAACATTGAGACAATGATCATCTGACATCAACTTTAGGCCAGCCACATCATCTGGATGTCCGACTCCAAACTCCGGAAACAACTTTTATTCCCCCACCTCAGTCAAGGGATACACGCAAGAAGAGGGCAGAGAAAGCACTTCAAGGACATCCTCGAGGCATGGTTGAAAAAATGCAACATCAACATCAATTCATGGGAAACTATCACCTAGGATTGCCTTAAATGGAGGAAGGTTCTGCTGCAAGGATATCAGTACTTTGAAAGCTTATGATGACAACAGGAAGCAGAAAAGTGGGAGTGGCAGAAGCAGCATGCTGTAGACCAAATAAATCAGGAGCCACCGACCGACCCCACATGGAAACACATGCCTGAGTTGCAACAGAATGTGTTGATCAGCCTTGTAAGCCATTTTTCGGCTCACAGATAGGACAATAACAGAAGACAATCATCCTCAATTGCAGGGGATTGCTGAAGAGAGTTTACATCTAAACACAGAATTACATATATCCATCTTGCAGATGCAAAAATCATCACAAAGATCCAGTAACTGGGATTCAGTCTAGGACTGGGACCCTCACCACACCCCTCAATTTTCCTTGATTGTATCTCTGGCCCCATGTTCCCTGTGACTGCCCATTCCAGAATTAAGATGAATAGAGAGGTTCCTGCCTTTCGATTGGAACCATTGTTTCAGTGGGCATGAAGAAACAATCAAGCATCAGTTATGGTCAGGTTATGTTTTCAAAGTTTTGCTTGCATATAAAAGAGCTGGAAATCAGAGGTGGATCTGGGCGGTGGGGGGAGGTGCAGTATACTGGTGAACTTGCAACCCTCTTTGATTCTTGGCTCACCCAAAGTTTATAACCAACTGCCTGAAAGTGGCAGCAGTATTTGAAATCAGACAGTGCTGAGGGAGTCAGCTGGCTTTATGGATTATTATAATCTAATTTATAAGAGGGGCTGGCTGGAGCATAGCTGCCCGCTAGCTAGCCAGCTATTATTTTTGGAGGCCTGCCCCAAGACAATATGGGCAGTACTGATTAAAGAAGTGCATTAAAGAAATGGATTTAGCAACCTACTCAGATTTATTAATGCTGTATTATCACCGCATGATATTAAATTATTTTATATTATCCCCTTGCTTTAGTTTTCAATGGGTGCTAAGTAGCTCTGCTGTATAACAGTGGCATCTACACATGCATTGTGATGAAGTAAATAAGTCCACTGTAGGATAGTACTTATATCTGGTAGTGCTATCCTACAGTGGAGTTAATTAGTTTACTCCAGCCTAATAGCAGTGCACACACAGATGATGATGTTGTACTGCGGAGCTAATAAATGCCATTAGAATTAGCCCATTGAAAACTAAAGCAGGGGGACAGTATAAAATCATTTAATATCATTATAAATAATTAAAAGACTTCTCTGCTTTTTTTAAGATCATTTTTGCTTCTTGGGGCCTTCTCAAAATGGGGTATGTGTTATATTCAAGGCTGTGTTATGCAGGGGAAAATGGTGTTCATAAATCTGAATAGGTTGCTAAATCCATTTATTTAGTGCACTTCTTTAATCAATACTTCCCAGGCCTCCAAAATAATTTTCCACTGTTCTTTTTTCACTTCAGATTAGGGTGACTAACCATCCCTAATTGGGAAGAACAGTCCTGGAATGGGAACCTCAAGTCTCAGTCCCACACTACATGACTCCATGGTAGCATTTGACCCAGATTTGCAACATTGTGCAGGGATCCCCCTTGCAGGCTGGCAGTGTTCCAGCCTGCAAGGGGCTGGGGGGACTGGGATGCAGAGGGTGCCACATGCATGCCCGTGCCTGCACCCGTGCATGTGGCTGGGAACACAGCCAGGCAACTGGAGAGCAGCTCCCTGCAGGTAAATCTATGGGGGAGGGGACATAGGGGAGGCAGGAGTATAGGGGAGGCTGGAGAGGGGGAAGATTGAGGCCTCAACAGTGAGGGAGGAAGTGAAGCATGATCTGGGGGTGTTGCCCAGCCAGGTCAGTGTGTGGGGCTGGGGCATGGAGCAGAATGGAGTCACAGGTGGCTCATCTAGCGGGTGGGGGTTATGGGGGGAAGGTGCCACCCAAGATTTGTGTGCTGAGTGGGGGTGAATGCAGGCCAGCCACGGTGGGCTTGGGGCTCCCTGCCCTGCCACCCTTCCCCCAGGAGCCCTACACTGGCAGCACCCCCTGCCCACCTGGCAGCATTGGGGGGGTATCAGCATTGTGGAGCTATGCCTTCAGCTGCTGCCAGGTGAGCAGGAGGCATGTGGCTGGTGCAAGGCTCCTGGGGGAAAGGCAGCAGGGTGGGGAGCCCTGAGCTCACAACGAGCAGCTCACATTGGCTCCTCTCAGCTCTGGTCTGGCTGTATTGTTTCCAGCAGCAGAGGGATGGAGGAAGGGGTGGGAAGGTGGGCATGTGTCCCACCTTTCCCTTTTAAAAAGGTGGTCACCCTACCCCAAACATAACTGATTTCTGTCCACTGTGATCATACCATTATGAGTGAGAGTTTGGGGATTTGTGACCAAAGATGAATCTTTACATGTAGCCCAGACTTATTTCTCTCACAGCATTGGAAAGGACCTCTCTGGTCATCCTGGTCAATCCCATCTATATAGAAGGTAAGGTGAAGCAAAGTTTAGATTCCTTTTCTTGCTGGAGAAGTGCAGTCCCACTGTCTCACACACTGAGACCGTGTAGTTACTAATATAGGAATACATTCTGAATTAAAGTCTGTTTCAGTTATTTAGGAGTCTGGGACACAACACCTCATCAGAGAAGGTTTGGGCTTGTATTCTGGTTGATTTTTAGCATTTGCAGAACAGGTTTACACTTACCTGCAAATTACACTGATTTTTAGCATTTAGACAGGACATGCTGGTGTGGATAACCAAACACTGTCTACGGTCTTCCACACCACACACTCCATAACTAGAGATGAGGTGGTGAGGATGCTCTGGGGTGCCATCACCACTCTTAAGGCCTCTGTTGCTCTGGCCACTCTCTTGGGCAGGAGGTATTGCAAGATCATTCTTACTGCTTTGGTTCTAATTTGGAGCATATAGAACAAAAGATGAGTGAGGCCTCATTTTCAGCAATAACCAGGAGGGTGCTGATGAAGCAAGGTAGATATGCCTACGTAGCACTTTAAAAACATTGTCACTTTCCATAGCAGCCCACTCTGACATTTATAAGTGTTAAGTTTAGTGTCCATAAAATTGAATAATGTTAAGCAAAAACTTTGTCTTGAGACTGCAGAGTGAGTCAGTATAGGAGATGTGGCTAATAATGATGAGTTCCTTATGCCTAGGTAGCATGCCTCCCCTTACTCTTGAGCTGTTTCTTCTTGTGACTGAAGGTTACATGGTGCTCAAAGAGAGGAAGATTTACCTTAAGACCTACACTAAGAGAAGCTTTCAGCATCTGCCACCAGAGGAGACTGCACAGCAGTGCTCCACAGAGCTGCAGACTATGTTGAAGTTCTCCTAGCTTATCAAGGCTCCTGTGGTCATGATTTTCACAGACCCCAAAGGTTGCTAATATGGGGGAGCTGTAATAGGGAGCATGAATAATCTGTGACCTTCATGAATAATCAGTGCTAAACGTTCAACCTCAGTGTAAGGTTTATGTAATTTTGCATTTGCATGAGTTTGAATTCCTCTTTGTATTTCTAAGTCCCCAGGTAAGAGAAGGCAGCAGCTACAGAAATCACAGGCTACAAAAATTTGGTATTTAAGCTGTTGAAAGTCAGATGTAAGAGAAGGAATAGACCCAATTCAGTTCACCCTGGTCATCTATTCAGTAGTCATGTGCAACTCCCATGATCATCAATGGGGCTTGTGTGTGTTAAGAACAAAATTGACCCTTAAGTAATGAAGAAGCTTTGCATATTAAAAGAATATGAGGACTTATTTATAGCATAACAAATTTTCCTACATATGTGAGCAGGCCATTTCCATATATATATAACATGCTGTTTGAAGTTGGTGGAAGTTTTGCCTAGGTAGTAGATGCAAAGGCTAGAGAAAAGATCTGTTCCTGTTGTAAGTAAATATTGTATGTATAATCAAAGAGTAAATAAAGTCTGTAAGATCTGTTATACTGGCAGAAGGAAGTTTCCTAGAATAATTCACTTATTTCTTCCATTCATTTGTTTCTAACAATGGCTGTTGCTGCTTTCACAATTCGATGTTTCGATATAAGCAAATCTTGGACGTGTGTTCTATTAGTTCTGCATTTTTCCACTGAGGTGTGTAAGTGGCAGGATAAAAATATTTCCCATTAGTTTATTTTTCTAACTTTTTCTAAATTCTTTTCACCAATATCGTACGAGCTTTAGCTGCAATCCTTGTATGTCAGTGAGCAATCTATTATGTGATAGTACTGTATTTGCAAGTCTTAAGTGGTGCTTGACATCATGGTAAAAACAGTTTATCTTTGGCTTCTGCTATGAGATGTGGACCTCATTATGTGAGTGACTATACCACCAGACTAGCAAAGCTTTGTTAGGTGGCAGAAATGTCTTTATTCTTTTCAGAATGCTGTCTTCTTTTAAATAATCCATTTGTAATGAAAGACAGCATACCTTGGTAGTGTATTAAGTATTCTTAACAGATAGACTTACAGTTTAAATACAGCAGCCAAAGCACACAAGAAATCTTGTAATTTAACAAAACAGGTTTTTTCTAGCTTTTATGAGATAGTTGAAAATGATATTAATAAAATCTCTTCGGTTTGCAATGTATTTGTTTAGGCAGTGTTAACATAGAATCAGGGTTTTATTTATTTTCTAGTTGTATAAATGATTTTTCTTTTAAGAAAACACCACAATAGTGACTGATTTTAAAAATAAAAAAACCCAAAGAGTCTTTTTAAAGGAGTCTCTGCCCAAGTCAAGATATAAACAGTGTAAAAGTACAAGGTCTTTGTTATGTGTGAAACCTACTGGCCATTTCAGGGCAGCCCTCAGTGTCACAGGACCCAGTTGATGACAGATGGTAAAACTGTCTGCAAATTTTTCACCTTAATGTGACAGGCTACATGGAAATGCCCTAAAATCATTGGGGGTTCTCCAAAGGTCCTTAGATAGTTGACAAAAACTGCAATATTAAATTAGAACACTTAGGAACAGTTTGCTTGCTTTGTATATAACATTTTATACAATGGACATATGAATATTTGTTAGAACAAACATGTATGAATACCTATCATAATACATCTTTAATTATTTAGTGAAATTGGGCAGCTTAGTATACGTGCCCACTATGGAAGTAATATTCTTGACAAAAATCAACAGTAAGCAAATAATTAATAAAAAAGGACACTGGATATTTTGTAATCTCTATTCAGGAAGTATATTCAAATCCTGCCGATCACTTCAACAAATTTTGATCAAGTATTTTCATTCCACTAACTCTGTACAAGAGACAGAGTTCTTTAATTTTTCATTGCATTCCTTTTTCAACTGGAAAACATTTTCTGTGAATTCAGGGCCAAAAGCTATTCGACTTAACTTATTCCTAGCTACTTAAATAGGACTACTTTAAGAGCAAGCTTCAGCCCTTTAAAAAAACCTTAATACTGTTCAGGGTTACAGGGAACATAAATCACTGAGTAAGCCAGTTAGTTAAGTCTTCCACCAGGGGCATAAAGATCATACTCGCCTGCAGAAAATCAGCTATATTTCCAGATCCAGCCTGCATGTTACCAGCTATACTCTTCCTAATGCTCTCCTACCAAATTCCTATATAACTAGCAGTTCTGAAAAACAAAAGCACAGAAAAGTAGTACTGTACTAGAAAAGGAGTAATAATGGGATGGGAAAAGAAATAGACTTTAGGTCAGAATCTTCTCACTATGGTATGGTAAGTAGTAGCTATAATGGGCTAGTGAAAAGGGTTAAAAAGTCTTGTCTAAGTAGTGAAGTGGACTGAAGTGGATTTCACTGTGGCTTAGGCTTTGGTTAAGTTGTCCCAAGGGACAACTCTGACTAGAACTCTATCTACTACCTCACTCTGACTAGAAGCATACTTTGCATTTGTACTTGGATACAATATGCCTGTGTTTGTTATGAAACAAAAATACCCCAGGATTCGTATATATACACATCACCCTTCTAGCAGGAGGCTAGTGAGTGGCTGAATGTAGTTGTGCTTTTTTTCTGTTGAGTTAATGACGTGATCTTTGGATAATTGTAACTGCTCACAGCATATTCTAACTTCAATACCACTTACCATTACACACATTTAGCATGGTTCAAGTGTGGGACATAACTTCACTCTATACTGAAACCATACCTTGGGGGGCAGTAGAAGAGATCATCTTTCCAGGTGCTGTCTTCTGACCTATTGAGGAATCTGCCATCTCTGCTATTTGGCCAAGCTAGATCTACTGCTATGCCATATAACCTTTCTTTGGCTTCATATAGACCACGTCTGAAAGAAGTACTTCATTCCCATCCAGCTGAAGAGAGGACTCTTGCTGACTCCACGACAACAGAGCTATTTTAGACTGGCAGCACTGAGGATTCCCTGGTAGGGGAGTGGCAGGCCATCCTCAGGTCATCAATTTTCAGAGTTAAGCCATTTGATTCACAATCCTTTGTAGCTCTTGTTTCAGGCCATCTGAATCTGAACATTCAGGCTGACATTGACTGTCTGAGGCACTTCTTATATGTATAATTATACACCAGCAGGCAGGGACCGCATCTAGGCAGACCTGGATAGGTTAAAGAAGTGGGCGGATCTGAACAGGATGCGGTTCAACAAGGACAAGTGCAGGGTGCTGCACCTGGGGAGAGGGAACCAGCATTATGGTTCCAGGTAGGAGCTGCCCCTCTCGGCAGCACAGAGGCAGAGAGGGATCTTGGAGTCAGGATTGACTCCAGGATGAATATGAATCGCCAATGCGACAAAGCAATAGGCAGACGCAACCGCACCCTGTTATACATCAACAGGGGCATCACTAACAGGTCCTGAGAGGTCTTGCTCCTCCTCTATGCGGCACTGGTCAGGCCTCAGCTGGAGTACTGTGTCCAGGTCTGGGCGCCGCACTTCAAGAGGGACGTGGAGAACCTGGAGAGGGTCCAGAGGAGGCCACTCGCATGGCTGGGGGCCTCTGTGGCCAGCCCTATGAGGAGAGGCTGAGGGACCTGAATCTCTTCAGTCTCCGCAAGAGGAGACTGAGGGGGGATCTTGTGGCTGCCTACAACCTTATCAGGGGCCAGCAGCAGGGACTCGGGGAAAGTCTGTTCTCCAGGGCCCCCCTTGGAGTCACCAGGAACAATGGCCACAAGCTGAGGGAGGATAGGTTTAGGTTAGATGTTAGGAAGAACTACTTCACTGTAAGGGTGGCCAGAGCCTGGAATAGGCTTCCCAGAGAAGTGGTGCTCTCACTTTCCCTGGAAATCTTCAAGAGGAGACTGGATAGGCACCTGGCTGGGGTCTTATGACCCCTCTCACCCCCAGTGCTCCTTCCTGCCCATGGCAGGGGGTCGGACTCGATGATCTGTCCAGGTCCCTTCCGACTCATTGATTCTATGATTCTATGATACAGGCCTCTCATGCCTAAATGTTAGTCTGGCTCTACCCTGTTCTCAACCCAAATTGTTTGTTTATTTAAAGTATCTTATTTATAGATAGGAAGGTGGTCTGGAAGGGGAAGTCAGGTATGAAGTCAATGGGAGCTTTGCCACCCTAAGTATAGCAGAACTGACCTTATCTTATTTTATACTTGTATTTGAAATCCATGTTTAAGACACTTAAGCAACGTCCTGATTTTTAGAGGTGCAACCTTTGAAATCAACCATGCTTCAGCTGACTTGATTAATCGAGTTTGCTCCAATATGCTGGAATTCCAGAGCATTGGAGCAGCCTCCCTGCACGTGTATAGGAACCCAGTGAGAGTTTGGGACACTCAGTATCTTTTAGCATTGAGACAGTTCAAACGTATGTGGCAAAATATGGATTTAGGAAGTTAACTGATTTTATGTACCACCCAGGTTTTACAGCTTACATTTTTAAATGTATTTTACATAAGGTTGGTTTAATTGTACCCAGTATTTATATTAAATCTTTATGAAATAGACTTTTGACTTGCAAAGAAAGATGGTATAAGTTATATCTTCAACCACTGGAATTTCAGAAAATATATTTTATCAGCATAAATTTACTAAATTTACATCTGGTCAGAAATGAAATATATTACGCAGCCTCTATTTTTAATTTATATTTTTGAAATAAAAAGTTAGTTTTTATACTTTTCCAGCATGGTTTTTAATGAGAAAAACTTTGCTGTCATTTCTTCACTGTCAGTATCAGGTACTGTAATTTGCTCATGTAATGAATTGTGGCCCAAAGGTATATTGCCAACCAACAGAACGATTTCATAACAAAAGAATCAATAGCTCATTATTTTTGGACTCAGAATAGTTTGCATGTTGCTTTAGAGATTTCATTACATTTAGGAGATTATTTGCAAATTAAAACAATCTTTGGATCAAAACATTATATTGTCAGTTAATCTTCTTAAATTAGACTTTGTTTTAAGCTCCATGTAAAAGGAATATTAATTTTCTTTTTTATTTTTATTTTTTTGCAAAACATGAAGTAGAAGATTGAACTGGTTATCTAAGATCTTGGATGATGATGTTGACTTTAAAGTAGTTGTTCCTTCTACTACCTATTTAAAAAAATGACAACAAGGACCAAAACTTGTATATTAATGGTAGATATTAAAGTCATTTTTCTAAATGATTTGGTCAGACAATTCCAACATGCTGTACTGCATTAAGTGGAACCTCCCTAAAGCAATATTGTATTTTTATTTCTGCTACTCAGTAGTTGGGTTTGAATTAACTTTCTCTTCCACTCCCCAGTTTTCAGGAACTGCACAATGCAAGGATACAAGCTAATAAGTCACTGAGAGATGATGTGTGTCCTGAGGTTATGCGAAGGAATTTTTATTTTTTTAGACAACTTTATTATGTGATCTTTTTGGGCCTTCTAAAGAAATACATAAATAAATGTCTGATCCAGAAAATAGTACATACAGATGTTCCTTATTCAAACATCTAAAACCTGTTGACTTTACTGGGCTACCTGGGTTGGAGGCTTGGGACCCACATTAATAATGGGCCTGTGATGAGCTGATGATCGGTAAAATTTCTGCCTTGCAGCTTGTTTGCAAGAAGAGTGCTACGCCTGCGAAAAATTCCCTTGAAACCCTGATCACGGACCCAAGGTAGCTTTTTTCAAGGTAAGGCTGCATATCTACCTCACACAGCCTGAGTAAATGAACTAGTGTGAGAAGGTCTGCCTGAAGGACAGATTTCTCTCCCTAGGCTATGAAATAGCAGACTTAGGACTGCCCTAGTTCTTGTGCCAGCTTCATTCTCCCTTAATATACAGAGGAATGAGTCTTCATGTACTGACCCTTTACCAGGAACCCCTGGCATGCCCTTCTCCTTAACCCACACAGTGGAACAACAGTGGCTCCTCCTTTGTTCATAGCTTTTTGTGCTTATACAGAAGGGAGACTCTAATGCTACTATTTAGTTGGCTTTAACAGCATGAAGGATTGGGTTCATACATATCAGAGGATCATTTAATACTTGGGCACTTAATAGTCCTACAATTCAAATGTATATTTGTTCTTTTCAAGCCAAATTTTTATACCTATCTTTCCCTAATCCTTCCTTTAGGGAGGATGGAAAGAGAGGAGGGAAGGAGGTGAACACTGCCCCTGAAAAAGCACACGGAAAAAGGAATTTGCTTTCACCATATTCCCCTTCTGTATTGGATATCCACAAATGTTCATCAGGACAAGCTTTCTTTACCTGAATTTTCACACACACAAAAAATCAAACTTAAAATTAGCAGGTGGATTTCAAACGTGCAGAAACCAAGCTTCCATTCTTGTGGAAGTGCTTATGTGTTCATCTAGTCAGGGAGCAGAAACAATACAATATGACTTATTTGACCTATCACAATTAACTTGATGAGAGAATATTGAATACTTGAGGCCTGTTGATGATCAGTCCATAGAGTAAAACTAATTGGAGTAAATGTCATTGAATAATTTTGAATAATAATATAGCATAAGAAATCCAATTTGTCTGTGGATATATTTTTGCTAGGAATTATTCTCTCAGCTCTATTTAGATTGTTTTTCTTAAATGAGAAACTTTATCTAATGATAAGACATTGCATTAAAATCATAGCTCTGTTCAGATCCATGGTGAAACTCCTGTGGTCTCCAATAGGATTAGGTTTTCCAATACTTAATCAACCTACACAGTACGATCTAAATCCTATTTCACCTTTAGGCAGCTAAGTCAAACTTGCACAGCCATGTAAGTACAATTTTTGACATACACAGTTTGATTCTATTTTCTCTCTGGGAGAATAGGGTTCCCTATTTACTTTCTGTAAATAAACAATGGAAAGGGAGAAAACTTTGTACTTTTTACCAATAACCTCACCAATACCACTCAGAAAGTGGGTATCTGGGTTCTAGCCTTCCATCACCCATATAAGATTTAAACCTGACTCTCCTACTTCCCAGCAAAAGAGCTCTAACTACCAGTGTACTGGCCAGGAAGAGGGGAAAAAGATATAAGGAGGATAGGTCAGAGAGACGAATTTGGCTCTGGGTTTTGGCCCCTGCCTGCAATGGATTTTCTGCAGCTTGCATTTATATTAATTATCAGTGGTGATGCGTAGGGGGTGCACATACACCTCTGAGAGTGCTGCTGCACCCCCTCCAGTGCACCCCGCTCAGGCGATGGGCCGAAGAGGCAGGCGGGAGTGCTGGTGCCCCCCTGCAAGTGCTAGCTGGGGAGTGGAGGCATCTGGAGAAGTGCCACTGGCACTTCCGGGTGCTTCACTCGTGCTTCTGGGTCGGTGCAATTGGCTGCTTGGGGACCCCCCCAACCCCTGTTGGTGAGATCAGCCATGGAAGACCCCGCCTCTGGTCGCTGACTGGCTACTAGGGGGGCATGTACCCCGCCGACTCAGGAGGCACCAGTCACCTATGCTAATTATCTAAAATGTCTAAACAGCAATGCATAGTTTCTGTCCCATATCTTCCCCTTCTGGTTGCCCACTAGGCCAGCTCCGAGAACATACCTATGCAAGTAAAAAAAGAATCCTAATGGTACATACCAAATATGGCAGGGCACCATCCCCAGGACAGTCGTAAGCCCCTGCTCTCTGCCCCCCCCACCCCCAAGTCCCTCTTTTCCTGACTCACTCCAGGAACAGTCTCACCTTCACTCTCCTGCCACATCTTGATGTTTCTTCTGGCTGTCAAAGGGGAGGCTGCCCCAAGGCTTCCCAGATCTGTTCTTGCTCCAAGGAACACCTGGTGGTGTGTAGCTCCTGCCTTAAGGGGTAATTGCATGGCTCCATACCATACCTACACTGTGCCCCGTGCCCCATGCTTTGGCATTGAAGAGCACCACACTCTGCCACTGCCAGGGCTGGCCTCTCTTCTGGCTAGCTCAACCCCAGGGCTTATATAGCCTTGGCCTGCCTGAGCTCTCTCCGAGTCATGTGATGCCCACAGTCAGCTGACCTGCCTGCAGGGCTGTCCTTTAACTCCTGTTCTGCCAGCAGGCTGGGCTCTAAGAACTCAGCTCTTAAAGGAGCTAGCACACTTTCTAGTAACAGATTGAGAGTTCCCTGTTACACACCCCTCCCTCTTCTCTCTTGTCTGGGGTTTTTCCTTCTCCAAACCTTCTTCTTAATCATATTTCCTTGGGAAGAAATCAGCACCACATTCTGGGTCCCCAGACAGTGTTATATCATGAAACAGTACAGCTGAAGACAGAGAGCCCACCTCATTAGCTTTGTGTTGTCTGTCTTCATGCTCTGCAGCCTTTGCAGAGGGGCATGATCAGTGATTTAAAATAATATACTTCCCAACAAATAGTACCAGAGTGTTTCTACTACCCATTTCAATTGCCAGACACCCCTTTTCTACTGCGGCATAGTTTCTCATGGGGGTGCAACTTATAGACCAAAGGGCATTTCTCATTTCCATCCTTTTGGGTTAACACAGCCTAATGGCTACATTTGATGCATCTGTCTGCACCATGAAGGGTTTACTAAAATCTGCTGTATACAGCAGCAGGGGTTGACAGAGTGCCTCTTTTACTTCCTGAAATGCTCTTTCTGCTTCAGGTGTCCAAAGCACCTTGGTTAGGGCCCTAGATCATGTTAGTTCTGTCAAGGGCACCACACGTTCCACAATGTGAGGCACAAACTTCCTGTAATAGTTCACCAATCCCAAAAAAGGCCCTCACCTGCTTCTTTGTCCAGTATGCTTGGTGTGTTTGCAGAAGTTCTGCCTCATCCATTAATGGCCACACCTGGCCGCTTCCAACTTGGAACCCAAGATAGAGTGTTTTCTCTTTCCCAGTTGTGCACTTCTCTGGGTTGGCTGGCAACCCTGCCCTTCTTAGGTCTTGAAGTACAGCTTGAAGGGCCATTAGATGTTTTTCTCAGTCTGAGTTGTATATGATGGCATCATCAATATAGTACACATCATAGCTGCAATGGGGTGCCAAAACTCTGTCCATTAAGTGTTGAAATGCGGCTGTTGCTCCATGTAGACTGAACAAGGCATTTGTTGAAACTCAAATAAGTCCCACGGAGTGACGAGCATGGTCTTCTGGTCTTATGGTACTAATAGAATCTGCCAATAGCCCTTAGTTAGAACCAGGGTTGATATATAGCAGGCTTGCCCAATGTTTTCCATCCTCTCATCCACTCTTGGCAGTGGATATGCATCAAATTTAGCCACTGCATTCACTTTTCAGAAATCAATACATAAGCAGATCTTCCCATCAGTTTTTGGTGCTACCACAATCAGGCTTCACCACTCACTGTGAGATTCTTGTATTACTCCCCTTTTTAGCATCATTTTAATTTCTGTTTTTATCTGGTCCTGAAGTCTTTGCAGGATTCTCCTCTAATTCTCTTGAATCATCTGCTCAGGAGGTGTTCCTATCCAGTGTACCATGCCTTGGGCTTCCTCCAGCATCTCTCAGAACATGTCCCTGTATTCTTCAACCAGTTTTGCTGTTTGTTGTTGCTGTTCCTCTGACAAATGGCGGGGGGGGGGGGGGGAGGCAGTTCAATGTCTGTCTACCTTTCTTCCTCTCTTGGGGAGGGTCCCAATTTGGGATCTTCCAAACCATACATAGAGCCTCTTGTGTTTGCCATGTTTTCAACATATTAATGTAGTACACTCATTTCATCTTCCACTTGTCTGGCTGTCGTACCTCATTATTTACAGACCCCACATGGCATATAAGTTCATAGGGCCCCTGCCACTGGGCAAATAACTCCATCTCTTGGTCTGGCAGCAGTACTAACACTCAGTCTCTCACTCAAATTTCCTCTCTCAGGCACCCCAATTGTAATTAGCCACTTGGTATCCTTGCACTACTTGAAGATTCTCCAGAGCCTCTTTTCATATTGCCTATAGTTGTTCCCTCAACTGGATCTCATACTGTATTAGGTTTCTGTCCTTGTTTTGTTGTTTTTCCTGTCCTTCCTTAATCAAATCTAAGACCCCCACTCTCCCCCCATGGCTGACATCCATACAAGAATTTGAAAGGAAAAACTCTGTCAAAGCCTGGGAGGCTTCCTTCACAGCAAACAACAGGGTGGAACACCTGATCCTGTTTCTGTGGGATCTCTACCACATTTTTTTTTAATGTTAGCTTTAGGATCCAATTAAACCACTCCACTAATCCATCAGTTTGTGCATGGAATACTGAGATCTTTATGTGCTTAGTTCCCAGGGTTTCACTCACCCCCTTGAACACCCATGACACAAAATTTGTTTCCTGGTCACTCAGTGGTTCTTTGGGGAATCCTACTTGGGAAAAGATTTTTAGTAGCTCCTCTGCAACTTTTGGGGTGGATACAGTCTGCATAGGTACTGCCTCGGTGTACCTGTTTGTATAGTCTATTAGGACCAGAATATACTAATGTCCCATACTACTTTTTGGTAATAGCCCCACAATGTCAACTGCAACCCATTCAAAGGGGACCTCTACCAGGGGTAGTGGGACCAAAAAGGCTCTGGGTGGAACATTCCACACAGGGCAGGAAGTACAATAATCTTCTACCTCCCAAAGTAACCCCAACCCAAAGAATCTTTTCTGAATTCAGGCTTCTGTTTTGTCTCTCCCCAAATGGCCACCCCTCAATAGGGCCTGTTGTTATTGTTGTGGTACCAGCAGTTGTACTATCTCCTCCCCTTCAGGCTTCCCTTGCTCAATTCTGTGGAGGAGATCATTCCTCACCTCAAATCTCAGAGATGTCTTCATCAGTTCTGGTTCAACACCTCCCCATTACACTGGGCTAGATGTTCTTGGAACGCATGCCAAAATTGCTCCTCCTGGCTCTGCTCCAATTGAAAATGCCCAGTTACCAATCTTCTGTTCTGTGTCTTCCCCTGACAGGGGCACCTGGGTATCTCCAGTTAATGCCTCAACCATAGGGTTATTCTCAGGTGCAGCCTCGGGCCTCAGCCCTAGCCCCAGCCCCAGTCTCTCTTGGAGCTTGGGACTCCCAGACTTGGCTCCCCTTTTCTCAGAGCTACAGTTTTCTACCTCCTTTTAGCCTCCAGCTGTGTGTCTCTCCAGCCTCTGATCCATCTTCTGGGCTTCCATCCTCACTCCAGAGTCACCTGAGACTTGTGGATTCACTGGCTCCATTTTACTCTTCCCTGATTCAGCTTTTAGTCTCTCACAGGCTATCAGCCTCTGACCTGCCTCATGACAGACTGCACCACTGCTAAAAGCTTCAGTCAGTCACATCCTAGGAGAACTGAATATGGCAATTGATCAGCTACCCTGACTAGCAGCTCCTGGGTATCATCTCCTATCTGCAGGGTGATCCACACTCTAACATATGTTTGGGTGTCCCCATATAGGCATCCAGTGGTTATCTGATTGACCACTTTCCTCTCTCTTCTCTGTACCAAGTCTCTCTGCACTACAGTCTGGGCCAAGCCTGAGTCCACCAGATCCCATACATTCTGTCCTTCTACCCACACATCCACCATCAGCATAGTCCAATCTTTCCCCAGCTCCTGGTCAGCCTGTTCTCCATAGCAAGACTTCACCCCATCACTCCTCTGCTCAGTAAACCTTGGTCCTCCTCTTCCTTTTGTGGCAGAAAGCCACCTTGGTTTCTCCCCAAAATCTCTGCCCTGTGACTAGGTGATTAGGTGGGCCAGCACAGAGGATTCACACCTCAGCCTGTCTCTTTAGGTAACCTGAGCTGGCTGCATTCCTGAGGGAGGGGGGAAACCTGCTCCCTCTGCCTACGTCAGCTACCTGGGTGAGGGGCATCTACCTGGGGAGCTGGAATCTGCCTGGTAACAGGTGATGTATTACAAATTGGTTGGCTGACAGCCAACTGGGGCTGACTTCCACTGGACCAGGTGAATGAGGTCACAGGGGCTATATAGGTTGGGGGGGGAGGAGGTTCTCTCTCTTCGGCCATGAGGTGAAGCAGCAGCAAAGCAGGGGAGACAGAGAAGCCTTACCATCTGAACCTAGCTCTCTCTCTTTCACCCCAAGACTCCAGAGGGGAAACTCAACCAGCCTCTGGAAGATGCTTGTGAGTAAGCTACTCAATCTGATTAGATATTTAGCTGGCAGTAACACAGATGCGTGATCAAAAGGCTACCTCAGCCACACTGTTTGCTCTTTAGGATTTCTAAGATATTGCTCAATCCTGTACCCTAGTTTCCCCTACCCCTTGTAATCAATAAAGTTCTCCTTTGTGACTGGTGTGGGAGACTTATTGAGGGGTGGGTCTAAATTATGCCTAAGAGACCCCTTAGGTTTGTGGACTAAGGGAGACTTTACTTCTTGCCTCTGGACATGGGGAAATGCGCCAAGTGCCTGTACCGGGTCGAGTACCCGTCGGACTATTAGGCCTGTGTTTCCCCAAGGCCGAGACAGTCCCTTCTTGGGGTGGTGGCGGCTATGTTACCCCTAGACTAGTGAGTGTGCTCTGGGAGAGGGGTCGGCCAAGCATAAGGTGCCCCTAGGGAGGCATTTGGAGCCTGGAAGGTGGGTGGGCGCAGGGAGGTGGGCGGCTCAATGCAGGAGCACCCCCTACTGGCCCGCCACACCTTTCTTGTGCCTTTTTGGCATATTGGGATCTGGCCCCTCAGACTTCCTCTCCTGGGTTTGCTGCTTCAGCTGAATGTACCTGACTCCTGTCTCTAACAGCAACTGATGCTGTACCTTTATTTAGCATTACAGACTATGGACTATATAGACTAGAAGTTCCTAGGTCTGTTGCTGACCTGCCAGGTTGAAGGTAGTGCCTCTCCAACATCTCATTAGACCAAAAGGTTCTCTTTTCATTATGCATAAGCCGCTGTCTTATGGCACATACTGACTTAGGAGTTTTTCTGGTCAATGCACCAATGTAACAGGGCACCATCCCCAAGGCAGTTGCAAGTCCCTGGGGAGGCCCCCCAAACTCTTTTCCTGGCTCACTCTGTGAATAGTCTCCCCTTCATTCTTCTTCCATGTCTTGATGTTTCTTCTGGTTCTCAAAGGAAAGGCTGCTCCAGGGCTTCCCAGATCTGGTCTGGCTCCAAGGAACACCTAACAGTGTGGAGCTCCTACTTTAAGGGGTAATTGCACGGCTCCATACCAACCTTACATTGTGCCCTATGCCTCACAGTTTTCAAATCTCCAATAACCCAGTGTCTCCAGGCCACTCTAGGCCTTTATTTTCCCTTTTGTTGGGACTTTAGCTTTCCCAGCTTCCATCCCTCTATTCTGGATGATCTTAAAGCCCAGGCCGACTGCTCTAGGTCTGGTTTCTGGGCACCCCTGCCCTCCTTTGAACTGTTTTCCCTGGGGAGATTCATGGGACCTCCAAAAACCACCCCTTACATTTCTAGTCCAAACTTCTGGTTTAAACTGCAACATAAACACTAAGCCCTGGGGATATAACATAAGAAGAAAGGAATAGAGGCTGTGTACCTGCTTACTAAGTGTCTCTTTCTCCCTGGATTACTCTGTTTTGTCTTGCGGCCTGCAGAGCTGTTGTTTTCCAGTCTTCTAGGCATTTAGGAGCTCCACACTCCACCACTGCCAGGGCTAGCTCTCTCTCCTCACTAGCTCAACCCCAGGGCTTATATAGCTCCAGCCTGAGTTCTTTCCAAGTCATGTGATACCCCCAGTCAGCTGGCTAGCCTGCAGGACCTTCCTTGAACCCCTGCTCTGTTAGCAGGCTGGGCTCTAAAACTCTGCCTTTAAAGGGCCCTCCCCACTTTTTAGCAATAGGGCTAGGGTTCCCTGTTACACCTATATAGGTGAATTAGGATTTGGATCTATCTAACTGATCCTTTAGAAAGTAAATAATACATTTCAACTTTGGTACCCACTGAAACTATGCTAAATCTTGCATATCACAGATTTGAAAACTACTGAATAGGTATGCTATATCCAAAATATTTTCTCACTGCCTTTGTTAGAAATGAAATCTAGATTTCAGTTCACAATGATGTGCATCCCAACAAAGTGACTCTAAAACATTTATCCATTGCTTTATACTATTAGAATACAAATAAATTCTGGCTTAAAACAATGCAAGCAAGCATTTTTCCTGAAAGATACCATTTTGTCCTCCAAAATCTGAGTCTCTTGGAATTACATTGACTATTTTTATTTTATTTTAGTGTAACTTATTTTGTCAAAGCACTTGAGTCATATAGCAGAGCTGTTTATTCTATTTAATGTCCTGGAATGTATTATTGTTGGTGCTCACAGCTGATGCATTCTTTTACGGTGATTTACTGTCTGAAATAATTTGCATTGTCTTTGGAGATGAACTTGTCTTCAGATTGGTTAGCATTGCATTATTCATTAAAGATACTGTAACTGTATAAATTCTACACCTATTATTATTGATTGCTTATTTTGTAGTAGCACCTACAAATCCCAGGTATGAACCAAAAGCACATTGTGCTGGTACACATACAGCCATGGAGTGTAAAGGGCTGGTACAGACATTACTCTTTTACCAGTATAACTTATCAGAAACCAGTCTATATGTGGAACAGAGCAGAAGTCTGGCATGCATAGATTGGTTTAAAAATGGTGAAATCTAGTTTAAATGTGCTCCCCCTCTCTTGTCCCCAAACAAAGGGTGAATGTGTGTTCTATTTGCTACCATTCTAAACTATGCTATTTACAAAAATCCTATAACTTCAATTTCACCTTGGGCTTTTTGAATATCGGTACCTAGCTATGATGTTCCAGTTCAGTAATGGTCCTTTTGCCTTATTGCTTCCTTAATCACAGTTTGCTATGCTCTCTCTTATCCATTTACAATCCTTTACCTGAAGTTATTGCTTGTCTTGGCTTTGGAGCTTGCAGTTCTTTCTCGTGGTATTAACTATCCCTCTAGCTAGAAGTCCATTTCAACCACAGAGCTCATGCTCTTGTGTAGAGAAAGAGAAAGAGAAACTCTACATACATCTTCTAAGGGGAAAGGGAGTAGGCTGGCTGTCTGCTTTCTAGAGAGAGTCACAGAGGTGAAAGTGAGCTCATAGCTATTCTCTGAAGCTGCCATGGGAACTTAAGAGACCATCAGTCATTCTGTAAAGATTTTCTCAGGTGATGGACAGTAGTGGCCAATGGTGGAGGGGGAGAAGGGTGTGTGGAAGGAGGATGGGAAGATCTTCATAGGCATGGATAAACATCAGTGGCATGTCCCCACATGCAGGGGTGTGTGCTTGTAGCAGCAAAAAAAGTTGCCCCTGCATAGGTGCTTTGGTACGGGGCAAAACACCCCACTTCAGGAAAACTGCCATTTCTCTACTTCTGGTGTGCTGAAGGAGCTGGGATGAACCTAGGGTTGGGGAGACACTGTGGCTGGTAGCCAGAGCATCTCCCAGGAGGACTAAGCCTCTGTGTCTGCTGGCTCATGCTCCTGTGGTGTGCACTGTGCCACTTTGTTGTGGCAGGTTTTTTTTGGGTACTGGGATTCCCCAGTAGCAAATTTTCCCCCCGTGCTCCAAATTTGCAGGGCCGGGCATATTTCAATGTGCCAGGTGTGTGGTTTGTAGCACCACAAACAGGTCTGCAGCACCATAAACCACATGTGTCTGCACATCTGGATCCAGCCCTAGGGTGCATATCCACCTGCCCTGAATATCAAACTGTGAGATTCACCTGTCACTCAGTTACCTTTGCAACATTAATATCAACTTTGTATATGCCTTTGGTACATGCTGGAAAGGTTGATAAATTCTTACTTGCATAAAGGATTCAGTAAAAAGGGCAAGTAGTATAATCTGTGTGTTTGAAAAGTGCATGTAGCCATTGTTGAGAGGTTTCAAATTAATGTTATACCCAAAAAGATTGGTATTTTTTCTGGCAAACTGTTCTGTGAGTAATATGGGTAAAGCCAGGTCCCATGGAAACCAATGGTAAAAACTTGCTTTGACATAAATGGGGCTAGGATTTTATCATTGGGGTGAAAGAAGCGTGCAACTTTTTCAGGTAAACATATCAAGAAGTCTGAAAATTCCCAGATCAGGCTTCCTTAATTAGCATATTCATGTTAAAAACAAAGTAAAATTGTATGATTGCAACCATGCTGACTATGCTTGAGATCATACTGCTTGCTTCAGAACCTGTAAATAGATGCCTTATCTGATGCAGGCCTGGTTAACCTGGGAGTTTGGTCTGGATCAAAACAGGTGTAGAAGAGTCATTTACACATTTCCCTTTCTGTTCCCCTACCAGAGAAGAGCACACAGCCTGGCTGACTTGTCTAGGAAAAGGTATGATAACCTTACACAGACACACACAGCTACAACCCTGGAAAAAAACCTTAGCACATTTCATCCTGCATGCTTCAGAGCCAGACTATACAATATACAATACAATGAAACAGAGTAAGAGAAAGAGAATACAACTTCAGCCAGGGAGACAGAGTGAACCACTTGGGAAGTCTTCAAAGAAAAGAGTGATCTCATGAGCAGGTTAGAAACTTTTCTCCCAAGAACATTCCCTGGATAGAAGTGGGAAAAGCTGAGGCAGCAATAAAATCTGCTATTTTTTATTTCATCTTCCTTCAAGATCTAATGCTGGAAAAACTTACGATGTGACAGAAGTGCCCTGATCAGGACCAACTGGTCATTTTTAGTCATTTGCAAGTGCCCCCTTGATGCACACTCACCCACCCACACATATTTATTAATATTTTATAATAGGAAAAAACATATCTTAACCTCCCCCCCCCCACCAGTGGAGGTCAGCCAGCTTCAGCATAAACTCTTCTTTCTCTCTTCACCCTCTGGATGTTTATGATAAATTGAGTGCATCCTATCTGTGACTTGCTTACATAATGAGGTTAGTCTTTATTATCACATCACTGCTCTCTCTGGGAAGGAGAAAACATGAGCTTTTTTTGATCTTTTGTCTTTACAGAAGAAAAAACATAGTTAAGTCATATGCTTTTCTCAGAATTCTCAAAGTTTTTTCATCATTTGATCCTCCTGCTATTTTAAAAAGAAAATCTATGGGAATGTGTGGTTTTTATTTTGTTTCATTTTCTTTTCTTTCCCTGAACTGCAGTAATGCATTCATGCCAGGTGTATGAAAGATACCATTCTTACCTGTCCAGGAAGGTAATCATATAATATTTCAGAGGGTATTTTCTCCTAGGGATGCATGTATGGAACTCATTAATGTTAATATAAGTTATGCAGTTACACACAATGACTGAGAAAAATGCTAAAGGTGGGTATTTACACTAGGGGTTTTGTCTTTCATGATAGACTTCAGGAGATTTCTTTGCATCTTAAAAAAAGCCAAGTTAAGAAACACCAATTTTGTGTTATATGCAAAAGCATTATATGCCTTAATCTTGTGGTTGTTGCTGATCTTACTACTGCCTCTCCCTGAAATAGTTTCCAGAATTCCATCAGGATAACTAGAACTCAACAAATGATTTTTATGTACTGGTGTAACGTGAAAATTAGTAAATTGCACATTTAAAGCTTCCCATAAACAGGAGGAACTCGCCTTCAGAATAGCTAGTTCAAACCCAGATGTCATAGGGCTAACAGAAACGTGGTGGGATTCGTCCCATGACTGGGCAGTTAGCATTAGGGGCTATAGGCTTTACAGGTGGGATAGAGAAGGAAGGACAGGCGGGGGTGTGGCGCTGTATGTCAAGAAGCAATACACATGCTCTGCCAGCAGAATGGGGTCAGAGGAAGGGCAGGCTGAAGTGCTCTGGGTCAGGATTCAAGGGGGCCATGGGGAGAGTGATTTGACGGTGGGGGTCTACTACAGACCCCACAACCAAGGGGAGGAGCTGGACTGGGAATTTTCAGGCCAGCTTGCAAAGGCACTTAAGGCAAGGGATGTAGTTGTCATTTTAATTACGTGGACATCTGCTGGGAGGAACAGTCAGCCAGGATGGACCGTTCCGGGAGGTTCCTGGCTGAGATACAGGACCTCCACTTAATTCAGGAGGTGCACGGTCCCACCAGAGGAAATGTCCTGTTGGACCTTGTCCTGGCCACAGGCAACAACCTGGTAAGGGGCCTCCAGGTCCTTGACCACCTGGGTGATAGTGATCATTGCTTGCTGGAGTTTACCATCTAGCACAGGGTGTCAAGGGCCAGCAGCAAGGCAGTAGCCCTAGACTTCAAGAGGGCCAACTTGAACAAGTTGAGGAGATTAGTAGGAGAGGCACTGGGGTCCTTGAGGGCAGGGGAACTCAGTGTCCAGGACGAGTGGTTGTTCCTTAAGGAAATGATACTCAAGGCATAAGGGGTGACCATCCCAGCAAGAAGCAAGGGGGGCAAGAATGCCTGAAAGCCCCCCTGGCTCACCAAGGGCATCCCGGAATGCCTGATTGCCAAAAAGGCGGCATACACCTGGTAGAAGCGGGGTGCTATCTCCAAAGAGGAGTATACCTCCTCTGTTCGGGCCTGTAGGGGGGGCTGTCAGGAAAGCTAAGGCAGACACAGAGCTAAGACTGGCGTCCAAGATCAAGGATAATAAAAAGTCCTTTTTCAAATATATAGGGAGGATGAAGAAGGCACTGGGTAATGTGGGGCCCCTGCGAAGTATGCTGGGCAATCTGGTGGTTGCGCCAGAGGAGAAAGCAGAACTCTTTAACCAATTCTTCACCTCCATTTTCTTGTGCAGGGACCGGGACTTCC
>NW_017728886.1:208741329-208744089 GCF_001723895.1 Crocodylus porosus | reverse complement strand
TTGAGAGGGTCCAGAGGAGGGCCACCCGCATGGTCCGGGGACAACAGGGCAGACCCTACAATGAGAGACTGCGGGACCTAAACCTGTTCAGCCTTCACAAGAGAAGGCTGAGGGGGGGCCTGGTGACCATCTAGAAACTCACTAGGGGGGACCAGAAGGATTTGGGAGACACACTGTTTCCCCTAGCGTCCCCTGGCATAACAAGGAATAATGGACACAGGTTATTGGAGAGTAGGTTTAGATTAGACATCTGCAAGAACTACTTAACAGTCAGGGCGGCTGGGAGCTGGAACCAAGTTTCAAGGGAAGTGTTGATGGCTTCTACCTTGGGGGTCTTTAAGAAGAAGCTTGATGCCTACCTGGCTGGGATCATTTGAGTCCAGTTTTTCTCCCGCCCAGGTGGGGGGTCGGACTTGAAGATCTACAAGGTCCCTTCTGACCCTATTTCTATGATTTTATGATTCTATGATAAAACAGCCAGTTCAAAAGGCAATTATAAGAATGAATTACATACCAAAGCTTTATGTAAGGGGATCTGCTTCTGTGTTCCGTCTCAACTTTGTTTTGGCCATGCAGTTACAATGAAAGTATGTATAGAACATAGACTAGGGCTGTGCCAAATTTTGCCAGCAGTTTCATTTCGATGCTGTTTCGACTCATTTTGAGCTCAAAACAGTGAAATCCAAACAAAACAGAGAACTTCGAAACAGCCTCAAAATGCAATGAGGGAAGTTGAAATGTTTCATAAATTTTGAAATATTTTGAGTTTCGAAGCTCAGACTGGGCTTGCCTGCAGGGAAACAGAAACTAAAGTAAGGGGAAGGAGGGGGATTAAGGGGGTGGGGGAAGAAGTGCTCACATTATTGACTGTGTAGCTGGCCAGTGACTCATCTTTCCCTGAAGTTCCTTCCAATCCCAGTGCTCTGGGGGAGGGATGGAAAAACTGCATAAAAGGCAGCATTGTTTGAACTGGCCTTTCTGCCTTGGTGTCAGTTACTGAGCTGTGTGCTCCAGTTTTGCCTGTCAGCTGGTAGAGGTGCAGAACCCAGAACCCAGACCATGCCTGCACCGATCTCCTTGACACCTGGCAGGCTTTGTTGCCACAGCAGGCCCTAGCAGGCCTGCAGTTTTCACCTGCCTGAGCCCCAAGGCAGACACAGTCCCACAAGCACCCATGTCACAAGTTTTGCCTGTCAGCAGCCTGAGTTGCAGCGCCCCAGAACCCAGAACCCCTGCACCTATCTCCTTGACAGCTGGCAGGCTTCATGGCCTCAGTGGGGGCTAGCAGGTCTGCAGCTTTCACCCTGCTGCGACTTAACACACTGTGTTACCTATGTCATGAGTTTTGCTTGTTCGCAGCTTGAGGTGCAGTTTCCCCAAATCCCTGCACCTATCTCCTTGAAATATGGCAAGCTTTGGTGCCTCAGCAGGGCTAGCATGCCTGCAGGTTTGACCCCACTGTGGCTTAACACGTACAGAAGACGTGAGTTTTGCTTTCAAGATTTGAGGTACAGTTTTCCAGAAGTCCCTGCACCTATCTCCTTGGCACTTGGCAGACTTCATACCCTCAGAAGGGGCTACCATTCCTGCAAGGTTCATCCAAATCAGGCTAGAAATGGCAAAGTTATAGGCTGTTTTGAGCTTCCCCATTTTAGCCTATGGGCAAAACATCAAAACAGTGTCAAAACAGCAGAACTGTTTCAACAAAACGAAACGGAACAGTAGTTTCGAATCAAAATGAAATTCAAAACGAAACACTGTTCCGTCGAAACATTGAAACACAAGTCAAAATGGAGCGGTGCTGTTTTGCACATCCCTAATGTAGAGTCTGATCCAGAATCTGCATATACAGCATCCAGCGAACGTTCACCATAAACAACCAACCATGTTTTGCCACTCAAAAAAAGCTGCTATCTGGGAATCTCACTGCAAACAGAAATATGATTTGCTTTTACCTACCACAGGAAAGACAAAAAAAGGACTTTAAAAATAAATTCAGTTCTTCAAGACTTTACAATATTAAAATAGAGAGAATTTTTTTACAACCAGCTTTACTTTTCCTGTGGAACTGATGAAATGTATACATCAATTTCCCCACCAATTCACTGAAAGACTACTGATCCTAGAATTTTCTTTTCCTCCTATTTGCATTTTCAAGAACTCCACTGATGGCAAAATTTTCAAAATTGGGTGCTGGATCCATATTAGGGACATAAATAAAAGTGGCCCAGTTTCAGGTGTACCAATCACATTTCATTAAAGCAATGGGATCAAAAGCAGTTGATTACAATGGATTTCTGGAATTATTGAGGTAAAAAGAATGTAAATATTAGAGTGTTGACAGTGTCTTTATAGCCAGGAAAACTTCCATGAGCACCACAGGTCTGAATCTGCAGCTAGTAAATGTAGTTTTATATCAAGAGAGTTCTTATTAAAAGTGTTCTTGTCAAGTATCGCTGACCAGGCTGCTATTTTTTCATATTATTGGTGAAGTAAATGGTATTCCAGAGGCATATTTAATAGGACTGTGCAGAGCAGGTCATACTCAATTTGACAGCCATGTCAAATATTAAACCAGGTCCCGCTTTGATTTGCCATCTGCTTTGAGTCGAAGCAGGTCCACTTTGACTCAAGGTCGAAGCTCAGTCGAATATTCGAGCTGCTTCGACTTCCCCATAGGCTATAATGGGGAAGGTCAAAGCAGGCTATAACTTTGGCATTTCTTGTCTGATCTTGATGAAACATGCAGGAATGGTAGCT
>NW_017728886.1:208635908-208737121 GCF_001723895.1 Crocodylus porosus | reverse complement strand
GAAAAACTGCTGCCTTTTATGCATTTTCTCTGGCCCTCCCCCAGAGCACTGGGATTGGAAGGGACCTCAGAGAATGCTGACAGGTCACTGGCCAGCCACACATGTCAGTCATGAAACCACTCCTTCCCCAGCTCCCCCTCCATCCCCTTACTTTCCTTTTTCTCCCCCACAGAGAATCCAGTATAGGCAAATCGAATATTTGACCCTTGTCGAATATTCGACCCGCACTGTTAATATTTGACTTCCGGTATTCGTTTCGACAGCTATTCGACCAGCTGCTATTCGACTCAACTTTCACTTTTCAGGGTTGAGTATGTCGAATATTTGTCAAATCGAATATTAAGTTGAAGCTTTGCACAGCCCTGTCTCACACTGGAGGGACCTAATGTGCCTATGGTTCCTCGAAAACAAAATTCCTTGGGTCCTTACATTTCTGATGCTGAGCACATGCACAACCACTCCAGTCCTGCTGGGAAATTGCTCAGTGCTTGTCCTGCACACAGGACTTGATCTGTTAGGCATTTTCAAAACATCCCTCTTACATTGGGCCTCTCACAAAACACAGCGACCAACATAAGAAGGCCTGAGAACCCAGTGTTTGGAGCACACATCTGGAGTGTGGGACACCCAGGTCCAAACCCTTGGTTTTTTTCTGTTTTAAAGCAAAGATTTATACGGTAATCTCTACGAAGAGTACTACACCTATTAAACCATAGGTTATAGTGAGGTGAGCCTCTCTGTTGAAGCCATTTGACTTTATATAAAATCTTTAAATATTCTTAAGGCATGTGGATCTTTAATATGCAAACTCTTTAGCCTAGTGGTCAGGGCAGTTATCTGTAGAACTGGGATTCTAGAGCTTGCTCCAACAAATAGACAACTCCTGTAATGTTCATAATGAGCAGTGTCCAAGAGAAAGTAACCCTCTTGGGATGAGGGCCATTCTCAGTGACCCTGTTTGTGTAATTTTTTTATAGATCTGCAGAGACAAAATCCTGCTGGAAGGAGTCTTTTCTTTGAGAAGAACTTCTTATACTGTGTATATGTTTTAGTGATAGGAGTTGTATAAAAAATGTAAGACAGATTCTGTGACCAAATTTCAGAACTTCAGTTCTTGAACAAAAAATGGGCAGTTGGACTGAATGTGATACTTTTAGATGACTGCTTTTATTTGGCTGGCTGCCAGGCCTTAGTTAAATCAGGAGAAAGAGGGTTATTTTGACCTTCCTGGGGGGAAAAAAAGTGAGCATGGATTTTAAAAAATGAAATGGTGTTGTTGTACTCATTTATTATTACATTAGAACAGTTAGCCTTGGAAAAACTCAGTTACTATAGCTGAACTTTCTTATTTTTAATGGTTACTGCTTCAGGATTGGCTTCCATGAAAACCTAACATCAATACATAGAAAAAATCCAGATTCAATTTTTGTATTTTATTCTGTGACCCACTTTGAAATCCAGAAATCATAAAGTTTTGCCTTGTCACAAGCTATAAGCTATGGTGGCACAGTAATATTTTTTTACTGCCCAGATAAAAAAAAAAGAAATTACTAACTCAATCCTTGCCTGGTGATGCAGTTAGCTGCCTGAGGTCTCAGCGGTTTCACTTCATTTAACATGAGAAAGTACAAAACTGACATATAAAAATTCCCTTGAAGGATCATTCATAATTGTTAAAAAAAGGAGAAAGAAACCAAAAAAGTTTTTCTAAGTTTTTTTGACCTATCTAGACATTGCTTTCTGTACAGAGAGCATCATTTTTCTCTAACCCCCCCCCAAAATCATACCAACATAGTTGTTCATTTCAGTTTTTCCTTTATCTTTGCATGTTGAACACTGAATTTAAATTTATCCTCTACACCCACTCTTTGTTGTCCATGACATGATCAAGTATTTCCATTGAGATTATGAATGTCTTGTGCTTTCTTTAAGCATTCCTGTGGGTTGTTGGTATTGGTAATGAGGCTTTTCTAGTTTTCTTTCAATAAAACCACCCAAACATTTCAACCACTCACCAGGAAATTTATTATTGATGCTATTTGGTGAATCTAGCATTCCAAATTCAGTTCACTGAGGGAGAATAATGCAGTACTGTTAGCAAAGAACTCTTTCATTCATGTGCAACTGTACAATAAAGATTTGCAACCTTTAATTACAGTGACTGTAAGCTTCTGCACTTAGAATATTTTAATTTCTTCAAGTATGCTATCATTACAAGAAGAGATGATATTCATGCTGTGGTGATTGGTATTCACAGATATAAAGTATTTGGAGCAATTACAAATACATTATAACAAATATGCTACTAGTAGTAATGATTTGTGCCAGGCATTCAGGCCACTATCAAAGTTTGGTCAATGTGTCAGACCCGAGAGTGACAACAGTTTCAAGAACAAGGAATAAGATAGCAAAAGAGTGCCTGGCAGAGGAAAGGTTATTACACTAGTTAATTAAAGACACAGGCAAAGTTTTTCAGACCCCAAATTTGAACCACCTTTTCTATTATATTACATATGATTTGCTGCTGTTTTTATTCCAAAGTAAAGCAATTATGTCAACACCTCAGTACTATGGAGTGATCATGAAGTAACCAAATACTGATCTTACATAAGCATTAGAAGTGGAAGATTTCATTTTTTAGTTTTCACAGGACAGTTATACTGGAGAGGAGAAGGGAGTTTTAAGGAGTATTAGGCCCTCGTTTCACATACAGGTAAAAATGCAATGGGATCTAACATGCGATTCATATAATTGTGCCACACATGCAAGCATGGCAGGAGGCATGACTTTAGGATTGTGCATTAGATCCCATCGTGCCTTATTGCTTGTGCAGGGGGAGCCTGATCCTAGGCAAGAAGCAAGCTCCCATGGCTGGGAGCCCCACACACCCCAGCTGAGGGACTCCCAGCTGCAAAGGCACCCCATGCCTGCCTGCCCTCCTGAGGCTGGAGGATCACTGCTGCAGCAATGCCCCCTGCCTCGGGAGTGTGGTAAACCCCCAGGATTAGAAGATTGCCACAGAGGTGATCTGCCTAGCTTAGGGGTGTGGGAAACCCCTGCGGCTGGAGGATCATGATGATTCTCTGGCCCCAGGGACTTCCCTGTACCCTGTAGCCCTAGGGATTGCAGCAGCTATGAATCCTAGGTTTCAAGGGTTTCATACATTTCTGGACCCTGGGGATTGCAGCTGCCATGCATCCCTAAGGCTTGGGAGTTTTATACTGGGTTTAGAGCACCCCTGTGGTTGGGAGCCCTGTAAGCTGATTGGGCTCCCAGCCAGAGGGGAGACCCTACTACACATGCAAATTAAAGTTGCATAACAACCAGCTATAAAATTAGTATTCATTTTTAAGGTATAACTTTATAGCTGGTTGGAGCTTTTTATTTTGTGATAGCTACTTTGTGTGTAGCCAGTTAATTGCACAATACCTGCAATGTGTAGTGGGTGCTTCAGTGAGTTTACCTGCAGTCTACTTACATTCTGTGGTGATGCATAGGAGGTGCATGGGGGTGCACGTGCACTCCCTGAGAGTGCTGGTGCACCCCCCAGGGCCTATCACAGGGGGGAGGGGGGACAGGAAGGCCATTTGGCCCAGGCCTCTCGTTCACAGAGGGCTTCAAATTTAGACTTTTGACGTTATCTCCAAATGAGGTTATACATACAGACACAGAGATACACTGACAGGATTGAAAGAAGATGTTCATCATACAACTTTAAACTTGTGTCCCATTACTGGGCCACACCGCCTGTAGTGCACTATGAATTAATATTTTTTTAATATACTGGGAGCCTCAAAAAATAGAAGTGGCCTGGGCCTCTCATGACCTCTGAGTATGGCCTTGCTGACCAGCCATACTTGCTGCTTAGGTGATGGGCAGGCGGGGCAGACAGAAGTGCCAATGTCCTCCTGCAAGCACTGGCCAGGGAGTGGAGCGTCTTTGTGCTCCCAGAAGTGGCCACAGCCACTCCCAGAAATTGCTGCAGCGATCTGCCATCTCGCAATCGGCCATGGAGGGACCCTCCCTGTCAGTGAGATCAGTGTGGGGGGACCTCCCTGGTCCCTGACTGGTTGCTGGGGGGGGTCGGTGCCCCCCTGACTAAGGCGGCACCAGTTGACCATGCTTACATTGAGTTTAGATACAGACTGAAAGAGTTGCCAGATCTCAATTTATTACAAGTCTCATGGTATTAATTTTGTTTGCTTGTTTTAAATGTCTTTGACTGTGGAGTCATGTGAGTACGTAAGACGTTTAGTTTACTTTTTTCTTTTTCTTTTTAAACAAGAAGGTTTTTTCCATCAGGGTGGTAGAGAAAATCTAGAAATGTGACCCAACTGGCTCAAAGGTCAAAAAGCAAGTAGCAGAGGATGCTATGAAGGACTCAGGAGAGTCGGTTTCTCTCTCACTTGAACTTCCCTCAGTTCAAGTGCTTATATTGGGCTTGGAGCACCCCTGTGGTTGGGAGCTCTGTAAGTTGATTGGGCTCCCAGCCAGAGGGGCTGGCCCTTGTGGAGGGCTTATAGGGTTATGTGTAGATTAAATGAGGGGCATGGTTGCACAACACTTTAAAGTGGGCTAAATGCTTTTGCACCACTTTAATGGTGTTGGTGTTTGCATGCCTTGTGGCATATTGTGCATTAATTCCAGTTGCTGTAGCAAGTTTGGCAGTGTAATGCACCTTAAATGACTTGAGACGCAGCAAATTCAAACTCCTCTGAGGAGTTTTAGTTTGCTGTCTTACCAGCAGTGGAGTGAAGCAACAAGCTCCGTGCAGCTAAGCGGCTCTGCAGGAAACCCTGCAGGCTGCCTGGCAGCTTCTGGGGAAGGAAGGCTTCACCCAAGAGAGGAAAGAAAAAAAAAGCAGTGAGCCTGATCCGCCCCCCGGAGCCTGCCTGCCTGAGCTGTGTGGGGGCCTGGTGCTTCCCTCCACAGCTGCAGTACCCCCTCCCCACCAGAACACTGCCAGGTGCCTGCTGCCATGGAGGAAAGCACCATCCCTACCCCCTGTGTACGCCAGGGACCACTCCGCCTCCCAAAGAGGCAGGTAAGTGAGTGTGTGCGTTACACGGGGGTTTAAAAGGCCCTACACTGAAGCGGTGTTTTTAAAAACCCACCACTTCGATTTAGGGCCCCCATTTCATCTACACATGCCCTAGGAGCACAGACGTGCAGGCTGCAACTACATCTAGACAGGTTACAGGGGTGGGCGGATGAGAATAGGATGGGTTTCAATACGGACAAGTGCAAGGCGTTGCACCTGGGGAGGAAGAGCCAGCAGCATACCTACAGGCTGGGGAACTCCTTTCTCATCAGCACAGAGGCAGAGAAGGATCTTGAAATCACTATTGATTCCAAGATGAACATGGGCTGCCAATGTAGGGACGTGGTCAGGAAGGCTAACTGCACCTTGTCATGCATCACGAGCAGGTCCAAGGAGGTGATCCTCCTTTTTTATGCAACATTCATCAGGCCACAGCTGGAGTACTGCATCCAGTTCTGGGCACCGCACTTCAGGAGGGATGTGGACAGCATCGAAAGGGTCCACAGGAGGGCCACTTGCATGAATAGAGGGCAGCAGGGCAGGCCCGACGAGGAGAGGCTATGGGACCTGAACCTGTTCAGCCTCCACAAAAGAAGGCTGAGAGGGGATCTGGTGGCCACCTATAAACTTGCCAAAGGGGACCAGCAGGCAATGGGAGAGTGCCTGTTCCCCTGAGCTCTACCGGGGGTAACAAGGAACAATGCCCATAAGTCGATGGAGAGTAGATTCAGGCTAGATATCAGGAGGCACTACTTCACTGTCAGGGTGGCTAGGAGCTGGAACCAACTTGCAAGGGAAGTGGTGCTTGCCCCTACCCTGGGAGTCTTCAAAAGGAGGCTAGACAGCCACCTAGCTAGGGTCATTTGACCCCAGCATCCTTTCCTGCCCATGGCAGGGGGTTGGACCAGATGATCTGCGTAGGTCCCTTCCAACACTACCAACTATGAAACTGTGAAACAGTATATGAAATATATTTACATTGTTAATATCTTTAACACTACAAATGTGTAACATGCATATAATATACTAATAGGCCCACAACTCATATAAATAATTTCTATAAAACAATTGTTACAGGTATACTGAATTGCCCATATTTTCTATTAGAAATTCTAATAAATAAAAATATATTGTTACTTTTATTGACTTGATCAAATATTTACGATTTAATCTGTTATTTCAGTTGGGAGGAGAAATGGATGTTAATGTCTGTCTGTTGATGCAAACCTTTTTTTAAGCTTTTTTCCTGAACATGGCAAGAATAAGAAAGAAAGAGGGTTTTTGCTTACAGCTCCAAGCCCCTTCTTTAGCCAAGACTTAGTCCTAAACCAGTTTCTTCTGGCCGCACATCAAGTTCTGGTTCTAATGGTCATCTTTGCCTTTTTTCCCAACCTTTATTGCTTTTCTTACAGCTCTTTCACAGAGAAACAAATCTTCACAACTAATAAATACATTAAAAGAACTAGGGTGTCAAACTCATTTAGCCCCTTGAGCCAGATCCAGACCAGCTTTGGTGGTGGGCCTAGCGGTGGTTGTTAACCCCTACAGGGGTTAACAACATCGTAGCTCACCTTGCTGCCACCAAAGTAAGTCCCTAGCAAGGATCCATGTCCAGAATTTTGGCAGCAGTGTAGGAACAGCAGGGATGCTCAGGGAGCTGTGGGTTTATCACTGCTGCCACTCACCTTGTCACCAAAATCCCAGCCCCTGTAGGAGCTCCATGAGCCATATGTTTGACACCCCTGAAATACATAAAAGTGTGACTAAACTCCTTTCTTGCACATGAGCCCTACATATTCCTTTGTTTTTGGTACTGATGTGTCCCTGGGTTTGGGGTAGGGCCAATACAGCTTCAGCTCTCTGCTTCCACCAAGCAGTTTAACAGTCCCTCACAACGATCTTCAATGAATGGCATCAGTGATGCCTAACCCACAATAGTGGAAACAGGTGGGGGGGAGGGAGGGAGGTGTTTCTTTGTATTTTTGAAAGCAAATAGCATGGAATAGCCAAACCACACTTTAAGTACCATATTTTCTTGCATATAACACACTCCCAAATAAGATAAATACCTTGCTTTTGAAAGGCAGAAAGAAGGAAGAAAATACCTTTCCTTGGTAAGTAGCTGTCAGTAGCTGAGCAGCAGCTTCTGCAGTAGGAACTGCTGCCAAATGAAAGAGGAGGTATCTACTGCTAGCAGCGAGGGAGCCCATTGTACAGCATGTATTATGTTACTTCTGCTTTCCCTTAGCAGAGGCTCACACTGCAGAAACTGCTATTACAGTATTTTCTCACTTATCATCTTCACCCCAATTTCTCACAGCTGAATTTTGGGGGAAAGGTGAATAATGTATGCAAACAATGAAGGTATGTACTACTTGGTTATCAAGTTATCTGTTAGGATTTATTGTCTATTTAATAATATTTAAAACATATTTAGTGTTGAAAATCTGCTTAGGCTGACTGCAGTTATTCTCAAAATATAAGGGACTTCTTTTAGTCTCTCTCTCTGTTGTCAGCTGTGTTGAGTGGCTGAAAACTATGTAAATTACATCAGTGGAGTTGCTATGGATTTATATCAGTATAATGGAGTCCACAGTTTGGTTTCTGGAGTTTATGAAGAAGAAACCCAATGCCCAGTACAAGTTTAGGGTAAATTAAGGCCCATGCAGCAGTGAATAAAAGTTTTGGATATTGTGGCTCGTGAAGAAGAGGGAGGGAAAGGCAAGCTGCTTATATGCCAAAGGCATAAAGTGTGCAATCAAATGCTAAGCAACACTCGTATTAAAGCTCCTGAATGGCACTAACTTTATGGTGTCAGCTGAGTGGTGCCATGCTTTTTGTGCTCCAATACCTAAAGGCTCATTTTCTCAGGCAGATGTGTTTATGTTTTCCTCTCTCAACATTGCCTCCCTTCAAGTACAAGATATTTGACATATTTGTTATCTGATGTCTCCTTTCTATTTGTGTCAGGTGAACTTTGGGTTGTCAAATTTTTGTGTTTGTGACTGCTTGAGGAAACTGTTAGGATGGAATTTCATCAATAGAAGCAAAACTTATACTGCTATGGTGTTGTGGATATGTGTTTGGCTATGCCTCATAGGGCACGTACACAGGAGCACGTGTGTGCCTCTTGCAGCATCTCAAAGGGCTTTGAGATGCTGCAAGAGGCATGTGCAGGAATGAAAAATGTTCACCATGCTGCAAATTTACAGCGCGGGGGCAAAATTAGACCCCTGGATATCCAGGGGTCAAAAAAAACACGGGGGAAAAAAGCAGGACAGGGCATGGTCCCAGAGCATGCCTTGAGGCAACCAGAGGCTTGGTCCTCCACAGAGATGCTCTGGCAGGCAGCCAGAACATCTCTGTTAGGGGTGCGTGAAGTGGATCTATTTGATTCAGATTTGGATTCGGCCCAAATCAGGGACAGCGATTTGATTCATTGATTCAGATCCCTGTCCCTGATTTGATTCGGCTGAATCCGAATCTAAAGTTTCGATGCTGATTCAGAGAATCAGCAATTCGGACATAGACACAGCTTTAAATGTTTTTTCTACATACCTCAAGTTTGTGAATGCTGTGATGCTGGGGCAGATAAAGGACCATGCAGGAGTGCAGGGGGCCCTCCATGTGCTCAGTGGTGAACCCAGAAATGGACCAGAAGTACTTCCAGTCAACTTCTGGAACCAGTGGGGAGCATGCTGTGGGCCCCCCTGCACCCTCACTGGCTTGTCAATCAGTCATGGGGGGACCCCAGGTGCCCGCCCGACCCAGAGGCACCAGTTGCTGAGCTGGGGGGGTGTGGGGCCCCCCTGCATGCTCCCCAGTGGACTCGGAGGTGGACCGGAAGTGCTTCTGGTCCACTTCTGGGTCTGCTGCCGAGTGTGCTGGGGACCCCCCCCCCCACACTTCTGTGTGACACTCCATCTGCCCCAGCATTGCAGCATTCATGAGCTGCCTGCTACCTAGATGTATGTCGAAAAAACATTTAAAGCTGTATCTATATCCAAATCTCCAAATCTTTCTGAATCTCTCTAAATTGATTTGAAGGGTTCAGATTTGATTCAGAGACATTAAAGGGTCTTCGGATTCAATTCAAATTCAGAAATTCAGCCACCAAATCAGGCCAAATCTCTGCTGAATTGAATCAGGGACTGAAGCTTTGCACAACCCTAATCTCTATGGTTGGCCCTGGGAGGAGCGGGGAGGGGACCATGGGGGGGGACCCCTGCTGACCCCACCCATTACCACATCCCCCTGGAATGCTGCCCCACCTGGCCGCATCCCCTGCCTGTCCCCCAAACACTGCTATGGCTGCCCTGCCCAGGCCCATCCCCCTGCCTGCCCCCTGAACCTTCCTGATCACTGCCTCATCTGGCCATCCCCTACCTGCCCCATCCCCTTTTATCAGGGATTTTTCAATTTTCAAATAGGGAACACCAGAATTCCTGCTAGGGAGGCAAGTGGCAAGCCCCAGGCAGAGGATCCTGCTTATAGTTGGCACCTTGAAGCCTGCTGGAAGTGGCTAACCTCCTGGCCAGTTTGGGCCAGGAGGACATGCTTCTACAGTTCAAGTCAGGCCATCACCCTGAGAGCATCTTATGGGTGATAGCTGCCCAGATGGCCAGGCAGGGGGCACATGTGGCAGTAGTGTTGCACAGAGGCAACTCTGCAGCCACAGCCCGCTGGCAGCTGACCCAGAGGGGAAGATGCCTCATCTGTGTCTGGCAGGTGCACAGCAGGTCAGAGCCAGGCAGCAGCCCTCATTGCCAGACTGCTCCAGTGGGTAGAGGGTGCAGGGAGCTCTCAGGGCTGCTTCAGCAGTCCAGCTGGCATAAGGGATAGTGTCCCCAGGCAACAATTGGCTGGGCCCCAGAAGCCCCTGAGAGCATGTAGTCCTGAGCTACTTGCCTGGGCAGCTTTTTGTACTGATGGGACCAGGACAGGGCAGCTTTTTATACTGCTGGGGACAATGCAGGTGCATGGGCTGTGAGCAGCTGCAGGAGGGAGTGCTGGCCACAGGGCTGGTGAAGGGCTGCTTTTCCCCATGCTCAGCACCAGCTTCTTCCCTGCTGGTGAGCAGGGGGTCAGGGCTGTGCACTGCCATGCACCTGTACCACAGGGCTGGGGGTCACTGGGATTGAGTGGGCGGGGAGCCAGCCAGAGCACAGGGCCCGCACCAGTGTCTCGGGGCCAGTGCCAGTGGGGGCCAGAGCAGGGCGGTAGGAGTGCAGGATCCCAGCCAGCAGGGGCTCTATGGAGCCAGGCCAGCTCCCCGCTCTCAATGCTGGTACAGCCCAGCCTGGCTCCACCGACCCCTGCAAGCCTGTGCCCCAGTTTGGGCCCCATAGGTGCTGGTCCTCGCACATTGGTCCCAAGACATTGGGACATTGGTCCCAAGATGATGACCAGGGGGCGGGGCACCTGTCAAGGGATGGGGCACCTGTCAAGGGGCAGAGCTACCCATGTAGCCCTTGACAGCCTGCCAAAACTGGGTAAGCAGCCCTCCACCCAAAGCAACTGCTTGCCCCGCCATAGTTTGTCTCTCAGTAGATACTTTGGGTTTTAGGGCTGATGTTGACAGTGGATGGCAATAACTTTGGTACTGAAAACTGTTCTGGAGCCCATCTACTTGGCTTTATTATTGGCCATAGATTAATGACCTTTGGATAAGACCAGGGAATTTGATTAGCTGATGGATGCATGTACAGCAAAACAAAACCATAGGGATCAAATCCCTAGCTAATTACTAGGAGCCTTCCAGCATCCTGTTATATGTAACATGACATTTTTACAGCATTCTTTAAGAAACCCTGTTCATAGAGGCTTCAATTTCTGTTAAAATTGGAATTCAAACTCATTAACAATTAAACCTCTTAGCTTACAACTCAATACAGCTGCTTCAGCATGTTTATACAGCCACTCATAAGGAGGACTACCAGTTGGACTTGAACTCTTTTAGCATAGCTGCCTCCAGATTGATTGTTGATTCCAGCATGACAGAAGACAATTCTGTTCTACATGTCAATATTGAAGTTACACTTTTAGGGTGCATCCACACATACAAGTACATGCACTTGCAGCAGCTCAAATAGAAGCGGTGCAAATTTGAGTTGGGGCTTTTAGCCTCTCTGTATGTGCCCGGATATGCACTTTGATGTGGAGCAAATTGTGCCACTTGGGGCAAAATATCCCTGCCTGCCTTCTCCCGGAACTGCAGCCAGGGGGAGCTAGAGCACAGGGCTAGCACCTGTGCTGGCCCCAGCAGTATTAGAAGCTGCTTTGTGCTGGCCCCAGAAATATAAAAAGCTGCCCTGGCAAGTAGCTCAGGTCTACTTGCTTTCAGGAGCTTCTCAGGACCAGCCAATTGGTATCTGGGGACACTACTCCTTGTGCCAGGTGGACTGCTGAAGCAGCCCTAACCGAGAGTTCCCTGCACCCTCTACCCATTGTAGCAGTCTGGCAATGGGGGCTGCTGCCTGGCTGAGACCTGCTGCCATCTGTGACAGCATGTGGCCCCAAGGCTGCATGCCTGCCAGACCCAGATAGAAACTGCACAGATAACAGAGGCAACTGCTCCTCTGAGCCAGTTGCCAGTGCACTGTGGCTACAGAGTTGCCTTTGTGTGGCACTACTGCCATGTGTGCCCCTGCCTGGCCATCTGGGCAGCTATCACCCAGAAGATGTAGTGGCCTGCTTTAACATCCTCCTGGCCCCAAGTGGCTAGGAGGTAAGCCACCTCCAGCTGGGTCTTAGGTGCCAGCCCTGACCAGGCTCTTCTGCCTGGGTCCTGCCACTTGCTTTACTAGGAGGAATTCTGGTTTTTCCTATCTAAAATCTGTGAAAAAAAATCCCAAATTCACTCTTTAAAATCCCCCAAAATCCATGTTCCTCCACAATTAAATATATATATGAGAGAGAGATCAGTGGGGCAATGTTTTATTGATATATTTACAATTGTAAAGCAACTTGAAAGCCTACCAGTGCCTCCATCATCATCATAAAATAAATTCTAATTATCTATACAGTTTGGCATTGACTTTGGGCTTCTCTGTCATAGAAAAATCAGCTGCCCCTACCCACTTCGTTCACCAGGATGTGCAGTGTTAAGCAGCACTGATATGCCACTGCCCTACCTCTGCCCTTGTCCCTGTCAACCCATAATGTAGCTCCACCCCATTCACCCCACAGGGCTAGGAATGTGGGTGAGGGGTTTTTGGGGTGGCTTGAGGGTGTGAGGTTTGTGGATGGGTGTGGGAAGAGTGTGGGTGTGGAGGGGGCTATGAGGGGGGACTGCTCAGGAGGGGTGGGTCCCCATCCCCCGCAGGGCACAGCCCACCTGCAGACCTCATGGACTGCCCCCCCATGGGGGTCACAGTGACTGGGACCTGGGCTCCATGCCAGGTAAGTAGGGGTTAGAGGGAGCTGGAGGAGCAAGGGGGGACTACTGAGGGTGAAGGATACCATGGGGAGCAGCTCGGGAGGGATGAGTCCACCGGCCACCCCCCCACATGGCTCCAGCCCCCACCCCCCTGCTCACCTCATGGCCAGCTACAGTGCTCCCTGCTCAGCCCATGGCCAGATGCAGCCCCCCACTCACCTTCCTGCCCAGCTACAGACCAATGCTTGGCCCACACCTGGCTCTAGCCCCGCTGCTTGGCCCACAGCTGGTGCAACTCCCTGCTCACCTCCCTGCTTGGCTCCAGCCCCCTCGCATGCTCCCCACCCAGCTGCAGCTTCCTTGCTTGCTCCCTGCCCAGCTTCAACTCCACCGCAGCTTACCACCAACAGTAGCTGTGCTCTTGGCCTCAGGGCACAGCATCTCTGTATAGCGGGGGGCAGTGTGTCTTGGCTCCGGCCACCAGGTATCTGCGCAGTCTCTGCCACAGTGCGCTGCTGCAGTCCAGTTAGGTGTGGCGTGGAGCAGGGCCATGTGCTTTTGGGCGGCTCCAGGCTGTCACCCAGGACTGCGTGCTGCTCACGGGGAACACCGGCCACACCAGCCTGCATCCCGCATGTGTGAGCCCTGTGCTGTCCAGCTGGGCTGCTTCTGTGCATACAGGACCCGGGCTGGTGTGGCCAGTGGTTCCTGTGAGCAGAGCTCAGCCCCGGGTGACATCTGGGGGGCTGGAGCCATGTGGGTGGGTGGCTGGCAGACCCATCCCTCCTGAGCTGCCTCCCAGAGTCCCCTGCATCTTCAGTAGTCCCCCTTGCTCTTCCAGCTCCCTCCACCCCCTAGTTACCTGGCATGGAGCCCAGGTCCTGGTTGCTGCAGGTGGCATGTTTCAGCACCAGGGAAAAGGCCGACCACAGAGATGGTCTGGCATGCATCTCTGTGGAAGACCGAGCCTCCAGTTGCCTCAGGGCACAGTCTTTTTTCCTCACCACTTTTTTCCTCCGCATTTTTTTTTACCCTTGGATATCCAGGGGTCTAAATTTGCAGTGCACAGAACATTTCTCATTCTTGCATGTGCCTCTTGCAGCATCTCAAAGGGCTTTGAGATGCTGCAAGACACATGTCCACTCTCATGTGGATGCACCCTTAATGTTTATAAGAACTGAAAATGACTTTGAAATATTTGTAGGTTTGCCCATTGTTAGTTCAAATGCCTTCATATACATTTCAAATTATAATGTCCTGGCTTTCCTTAGTGCTTCCAGCTACATGCATGTTAGACTTGACGATTTTGTTTCCAGATTAATGGTGCACTGTATTGGTATTTCAGTGACAGTTATGCATAAAGTACTAAAGCAGTAAATATCTTTTATTTTTTCTTTCTTTGGAAAACATGAAAGTAACTGGAAACTACAGTAGCACTGATTTGATTTACAGGATTTAATTTTGTTGTTCTCAATATCCAAAGTAAATGCTTCATATTGTGAACTAATTGTTACTATTTTTCTGCTTAAAAATAAAAAAAAATGTATCTGAGTCAGAACGAGGATGGATCCAGAGGAGTCCAGTGGTACAACTGCATCCATTTTTGGCTGTGCTGCATGAGAGCTTTCAGCATGGGGTGTGATCAGAGCCCTTGCTCCTGTGTAGCTCCAGAGACCAGGGAATGAGCTCTTCCACCACCAATCACTCCTTTCTTTCCCCTTCTGCTGAATTCACACATGGAAGCAGACTCAGGCAGCCCTGCCCCAATTAGCAAGTGAGCTCAGAAGTCACTGCTCACATGGAGCTCCAGCTGTAGCCCATATTGGGGCATGCAGTGAGTTAAGAGCTCACTGAGCATGTGAGCACAGCCGAAGTGAAAGGTTGTACCCCTTTGCCTAGGATTGGCTACTAAGTCAGAAATACTGTTAGCTCTGTCTGCTCTGAGTTTCCCTTTCCAACAAATTTCCAAAGCACTTTCCCCACAATTTTAGAAAGACCCTTGAACTATAGAAGGGGTACTAAATGGTGGTCCATAGCAAGGTTTTGGAATCAGTTTTCAGAATTTTCACATTTAGGAGAGGGACTCCATTCTTCATTTTAACACAGTGTTCAATCCAAGCGTTGTTCCAGGAGCAAAAATGTGGTGGATCCTGTCCATTACATAATGAATAAGTATCCACAGTACAAGAAACCACCACCATAGGTTGTACTAACTGGCACCTTTGTTGGCAATATCAGAAAACAGTCTCAGGTGGACTCTTAAAGTGATTATAGAAAGACATCACAACCGACTGCTGGAAGCTAATGCCAAAAAAAATTCAACCTAGAAATAGGGCATAAACTTTTAACAGTCAAGACTGGTTAACCATTAAAACCATCTAGCCAGGGAGATGGAGAGATTCTCCATCTCTTTAGGTCTTCAGATAAGGTCTACATGCCAAACAGAAGTTATTGGGTTAAATACAGAAATAACCTTTGTGAAATATAATGGCTTGTGATATATAGACTAGATGACCTAGTTGTCTTTTTATGTTCATTTTTATGACTCTGTTAATACTATTAATTCTAGCTCTTACCACTTTTCACCATAGGCTTTAAAGTATGTGCGCAAATTAGTATAATTATCCCCAATTTCACAGAAGTAGAAGCTAAGGACCCAGGAAAGTTAAATGATTTGAAAAAGATTATCTAGCAAGGTAGTAGTAGAGTTGGAAACAGGAATCCATGTTTCCCAAGTGCATCCCCCTCTCTCCACCTGGCCACAATATGGTGAAGAGAAGAGACAAGTATTTAAATTCCCTTTATATATTTTAAAGATAAATCATAGACTACTGAAAATACAAATTTTACAAGCCAGCAAATGCCACTGTCTCCTAGTGTCTTGTAAGTGAGAGACTCTATCCCTTATGTCCTCCAAAACCTGTTTTTGGAATGCCTGTGATTCCATTTTGCAAATATTTGCAGGAAGTTATTTTTTAAACTTAGTGTTACAATAATATAAGGTTTGGGGTTATTATATATATTATATAATATATATTATAAGGGATTAGGGTGGTAACTGTGGCAGTTTACCTTGTCTGGAAGAAGCTTTCTTGGAACTGCAGGACTGAAAAAGCTGACAAGGCACTTAATCTGGTTTAGTAATAATTGAAAATGAAATGGCCTATTGGCCTGGGATGTACATTTGGTTTTATGGAGCTGTGCAAAATCAGATCTTAAGGTGGAACCTCTGCACAGTTTTTTGTACAACACAAAGCTATATCTTGCTGTTCCCCTTTCATTAGATAAAGGAATAATCAGTATGAGTGCTACACTAAAACCTGATAAATTATTTTCAGTGATAAAATAATCATATATTAGAACATATATACAAGCAATTTTAAGTGTTGTAATATTGGTGTTTATGTTATGCCAAACATCTCTATAGTGAAGAGTGCATGTCTGCCAAGATTTCTTCATTTGACGTTCTGTGCCAACATTTAAATTCAAATACTCCAAAATCAGGGGGCGGGGGAAGGGGGGGAGAAAAAATGTTCTGAATGAATGTAGAGTACAGGCTGTCCCATAAAAAATGTGATCAGCTAGCAGTTCTGAAAGCACTACCACATTTATCACTGATACTTATTAATACTACATTTCCTGGGCAATACATCCAGGTTATTGTTAAAATGATATTGTTTGCATGCACTAAAGTTCATTGACCTAGAATTAGGTTTAAGACTAAGCTCTTTTCCTACGACTGAATGCAGTGCACCCCTGTAGGCTGATGCACATTTCCACAAAGGTGCATAGGTATAAATTTGAATTTAAATCTATTTACCATACCTGCTGATCATAGATAACTGCACTCTTTTTAAACACAATTAAATCCTATTGTTATCAACTGTCTGCAGCTTGGGGAACTAGCAGCATGCACAGCACTTTCAGAACTGAACAGAGAGCGCTTATTTCCAAGGGAGCAAAGTTTGATTCCACCAATAGGTCAGGAATGGTCACAATGAAAGCTTCGATTTACCTCTCAGTCAGAATGTGTCAAGTGTAGGGTTTGAGGCACCATGAGAAGTGTCACTGGCACAGAGAGGAGAAATCCAAGAAAGGTTGTGATCAGGGCCCTCCCTGACTCAAAGAGAAACATACAAATGCTGATTCTTCATTCTGCTTCTCTGATTTTTGAATAGGCCAGAGCACTAGCTGGAAGGGCTTGCGGTTGGGTGTTTGCCTCTGAAACAAGGGAATAAAACCAGGAAATTCCTTTCCTAAAATGGGTAGGAAATTCCTTTCCTAAAAGGGGAAATATGAACAGAATTTAGGTATTGCCTTTAATGTTCATATGCTGTATAGTGCATGGGGTCATAGATCTATCTACAGGCAAGACCAGTAGTGATAGCATTATGTCCTGTAACAACTATGATTAGTCTTACACTTTGCTTACATTTTCTGATATTCAAAAACACTATGCTCTTCCCTTTCACTTTATCTGGTGCTTTTTTCATTTAAACTGAGAAGATACAGACACATGCAAATGCAGCTTAGTGCAATTGTATCATCATTCTGATTCAAAAGTCAATGGCTCTCTCAGCACTGTACAGTAGCTCATACATCAACAGTATGGGGAATGGGAATATAAGGTACAGGGTAGGAACGTCAGAGATAGGGAGCCTCATTCTTCTCTCATGCACACTATTAAAAAGTAGGAGTAACGCAACTGAAGTCAGTGTAGTTATATCAGTGTACATGAGGGAAGAATCAGATCCCTCGTGTCAAAAATTTTGGATTATCTCTTGGCTTTGAAAGAAGAGCCATCTAGCATGCTTTCAAAACCACATTCACTCAAAATGCTCAACTGAACCAGCGCTTCAATTGGTATTTTCTTGTTTTCTTTGAAGCACATAGTCAACTAAATAATTTGAAATATATTATTATACAGGCACTCAGCATCACCATGATAGCTAAGGTTCTGTTAGCACATCCATTATGAATCTTGTTTTGGAGTGCTTTCTACAGTAACTCAACCACTTTAATTTCCTTTGGACTGATGCACGACAAGTTTTCAGCTAGTATATGTTTTCCCTAAAAAAGCATTTAACAGTGTTTAGCTTCTTTTTGTTTGTTTGTTTTTTTAAGATGGTGCTTTAAACCCATCTCAAATTGTTTATTTGAATTTTCTAATTGAAAAATAGGATGCACACACATACACTCAAACTGATTTCATTGCTAGTTTTCATGTTACAATATAGAGATTATAAAAATAATGAGCATTTACAGGCCTATAATTTCAAAAAATATCTTCTGATACATGCCCAGTCTTTCCCCACAATTAACTGAAGATGCACTTCTTTTTACCCCCAGTTGTACCTGTCTAGAAATAACTAGGTACAAGCAAGTAGTTATGCATTTAAATGGAGGCATTTGGCATCTCCCAAGCTATACATACAATAGTGAAATTTTAAACAACTGAAATTCAGATCCATAAAGTACAGATCTTCAAAATGCTGTATACACATTGCTCAGTGAGTTTTTAGGTGTGTCAATATAAGCCTGACCTTGGTCAAAAAAAGTGAATGACAAAATTCCCACTGACAGGAAAACTGTATTGGACCTTTAGTCAATAATGACAGAATCTTTAATATAACTATTTTCCATTGGAATTTCTATTTTTAAAGAAAGGAATTGTACTGTTCTAAATATGCACAGTTCTAGTGTGACAGGCTGGCTGGCAGTGACCTACCCCAGGGATTTTGAAAGGGCCAAAGATGATTGGAGGACTTGGGATTCCCTTTCCTCACCAATCAGGACCCAGAGACTCACCCTCTGTGTCCCCTGATTGGCCCCTTGGGTCACCTGGAGGGGTATAAAAAGGCAGTGCGGCTGACTCAGGAGAGCCCAGTGAGGGGCCACAAGGAAGGAGCTTTAAAGAGCTGAGCCAGTGGGCCAGGAGCAGTTACCCCAGAAAAGCCTGAAGGAGTGGGACCTGCAGGCAGCACTGGGGTCTTCAGCAGCGCGGCGTGCGGCCGGCAGGAGAGGCTTCCCACTGGGCTCCAGAATCCCCTACGAGAGGCTGCAGCCAGCAGGAGAGGCTCTCCAGCTCCAGGAAAGGTCTAAGCAGCGACCTGAGAGGTTCTCAGCCCTGCTTCCAGCTCCTTCAATCAGAGGCCAGACAGCTCGAAGTGAGGCCAGGGCTCCTGGAAGGTCAAGACCTCTAGCAGCTTGGAGCAGTACCAGCACTCATGGCTGTGTGTCAGAGTTTTTACCTATCACATGTGAGGTCTGAGGTCAAGTCCCAGCTTTGGAGACTTGGGGTGAGTGAGCTAACAGGGAGAAATACATCTTGCAGTGGAAAGAGGCCACTGTGTTTTCCCCCTTCAGGTACCTAGGCCCTACATTCCTTGTAATTTGATATTTTGTATTTTGTGCCTTTTATATTTCCAGTAATACCAACCAGTATTGTTTGTTTTGCTGTTTGTGTTCTACATTTTAGTTAACCCTGTCTTTTGTTACCTGGATGAATATGTCTATGATTGTAAGTGTCTAACCTTTGTTGAATCCTGCCCCCTCGGGGCATTGTAGTGTCCCCTATACCCCTGGTTTACACTGGTTATATTCCCAATATTGTTCCCTCATTAAAAGGTTAAGTTCCCATTGGTGGTCTAGCTCTGCTCTACAGGGGAGGAGAGTCCCTATACCTCCCACTGTGCTTGTGCACCTGCTTTGATCCCTTCAACTGGAAAGCAGGTATCTCTTGGAGTACCGCCCAGGTTACACTAGCATAGCATTGAATTGAGTGGGGGGCTGAGGTGGGGCAGGCTCTAAAATACATGGTTGACAGCAGAAGCAACCATGGCGTGGCCCTGTCAGATTCCAATGAACCTGCAGCTTCTGCTAAATAACTTGTCACAAGGACATGAAAAAGGAAAGGATCAAATTGAAGTCCTGACAAAAAAAAAAAAGACCTTGCAACGGCCCCAGCAAAAGAGACATGTATGATATCAGTAAATGACCTGGTAACTGTTCTAATAACATTTTAAAGGGTCCAAAAGAACTGTATTTCTGAAACTTACTCCCCTCCCACTTTTTAAAATATTTATTCTATGGTCTAGCTGAAAAAAGATCAAAAACTCTGTGAAAAAGCCCATGTTGTAGAAAAGTTCAATATTTCCTCTACATAGAGGTCTCCCCCATTGGAGTCAAGTTTATGAGAATAAGTTTGTACATTTGCACACAGGAAAAATGGAGTTATTGTCACAAAGGCCAGGTATAGACATTATACGTATCCAGTATAAGTGACTGAAACCTGGCCTAACCTATAACAGAACAAGAAGTTCAGGGAACATAGCCTGGTTTAAAAGTGGTGGAACCTGGTCTAAGATAGACCAGGATGGATGTAGTGTCAGACTTAAGTGATTTAGGTTGCACTGCTCTACTAAACTTCTGTAGCAGATCCCCTCCCAACTCAAGCTAGGTTGTAGTCCACCAGTATCCCAGGCACCTTTGCAAGCCCTCCCCCACTTTCCCCCCTTCACAAGGTGATGTTCTAGCCTTGGCCAACATTTATCTGCTCTGTCAGAGTGGGGTCTCACAGAGCCAGCTGTAGGCAGGAGGTGGGGCTGGAGGCCGGGCCAGCTGTCAGTGGCAATACAGTGGAAAGAGGCTTTTGTATCTCTGTGCCCCTGAATGACGGAGCAATGAGGGGAAGAGGAATTTCTTCCCCTGTGCTGGGCATGGGAGGAGCAATCCCCCCTCTCCTTGGTTCAGGGACACAGCCACAGAGACACAGCTGCAGCCCAGCCTGGCAGAGGGGAGATGGGAATGCTGCATCTGTATTGGGGGGTGGGTGCCTGGTTCCATGCGGCCAATCCAGCTGACACTGACAGCAGCATGGCCTGAGCCAGTCCGGCACAGCTGGGAGGGGCCCACTCCTCAGCTCCCCAACCTTGGCCAGTGTGTATGCACCCCATCAAAAGGTGAACTTGTGTTCTGTCGGCTTCTGAACTAACCTACGGCATTTATAGTAAAGTGCATAACTTAGATTGTTTTTGCCTTGGACTTTTTGAACATCTGTACTTAGCCAGAGTCCTAATTTTTTTGCTTTTTCAGTTTAAGGCCAAGATTTTACTCTCAGCTCAACATAATAACTTATTCATGTTTGGTAACTTGCTCTCCAGACTTATGAGCACTTGTGATATGAAATGTCATATTGTGTCTGAAGTAAATCTGGGCATTTCTCTTTTTAAAGGAACAGTAAACTAAGACGTGACATTTCAGATGGAACGAAGCTTTATAAATTGAGGGAATAATGGGCATGTCTACAAGTGCCAATTTAAGGTGCATTAAGAGTGTGGGTCTACACATGCATGCCCTTAATGAGCCTTAAAGACAGCAATTTTAGGCTATTTGCACCTAGATTTGATATCTGCAAAAGCAGGTATCAGTTTTAGGCAAATAGCTAAAGCACCATAACACACATGTAGATGCACTAAAGCATATTTAACACTGTGTATGTTGACTGACTCAGGACTAACTTTAGTCTCAAGACAGTCCACACACCATGTTAATGTGCCTTAATATGTGCATGTGTAGACACGTGCCTAAATTGCCTTAGGCAAATGCACATTAAGTTTAGGTGTGTACATGTAGAAACCCCCAATATGACCAAAAATTAGGCCTCGTTTTCATTTCAGAATTTTCAAAATGTTTCATTTTAACACTTTGAAACAATTTTATGTGAATTTTCAGTATAAAACAGCGGCTCACATTTAAAAGCTGACCTTTAATTAAAAAAAATAGAAGCTTTAAAATGCGTTAAATAAAAAATCAATTCTTACTTTGGGGCAAACCAAATGTTTTGGGCTGACCCAAAACAATATTTTTAGTTGCTTTGTTTTTCTGAAAGTAAAAATAAAAATATATCTTTTGACCTGAACTAAATTTTTATTTAGTGTTTTTGTGTTATCCACTGAACTGAATAATCTAATATTTGCCCATGTTTAACTTGAAACACCTGTCCAGCACCTGGAAATGCTTAGTTAAACCAAATAGCAAGTCTAAATACTATGATCAAACTCTACCTTATATTTCAAAATGGCTATAATCTATTGTATATAAAGACATAAGACCCTTATATTGGTCTGCTCCTAGCTTCCCCATTCACCACTGGAATGGGGAGACCACACTGCAGGAGCAGCAGCTGGGGACTTCTTTAAGTCCCTGAAGTAGGTAAGAATCTTTCCTCCACATCTGGATCTTAGAACTCTCTCCCGTCTGCTCATATATCAGTGGCATGTCCCCTTCACTCCCATTTGCCTCCTCCCCTACTCCTTCGGTCCCTGATTGCTGCTGGCCTATACCAGGAGCCAGGCTCAGCCAGAGACAGCAGCAGTGAACCTGCGCCTGGGCTGGTGGGGAAAACCCAGGGAGATCAGGCAGGGAGGGGGCACTTGCCTACTGCCAGCACTGCCGCAGTCCCTGGCTGAGCCAGGCTCCCTGCACAGCTTGGCTGGAGCAGGGCACAAGCAGCTCTGGAGCACTTGCTGCAGAGCTGGTTAGCTGGGGACAATGGTGGGAGTAAGGGAGAAGGAGGGAATAAGAGGGAAGATGATGTGCTGCTGAGGATCAAGGGGAATGGGAAGAATTCTTGCCGGATTTGGGGATTTAAAACAAAGCTGCTGCTCCTATGTTGTGTTCTAAAAGTGGGATACAACTATGCCATTGCGTCTCTTCTGGATCCATTCCTCCTGGTAGCTAGGGCATGAAGACAGATAGGCTAACATGTCTTGCTACAACTCTAAAGGCATGACTTCAAGCTGTGAGGATCCATCTGGCTGAGGAGTGATTATCCTTGGGTGCCAAAACCATGTCAGCCTGATGGGCCACACAGGTTTGTGACAAGACTTTGATTTTCGGTAGCAATGACTATTATTTACATTGCTCAGCACTTCCCACTTTAAGAGCTTATCTTCAGTTGTTTATAATTTTGGCAAACTCTAGCCATTTAGGTTTAACAATTGTAGTCTGGTAGTCTCACTCAGGCTGATTTTCTCTCTTCCTTAAAATTTCATTTAAAGACTTTTTTTTAAAAAAAAAAAGCTATTTAAAAACTATTTTTTGGTCATTAAAAAACAATTGGGTGGTCTTTCTTGTGAAAAATTTAGTATCCCCTTGCTTTGCAGTGATTATGTAAAATTTAGTAGGGTAGTTGCCTTTGCCAGCCTCATAAAAATCTGTCCAAATTCGGTCATGTTACAAAACTGAAAAATGAAAGTTTACAGTTGCTAAATATCTCAAAGTTTCTGTCCACCTAGGGACAGATGGATTTTCTGAGGATGAATTTTCTATGCAATTGCAGTCATGTGGGCAGAGGGGGGTCACTAGACACGATCTCAAAGAAAGGAGACAGTCTCTCTCTGCCTTATGACTCACTTCTAGTCCAGTAAGCATGGACGAGTAAACTGTCTGACTCAAATGCAGAGCTAGGAGTTGGACTTTGTAGATGGCAGGTGTAGCATATTAGGATAAGGATTGTACAAAAGAGCCTTGGACTGGAGAGTGGTTGTGGGGAGATAGAGATAGTGACTAGGGGTTAAGATTTGAAGTGCAAGGGAACTGTAATTGAAAGAGAGGTGGTAAAGCTGGAGGCATTGGGAGCCAGCAGCTTGCAAAGAAATTGAGTCTATGAAGAGTTGGGAGGAGGCAGTAGGTGAGGAAACTGGGATTGAGAATGAGTGATGTTAAACTGGTGATAGGGGAGGAGAAGTAGATCTGAGAGATGAAGATGTGAGTAGAGAGACTAGGAAAAGGAGTACAATATTATGTGCTTATCATTAAATGTACATGCATTTAGGCATCAGGCCTAAATTATGGTGGTACATATGACATTAATTCTGGCATTTTCCCTCACTTTTAATGTTTTTATTGCAACCTTGCTAATGTTCTTCTAATGAAGCTTTTTATATGTAATATTGGTAACAATTAATGGAGATGGAGATCTTTAATGACAAACAAGACTAATGAAATCATACCCGGAGGCAAAACTGTGTTCTGTCCAACACTACTCTGTGTCTAAAAACTTCCCATTGATCTACTACGAGCAAAAATGACACAGGGAAGGTACTGCCATTTTGTCAAGACCATGAGAATGTAGATATAGAGAAAGTGAGAGGCAAGGATTTTTTTTTTGCAGTGCTATCTTTTATTAGCCCAAAGGCATGGTCGAATTGAAGTTAAAGAAGCTTTTCAGAATGCAAGACATTTTTCATCAGGTCATGTCTTGTATTTGAAACTTGTCTAATTGTATATTGCAACCATAGAGTTTAATAAAAGATATCATCTTCCCCCTCCTCCCCCAAATCCTGGCCGCTCACATAATTTGTGGACCATCATGGCTAGAACATCACTCTAAGACTGCTATAGAGAAGGGGTATTCATACACATTTCTAGATGTGAAAAAAACATACTTGCTTTGTTTTTTAAATAGCTTTACTGAGGTCTGTGAAGTCCTGTGTATGATCTATTCTTGTCCCAGAATAGTTCATTGACCTAAATCATGTAAAACTGCTGGTTTGGTTTGTTCATTGTTTGTCTGTTTGTTTTCTGCAGTGATGTCTATCAAGATCAGAAGCTGGATGCTATTCCTTTTCCTTGCCCCTTTCTGAAGCACTTCAGGATGCCTTGTAAAAAACAAGAATGTGTCATTGTGCCATGAAGTATTTGGGTACCTGATGCAATTACAAACACCTAAATCTAGTATCTGAATGTAAGTATATGATCTGGAATTTTGCACAATATTTAAAGAAATATTAAGTAATAATATGTAGATATTTTATTAGTAGATATTATTGAGTAATATACTATTAGATATTATTAGTAAATAATAATACTTAGATATTAAGTATCTAAAAGAGTCTCTAAGAATATCACTTAGCAAGAGATGTTATTTTTAGGCAGCGTTTTGTTGCTGTCATTTTAGTTTTAAGCATCAGAGAGTCTGGAAGATATTAAACAGGGTGATTTGGAAAAACTTCAAGTTGCGAGGCCAAATCCTGCTCTTCATGTGTGTTCCATATTGACAGCCAATCTTCCCAAGAGTTAAATTTATTCTCAGCTGACTTACTCTGAATTTGCAGCAAAGTAATTTGGGCCATGATGTCTGGAAACATTAAATAATTAATTGAAAGTGATCATTCCTAGTTTTCTATCGATACATTATAATGGACATAAGGTCCTGAGATACAGTAGAGTAGCTTGAGGGCACCATCAGCATCTTTTCTAGTGTTCTGTTTGTGCTTCTTTGTAGCAGCCTCTGAAATTCTCATCTGATTAGCTATTAAAGAAGTCAATGCAAAGCAGAATACCAGAGCCAGACTCTTCTTGATTATACCCTGATAAATTCGGTTTAGTTTACTAACCTAAACCAGTTACTTCAGGTGCAGAAGCATAGCAGAACAGCTCCATGTCTGAGGCAGCCACCACGTAAAGGGCAGTATGGGTTGCTGCCATGCTACCTGTGGCAGCACTATCAGCCACTGGTGTGGTGGTGTCTCTTTTTGGCGCTCCTCCCCCCTGTGACAAAGGCAGTACCTGGGGCTGCTGCCCTGGTTTCCCCATCTCAGTTATGCTGCTCTCCAGGTATACACTAATGTAAACCAGATCAGACTGTGTCTGTGTATATAAATATGTATACAAAAGCACCTTTATACCAAATTGTCATTTGTCTTTTATAAGCTCTTAGTAGGTGCCCAAATATTTCTTTGATTCTGACCTTTAATATCATTTTTTTCAATTTGCTGTTTAGCAGCTGCCTTTTAACTTTTTTTCAAATAGAGCTATTTAATATAGCCCATTATAATTCTCCAACCTCATCATAATCTATTTTTCTAACAGGGTCACCTTTAGCACATGATGAGATGAGTGTATTTTATTAACATTCATTCTTTTTTATAAGGATGTCTAATTTGGAGTAGAAAGGTGAACAATTCTTTGGTTTAATCAATAAGGAGTATTTTTAAAAATCATATACAACTTGGTTTTAAAAATACAGAATAGATTATTTTTGAATAAAAATATACTCTCCTCTCCAAAACATCTTCTGTCTTGAATAATATTCTGTAATTTTCCACTGACAATTGAGTCTAAAAGGCATCTAATCTGCCCTTAGACATAGCATATAGCTGCAGTGGATATAATATCTGTTTCTGCTGCAAAGGGCATTTAAATTAGTTTCTACATAATTTAAATATACTTTATATTTGATTCGTTTTAGGGGGGAAAAAGCAATTCAGGGTTTGACTGCTAGAGCTCTCTGTTAATCTTCTTCTATTGTTTTGTTTACATAGATTTATGAAATCCCAGCATAATTATATTTGTTTGTCTGTAGTACTGTAAACTACTTTGATACAAGGAGAAAGTAGCGTTTTTGCCTCTCATATACAAATGCGTCAAAATGTTTATTCAATTTCAGCTTTATTTGCTTAATCTTTTAGCTGCCAACAGTAAGAATACAAAAAAAAAGCTGATCAACAGGACTTTTGTTTAGACCAAACTCCAAAAATAAAGATTTAAAAAAATCTGGTAGAAGGTTTATTCTGATCTGCTCTGACAGAAGGGTGATAGGTTTCTATCTCTTAGTCTAATTAATACTTTTAATCTTTTTTAATGGTTAAACAGTCTTCCTTTGGTTGCAAGGCAGACTAGAGATAAAGGCACATAAGGCTGGAGGTTAATCCCTGTATTATATTTCTTAATTTCTGCCATAGGGATTCCCTTTCCATCATTTCTGTTTACTTTTAAACACTCTTCAGATGCTGGGAGAAAGAGACAACAAAAAGTTTGATTAGGATAGGATTAGCAGACAAGATTAGTCAGACATTAAACTTTTTGGAATATAAGAAGAAATAATTGTTAGCTGAACAAGTGGACTAATCGGGTGCTACACCCTTTTTTGATTAAAATATCTGAGAAACAAGCAAAGCTAATACTTTTATATGCACAGTTTTGTGCAGATAGAATAATTCCAGTCACAGCACTAAAATAAATAAACTGTATTGGAAATGCATGAACAAAAGTATACATGGAGATACTGTAGGCTACTGGATTAAGAAAACATTGCAAACATTTTATTTGGGTTATGGCACAATTTTAGTTCACTCCCCTTTACATATAAAACCTAATACCCATCTTACGTTAAGTATGAAATAAAAAAGTCAGGAAATTTTAATGACATTTTATATAATGTGATCTCAGGCTTAGAAATACTGGTAATGTAAGAGGTGACTTTGGTTTAAATCAGTGAATTCTTGTCCATTCTAAAGGGCACAGTGTAAAAAAAAATGCCTGCATGGAATCCTGGCCCCACTGAGTCAGTGGGAGTTTTACTGCTGGTTGCAGTGGGGCCAGGTTTTCACCTATTGTCTCTTCTGAAAGAAATCATCGAAGCTATTTTGTCTCAGTAGCCTTTAAGAAACACTTGGGAGATGATACAGTACCTTAAAGGCTGTTGTAAGGATTGTCACAGAAATAGTTTGGTGATAAATATAATTTTTTCCCCTGGAATTTTTCCTTCAGAATTGTAATGTGTTTAAGTGAACTGTAGATGTGTGAGTATTCTGTAAATAAGATTAGAAGCTCTGATGTTACCCTTTCAAACAGATTATAAGATTTAGGATTTTGGCTCAGACAAATACATGTCCTAAATAAACGACTTTAAAAAATAGTTTGGACTTGATGTTTTCATTTTTCTCTAGTATATGCATAAATACCTCTCAGATGCTTGCCCCTTCCCCCCAATAATAGGTATATGTATGCTAAAGGAACTTTTAAAAATGCCTTCTCATTTTCAAATAAATTAGTTTGGGCCATTTTCTAGAGATGGGGGTTCTTGAGTAAAACAAACAAACAGAAACAAATCCAAAGATAATTTCTCCCACAGCACATCAGCTTCAAAGGAAAAGGGGAAGCAAAAATATATGGTTCCTGTTTTTCTAAACGTATCCTTTTGCTTGGGAAAGCAAGAATAGCAACAGTTATGTTTTTTATGCACATTTACAGGGGTTTTGATTAAGTTTACTTTTATAAAAAGTTATTCATTTCACTGTGAAATTCTTTCTGAAGTGAGATTATTTGATTTCTGTACTATTCTGCAGTTATCTTGTAAGCACGTGCAGTTATTGAATAAAAAGCAGAACATACCTGAAAAAAACAATCTTACTTTCATAAAGAGACACTAAGGCCAGGCACAGACATTACAAATAAACCAGTATAAGTGACTAAAGACAAGTCTAAACCTGAAATAGTACAGAAGTTTGGTACATGCAGACCATTTTAAAAATGGCAGAACCAAGTCTAAGATAAACTTGGATGGATGTAGTATGAGACTAAAAAGATTTAGGTGAAGCCATTCTACCAAACTTTTGTACCAGATCCCCTCCCAACTCAAATTAGGGTGCTGTCCCCTGATAACCCAAGCTGCTTTATGGGCCTCCTGTAACCACCCCCCTCCCTTGCAGTGTGGCATGTTAACCCTAGTTGCATTCATCTTCTTTGCCTGAGCAGGCTTTCATAGAGGCAGCTGTAGACAGAAGGTGGGGTTGGGGGCCACACCAGTTATCAGAAGTGGCTGGGCAGCGGGGGGTGGGGGGGAGGGGAAAGGGAGATGTGAAACCTGGCCTGAGCCAGCACAGCTGGGGAGGTGGGGCATGCAGTGAAAGCTTCCACCCCCTGCTGCCTGGTCTGGCTGGCCAGCAAGTCTTCTCCCGTCCGACCCACCCCTCTGCAAGCAGCCAAGTGTCTGTGGCAACAGGAGGAAGTGGAGGCTGCCACCACATGGACCGAGTCCCCCGTGAGACTCGAGCTAGCAGAGTGGGGAGGCCCACATGGTAAGGGCCTCTTTTCTCCCTTCCCTCTTGCTGCCACTGGCAGCCAGCCACTACAGGGGGCAGGGCTGGGGGCCACACTGGCTAGCTAGGCTGGGCAGCAGGGGGAAAGCCCCTACTACACAGTCCTCCCAAGCTATGCTGGCATGGGTCTGGGGGCTCCTGGTCTAGAGTGGGGGCCTCCATTCCCCCAGCCCCACCACCACTGATGGGGGAGGAGAGTTGGGGAAAAGGACCGCACTGGCCAATCAAAAATGGGTATCTGCTTGGATGAGCTCTGCATTCTCCAGCAGCCTTCTGGGAGGCATGCAGGAGGGCCCCAACCTGCTGGCCTCAAAAAGTGCAGGCAGCCTGTGTGCCTCCCCTTCCCTGAAGGATGAATGTCTGTTCTGTTCATTCCCAACCTAACCTAGAGTGCTTGAAACTTAGACCACTTCCACCTTGGGCTTTTTGAATGTCTGTACTTACCCTAAGATCAGTGCCATAACAATAAAGTTTGGTGCCCAGGGCAAAGCCCGCAGTGACAGCCCACCCTCATCCCACACACAGATCCAGGGAGGGCACATGCCCCTCCATGCTTGCCCGGGAATGCAAGCAGCGGTGGGAGCCGCCCTTGAATGATCCACTTGTGACTCCGTCCTGCACCCAACCCTGGCTGGGCAGCACCTGTTGGTGCCCTTTGGCTTCAGTCCCTGGAGGTGGTCGCCTTGCTTATTCCCCCCTCCCCCTTTGCTATGGCACTGCCTAAGATACCTGTTTTAGTGAACAAACACAGCAAGACATTAACAATTGTGTCCTTAAGTTTGAATTTTTGCTGTTGAAATAATGGTTTGCTAATAAAAAATAGGGATTGACCAGCACAATTCAAAGATATATGTAATGCTGGGCATTCCCTGCTTTCTCACTCCTGTTTTGTTTGTGCCAAACCCTAGAAGTTAGGCAGTATCACCAGATTAGCGCATCTCTGAATGAATGCCAAGAAGAACATGTGAGATATCCTGGGGAGAGTTATGGGGACACTCTGAGGGTCATGGTAAGTTTGCCATACTACCTAATATCTGGACTTTGGCACATGCTGAGCAGGAGCCAGAGAGCAGATCATTCTTTTTAGTGTCATTACAGGTCCCATTCTGGAGACAGTGTAGATAAGCCCTAGTTAGACCAGGACAACCAGAAAATTTGCTACATGCTGCTCTTATATCTGAACTATTTTCTTTACTTGCTAAAGATTATTTTTTTCAATAACATGAAATATTGGGCATAAGGGGAGAAGTGGTAAGAGAATTTCGCATTGGAGAAAATGCTCTCATTTGATGAGGCAGGGATTAATTCCAATCTGCTTTATCTTCCTTTATTCTTCAGACTTGTGGGAGACATAATAAATATATTAAATATTTGCCTAGAGATACAATACAATACAACAATGTTTTGGTGGTCACAGCAGAAGACTGGAAATCAGGAAATTTTAGGTTTTGTTTCTGAATTGCTACACTCTTCAGTTTACCCATAGGAGAATGGAGTATGCAATAATTTATTCTTGGATGTATTGCAAGGTCAAATTAATGTAATAACATTTTCAAAGTACTGGAGATCCTTAGGCTTCCAGAATGAAGTCAGGACTTCCAGTGTCAGGGGCTCAGTCCCATAAGGTGTGGTTCCTGTCTCACAAAGGATTTAAGCAGAGGCTCAATGTTAAGTGCTTCAATACTCCCCTGGGAGTCAATGAGGTTGTTCAACTGCTTAATTTTATTTTCCTGCTTAAATCCATCCCTTAATCCAGAGTCCTCATAACAAACACATTCCATACCTAAGTACAATTATTCTTGCACACTATTTATTGTGCTTTCAAAAACTGGTCACAACATGTTAGGCACTACATTTTTGGATGTTAATAGAATCATTGGTAGATGGAAAAGACACAATTAAAGATGTGTATTTGGGATGAGAGAATTTATCAGTGTAGCCTTACTCACTGATTTCAGCTGGGAAAGAATTAGAACAAACTGAGAGAAAAAAATATTCTGTTTCACAAAATATTTTTGTATTTTAAAATGGGGTTTCTTTCTAATTTGGAACAACCCACAGCAATCTTGAAATTCCATCTCCAGACCCAGGAAGCACTGGGGTCCCTGATTCCAAGCTAGTCCACTGGGGTGGCATCACCCCAGAGCTGCAAATCCTGAGAGCCCTCAAGTCCTTGACTCTGAGACAGTTCACCTAGTGGCCTGCATAGAGCCACAAACCCTGGAAGCTCTGGGACTGCTGACTTAAGGCAGTGTGCCCGGTAAATAACCCTAGTTTGCGGAACTGGGGACCCCTGCAGTTTCTATCCCAAATCAAGTCTGCCTGACACGCTACCCCAGGACTGCATTCTGGAAGCCCCAGGATCTCTGTCTTTGAGGGAGTGTTCTTGGTGGACTGTCCCAATACTTGGTCAAGTATTCTTGGTGGACCCTGGAGGGGCCTGTCCAGTATTCAGATTAATGGACTGCTGAGGATCCAGGTGGGTGACCTGATGGGACATTGGAAACTATGTTTGTGTTCTAGAGGAACTATGTGAAAACTGAACTGTCTCTATTAAATGCATCGTTTTTGGAAACTTGACACATTAAAAAAGAACAAAAACAGTTTCATTAAAATGTCTCTGATCCACTCCACTCTACTTTTCAAATTAAGTAAATCTTGTGAAGTCTTGTGAAATGTGATTGTCAGATGACTTACTTCTGCAACTTCAGTACCTTGCTCTATGTCCATTTGTTTTCTTGTCTCATGTTTATTTTGTGATCTTCAATGCAGGGAGCATATTTTTTCCCTGTGTGTTTGTGCAGAGCCTAGTACAATAGGGCCTTGATTCATGACTGGAGCAGGAAGGTGCTACAGTAGGACAAACAATAATGAATCATAATTTATACCTTAATATGGGGTTTAAAAAAGGAGAGCATATTGGCGTTATAGACCAGCTTATTAGACCTGAATGAGCATTAAAAAGCTTGGTACAATTTAGGGTTGCATGAACAGGAGTATCTTGTCATGGAGCAAGGAAACTTCTCAAGTTGGAAAGCTACTGTCAGGTTCAGTAACCTTATTAAGAGTAAGAGAGACATCAACAAGACACAGAGAGAGTCATGAAAAGACCAAGAACAATCACTTGATATTTTCTAATCTAATTCTCTCCTGAATATTTACTTTGTGGGTTTTCTATAAGAGGAAAAGCTTGATATATCAGTTGTCTCTATTCCCAGCTAAATACACTTTCTATACACAGTCATGCTCATAAAATATTATTTGAGTCTTGCAACCAATTCTTTGTAAGAATGATTTGTAATTTTTTTCACAAAGGCTTAATAAAGCATAAATTAAAAAATGAACAGGGGGCTAAAGGGATAGACGATGGTAAGTTACTAGAACTAAACATGTATAATTTAACTACATGGTGATATTTAAAAGGTCAGCCCCTCATAAGAAATTATTTAATGTGCTAGAATTTAGAGTAATGGGCTAAAATATTGGCTGAATGACAGGTAAACCTTCATGGGTAAGTCTAGTAGGTTTGGAATAGTCTCCCAAGAGAAGTGCTGGAAAAACTTGGTACATTGAATATTAGACTGGAAAATTTACTCTAGGAAACAGTCCTTCACTGACAAAAGAATAAGCGATGTTGTCTAGTAAAGCTTTAAAAACGTTAATTTCTCAGATTTCTTATCTGCCTACATTTACAACAGTTTTTATGTTTTAAAAAATGTTCATTCACGAGGCAATCACTGAAAGTAGTCAGTGTTTCCATTGCCCTACTCTCTAGGGAACTAGTGCAGATGTTTAGGTCTTACTTGTCACCACAACATCACAATTAGTGTTTCTGATCTCAGATGCTTGTAAATGAACTGACCAAAGTATGCAGAATGACCTAATAGCTATGACTCCCCATCATCGTACACTGTGGTTCACTCACAGTGGATTCTAAACTCAATTAGCAAATTAAAAATCAAGCATATTAAAGTATTTAATGAGGTGTGAAGAACAGAAAGGACCACAGAAAAACGAGGGGTTGCTTGTCAATGACTGTGCTGATTGGCACAAACCACAGCCATCTCAACAAAATGAAAGGAGACAGAACACACATCTTCAAGCATTCTTAAGCATACATCTTCTGTTTTGCTATTTTCTTCACCCATAGAGGATTTAAAAATGCTTTGTATAACTTGAACAATTAAGCTACAATAAAGCATCTTCTGAGATAATGATCACATAGGATCCAACATCAAATAGGTAACAGTCATTAACTGAATATACGCTTATAATCTGGGTATGTCTCTCTCATGAGGAAGGGTTTCTTGTGGCTACTTTTCCTTTTCAGAGTGTTTGAATTTCCCTATATCGCATCTTCATTATGAATACAAATAAATGTTAAATATATGGATTTTGGCCAGCAGGCCCTTTTGGGTTTAGGGAAAGCACCATATTTTATTCAAGTAATCTGTGCTGTTCCCTACAACTAAAGGCCTGTTTAAAAGCCCAGACACATTCTGTGATCCAATTTAATGTTTTTTTTTTTCTTCGGGATTTAATTTAAAAAATATAACAATATAAGGCAGCTTTGAGTGACAACATTTCCCCCCAAGTCTAATTGTCAGTTTTGTTATTATGTAGGGCACCAGAGGGGTAGACTGGATCTACTTAATTCTTATGAAAACTAAATGACAACCTCCCTCTCAAGGGATAGGATTTTATTTAAATAATAATTTAAAGTAGAACAGCACTATACACACAGAAGATGTCATAGGTCTTCTAGATACCAGAGTCCAGTTTTTCAAGTCTCTAATATTAATCTAGAATAAAACTTTTGCCCCAAACCATCCAGGCAAGTATTTCCTATGAGTCTCCAATTTTTCTTCTGAAGACAGGTTCTTTTATAAGAGGGTAAGATCCACATGACTTCTCAAAGTGGATCTGGAGTTAACTGTATTATCTATTCTCATAATCACAGCAAAGGCATGGACGTAGTTGACCAAGGTTTAAGGTAGCTATTTTTTTTCCCTTCCAAGCTTTGACAGTTAAGCCAGTGCATCCCCTTCTACATAGTGGATACATCTTTATGAGCGACCCACTGCACAGTTGTTAGTGCACAGTCAATTAGTACTTGTATAACCGAGTACTAAATGACTGCACAGTAACTGGTGTTACTGAACAGTAGCATCCCAGCATGGCTGCCTAGTGATGCTTAGTGCACAGTAGCTCATTACTACTGTGCAGTAGCATCACTTCATGGTTTGTGCCCAGTGACGTTACTGCGCAGCAGTAACAAGCTACTGCAGAATAGTAATGAGCTAGTGCACAGTAAGCATCTTGTGTAAATGTGGCTGCTGAATATTTATTTAGCTAACAGTCCATATATACAAATCTTCTAAAGTCAAGTTCTGAATAGACATACAAAACATACAGCAGTAAACAGCACATTACATAACTTCCCTTTAAATTGAATGCACTTCCTTTCTCAAAAGCTCCAATTCGTCCTTACAATCTGCCTGTTACATGCAGGGAGCACATTTACATGTGCAAATGCTGTGGAATGGGTTTACTCCAGCTTAATGTACTCTGGAGTAAATCCACCCTGGACAAGCATCTACACATGCATCCATTTGGGAGCTCCTGCCCCTCTGGCCTTGCATTGCCCACCTGAAGCAGTCAGAGATAGTGCTAAGCTCTCTCTGTGTGCAGCCCAGCAGCTGGCTGGGAGCACAGGTCCAGGAGATGGCTATCTCTTGGTGGGGCCTGGGACATTGCTCCCTGCCCCCAGGAGGTACCTGATTCCAGGGCAGGCTATAGTGGTGAAGCCTGCGCAAGGACAATGTTTCCCTGTTCTAGCAGCAGGGAGCTCCCAGTCCCAGCAACCTGACTGCAGACAGGGTGCTTAAAAAGGTCTGCCAGGGAGGGGCAGGTACCAGTCCCCTGCCCCGATCTGCCAGTGGGTCAGCTAACAGTGAGCCCCTGGCTGGACAGGGATTCCTCACCCAGCTGGGGGCTTGCTGCTAGCTGTCCCACTGGTGAATTGGGCCAGGGGGCTAGGACCTGCCCCTCCCTCACAACTCTTTCCAAGCTCCATGCCTCGATCACCCAATCAGGGCATGGGACTGGGAAAAAGCTGTGGGGGTGGGAGCTGCCACAGACCAGGACAGTTCCCAGTCAGCCCTGGGTTGCATGGGGAAATCTGCCTGTGTAGTCTGGAGCTGGCTGGGGACTGCCCAAAACAGGACAGTCCCCAGCCAGCTCCAGGCTTCATGTGCAGGTTTCCCCAGACAGCCAAGGATAGCTGGAAACTCTTCTGGTCTGGGGCAGGTCCAAGCCAGCTCCAGGCTTGGTGGGGAACTTTCCTAGGCAGGGAGCTTCCTGCCCCTTCCCCAACTCTGTGGAGGCAATAGTGGAGCAGGAGCTGGGAGATTGCTCCCTGCCCCCTCTCCACAATTGTAGAACAGGGGCTGGAAGCAATCTCCCAGCCCCTGCTCTGCAGTTGTGATCAGAGAGCAAGGGCTGGGAGTTCCCTGCTGCCAGGGCAGGGGACACTGTCCCCATCTGGTCTCTGGTGACAGTCCACCCTGGCAGCAGGCAGCTCCTAGGGGCAGGGAGTAATCTCCCACCCCCTGCTGTCCAGCTAACTAGGAGCAAATTTGCTTCTGGTCAGCTGTCTACACATACTTTACTGAATGGTAATTATTTGGCAGTTAATTTGCTACTTGCATTTGCAAGTAGCACAAAAACTGCTGAGTAGAGCAAATTGCTGTGCCTTACGGTCTACACATGTAGACGGTGACTATGCTATGCAGTAATTTGCTCAACTGCATAGTAATCCCTCTTGTATAAATGCATGCAGGGTATAGCCAGAATAAGGACAATCACCATGTCCTAACTATTAATAGGCCTGAATTTTGATGGATCATTAGTAGCAGTGAGTATCAAAGGCAAAAACACTTTGCCTCTTCATTTCATAGACTTCTGGATGCATGTATAACATGAAAAGCCGTGTTCTGTGCTAGCTGAAGTTTGTGAGTGGCCTTCAAGATTATCCATATTGACTAGATTGCTATAGTTCAGGTGGAAGCTAAAAAAGGTAGTGCAGGAAGTTCTGTGTTGGAAAGAAAATGGTCATTATAATTGTCAGGCTATTATTTACATGATGAGGCTTATCTGGATCCCCTGCCTGCTGGGACCTGGCTCAATGTGCTGTGGTCCAGGTGCATGTTTAAACTGTGTGCCCAAGAGCTTCTCAGGAGCAATAAGCTATGGAGTAATATGCTTCACAGTTTCTTGCTGCCCCCTAATGACATAGATAGGTGTACCCAGTAGTAAGATAGTTTTGTGATGTTTTAACACTGAGGATTAGCAGATAAGTCACAGGGCAGTGGCTTGTCTGTAAGGATGGCAGTTGTGGGTGGAAAGATATGGAAAGAAGAGCAAACAATAGCAGAAGATTAGGGAAAGTCTCTGAAGAGGAGAGCTGGGGGGTTGAACTGGGAAATGACTCACCAGCCTGTTGCCGATGATTGTTGATGCCCCTTTTAACATTGCTGGCAAAAGCATTCCATTTGTCTGCTAGGTCATTTATTAACTCGGCCTGCTTACAAACTGCTTCACTGGGACTTGCTATAACCTATTTAACAGAAGACCTTGGAATCTATTCCAGGAGAGAACAGTGGTCATCAGTAGTCCCTGCAGATAGATACTAATGCCTGTAGTTGTGTGACCGTATTGTTCGTGCAGTTTTAAGAAGCTGATTATAATGTTTGGGTAAAGATGATCAGTTCTGGGAATCTGACTGCTTTTTTTGTCTAAAACAAATTCATAGCCATTTCCTTTTTCCAGCCTAGGTCCATGCAGAAATGAGAAGCAAATGCCAGGTAAACTCGAGGAAAGCCAAATTGAAACTGCTTGGAAAGCCCCTGTGCTGGAAACCATGCCCATCACATTTATTTGCTTATGGATCTTAAGCATGTCTACACATCACTTTTATGGTGATGTTGCTATGGTTCTGTGCTTTAGTACTTTCTTTTGGAATTAGTAAAGCATAGTGCAGTATGGGTGGTTACTACACTGGGCGTGCAGTGCATGGGTAGATTTCGCTGCTGTCACTGTAGTGACATGCTATACCTGGAGAGCGCACCACTGTGGTGACATAGCTGGTGATCACATGTAGACACACATGATTGCTACGTCACCATAGTGTACCATACAGTGATGTAGCATGTCACTACATTGCCATAGGGTGATGTGTAGACATGCCCTTAGCCATCCTAATTACTAGTTTAACTCTGACCAGGCTTTTCATAAAATCAAGATACAATATATCATCAGTCTGGACTTGAAAGAGGAGAAATAGCAATAAGAATCTTAAAACAAACTAGATATTATTAACTTTGCTGCCATTCATTCACACTGATTGCCTCTGTTGCCCATTTTCTACTCTTTAGACCAAATTGTGGTATTTGGTCACCAGTCTAAGCAAGAATTGAAGTGATATGAATCTATACTGGGACTGTACTTCAGAAAAACATGATATTCCTTCCTAACTGTCCCTAGGCTCCACTCCATCTCTTCCCAGTCCACTCTGAGGGGCCACTTATTACAGAAGTAATTGTGGCTGGCCCTTCATTGGTTTGTATAATATGTGGAAAAGATTCCTTGTGCCATTTACCTCTACCTACCCAACATCTATCTGCACGGGGCCAGCAGCATAAATTAGAAAGCAAATACGAATAAGCTTCTACTAGCATTATAATGTTGTTTTAATGTGTTTTGAAGCCAGTTTCAAGATTTTTAAGCTTATCTCATTTTTAATGCTGTGATCAGCAACAATATTAACTTTGCTGGACTTTTGGGTTGTTGTGCAAAGAATATAGGATCAGGTCCTATGGATGAAATTCCTTTGGGCCAAGTGTGGCAAAGACAATACATTATACTTGTTGAGGGGGTTGGGAGCAGAACAGCGGTGAAGTAGGACCTGTATTGCCATATACAGAGCTTTGCATTGGCTAGCAATAGGACTTGGTAAGAAAGACAAAACATCCATAGATGAGATTTACTCTTTATCTTGTAAAATGTACAGGCTATCCAGTGAAACAGAATTAAGTGTAGAATTTGCTGACTTTCTTAGCAGTATGCAAATAGTCTTGATTATAAATTAATTGGTGTGTTTATGCTTCAGGAAGCAAAAATCTTCCCTTGGCCTTACTCTGAGAACTCTGTCCCCCTCTGTAGCAGGGAATGGATCTTGACTTTTTATCTCTTTGCTCCCACAGTAGTGGTGGGTTTGATGTAACTGTCATGCAGACATGGTAGCTCCTCCAGTGGTCCTTATAGTTCCACAGAATTCCTCTATGAAAAATAACAGGAAAAGGCCAATCTGCTTAATGGGTACTTTGCATCAGTCTTCCATCAGTCCAATGGGACCGCCCTGCCTAGCAAGATGTGGGACGGCCAGGGTGAGGTTGTATTTATACCCAGCATCGGTGTTGATCTAGTAAAGGATCACCCTGAGAGGCTGGACACCTTCAAGTCAGCTGGTTCTGACAGATTACATCCTAGAGTACTCAAGGAGCTGGCAGGTGTTATAACCCAAACATTGGCAAAAATATTTGAAAACTTTTGGTGCTCAGGTGAAGTACCTGAGCACTAGAAGAAGGCCAATGTGGTACCCATCTTCAAGAAAGGGCAGAAAGTAGATCCCAGGAATTACAGGCCAATCAGCTTGACCTAAATCCCCAGTAAGATTCTGGAGAAAATTATCAAGGAGACCCTTCTGGATAAGCTGGCTGAGGGCAGCATCCTGAGGGACAGCCTGCACGGGTTTGTCACAGGTAGATCTTGTGTGACCAATCTCATCTCCTTCTATGACCAGGTGACATATCACCTGGACAAGGGAGATGAGATTGACATCATATGAGTGATAGCACACAGCTACAGGGCTGTGGAGAGCCCAGCGCTAGTGAGGGTGTGCAGCGACAGGAGGTGTAGAGACCCCAGGGCCAGAGGGCACAGTGACAGTGGGTGTAGGGATCCCAGTGCCGGAGAGGGCACAGCTACAAGAGCCCAGGGCCTAGTGACAACAGGAGAATGAGCTAGATGGAGGCCTCATAAAAAGGGATAATGTTTAATTACTACCTGTGAGGCATGGGGCATAGTAAAGGGGAGGTTTTGGAGTCACACATCTAACCCATGAGGGTTGGGAGTATCGTAAGGCACCTCCTGAGTGTGGGACCCAGTAAGGGGTCCAATAACCCACAGGGTTTAGAGGAGGCTGTTAGGACTGTGACTGAGCAGCGACCGGAGCGCAGTCTCCCAATTCATCATTTAAACCAGCAAGACATGGCAGGAAAGATTAGTAGGTGCCCATAGGGCAGACCTGACACAATTCCGGTGGCCTAGAGACATCACGGCCATTCCTGGGGAGGCTGTATTGTGACACTGATCTAACTTACTTAACCTCTTTCAGTCAACAGTGTTAAATCAGGCTGGCCATTTTTTGCCTGATCTAACTTCCCTGTATGTCTGCACAGATTGTCACTGAGATGGACCTAATCCTACTTAGGTCCAGCTGCATGTACCCTTAATGTAGAAGTATAGCAATATATAAAAATTCAAAGTTGAATTGGAAGGGTCAGTCACACATGTTGCATTGCCTCCTTCTACAAGCTGAGAAACATGAAAATGACCTATATAATTTCTTGGCTGATTCTATAACCAGAAATATGCATATGTATTGGAAATAGAACCACACTATTGGCTATAAATTAATTTTGAAAGCGATTTCTATTTTGCTCTGTGTTAGCATGCAAGATATATTTCTTCTGTGGGCACAGAATAGTCCACAGGTTTTAAAAAATGTTCTTTTAGTGTTGAAAATTAGTTTTGTTTGCAGATAGGAAGTTATTCGAGATTGGTGATTAAATGATGATTTTTTATATCTATTTTTTTTAATTTAATCAGATAGAAAGGCAATAGAGACCCATAACCAGCTTTGAGTTAAGAACACAGTAGGTGTGGAAAAAAAACCCTTGGCTTGTTCTCATTCATTCTTTGCCCTTTTTTCCCTAGTAGCTATGTGATAAGAATAAAGCCATTCCTTAAAATGAAAGTGTGATATACTGCATCTGAGATACAAAGTAACCATGTCTAATTATAAGAAGTAATGGCTTTATACTACAGCTGTAACTTAGGTATTTTTCTTTATATACTATTCATTTTAGCACTAGCTGTTACCAGTATGTTTTAAATAATTAATATGGCAATGTCCACATAGTATTTATATCTAAAAGATTTAAATCTACTAATCCAAGTCTACATAAAGCTGTCATCCAGAGCTGCAGCTTTTTAATTTATGTACACACCCTTGAACCTATATATACAAACACACAATCGTGTATTATATATAGAAGTAGATATAGTATTCAGTTGTGCAAATTAATAAGCAAAATGGATTATCATGGGGGAAAAGTAATTTTTAGTCAACTGATCTTTAAAAAATGCTGTATTACAAAAAGCCATACTTTTATTAGAAATGAATACTCTACTAAAATGAAATAATTGGATGGTGAAGAATTAATATAAGTACAGGGATAAAAAAATATCCAAGATAGTTCATCTTTTTTCAAGGCTTTGCTCAGGCCCTCTACCACTGAAGTCAAAGATTATAAAAGTGGCCAAGAAAGAAAATAGATGAGAGGGTAGCTGATTTAGAGTCAGCATATTTGTGCCGCTGCTAGTTGCCCCTGGAGAATACCCCTGCACACGTGCTCTGGTGTGTGGTAGTGGAGGCTGGGGCCAGTACCTGGGGCACTAGGGGCCTCTTGGGGCTCCAGCAGTGGTTATTTGGGCACATGGAACCTGGTCAGCAGCTAGAGCATGGGCAAAGCATGCTATGGTTTGGGGCAGCATATACTGCAGCCTTGTACGCTGCAATGCTTTTTTCTGGCACAGATTTTTTTGACACTGGGATTTTCCAGTGTTAAAAACCCCCACTCTGCTGCAAATTAGCAGTGTGGTGAATGCCTGCATGAGTGGCATGTGTGGTTTGCAGCATGACAGATGTGTCTGCAGCATCACAAACCACATGTGCACACTTGTCTGGATGTGCCCCATCTGTCCCACAAGCCTATACCATGACGGCCAAGGAGTAAAAGACTTACATTTAATAGATTTCATAGATTTCATAGGCATTAGGGCTGGAAGGGACCTTGGAAGATCATTGAGTCCAGCCCCCCCCCGCCCAAAGGGCAGGAATTCAGCTGGGGTCATAGGATCCCAGCAAGATAAGCATCCAATTTGCTCTTGAAGGTGTTCAATGCTTGAACCAGCTCCAATGGCAGGCTATTCCAGGCCTTGGGGGTTGGACAGTAAAGAGATTCTTCCTTATGTCCAACCTGAAATGGTCTTGCGTAGTTTATAACCATTCAACCTTGTCATCCCTTGGGGCGCTCTGGTGAACAAACGTTCCCCTAGGTACTGGTGGTCACCCCTGATAAATTTATAGATGGCCATCAGATCACCCCTGAACCTGTGCTTTTCCAGGCTAAAGAGCCCCATGGCTCTCAGCCTGTTGTCGTAAGATCTGTTTTCCTGACCTCTGATCATGAGCATGGCTCTCCTCTGGACTCTCTCAAACTTCTCCACATCCTTTTTGAATTGTGGAGCCCAAACTGGACACAGTACTCCAGTTGCAGCCTCACCAAGGCCGAGTACAGGGGGAGAATGACGTCCTGGGATTTGCTTGAGAAGCATCTGTGGATGCAAGCCAGCGTTTTGGTCACTTTAATAGGCACAGCATCACATTGCAGGCTTATGTTCATCTTGTGGTCAATGATGACCTCCAAGTCTCTTTCTTCCGTAGTGCTATAGCATAGCACTGCTGAGCCTATATCATGCTGAACGTTTTTCCTCCCAAGGTGGAGAACCTTGCATTGTTCAGTGTTAAACACCATCAGGTTCTTGTCCACCCACTTGCTGAGCCTGTCCAGGTTAGCCTGGATCGCCTGCCTGTCTTCTGGTGTGGATGCTTTGCCCCAAAGTTTGGTGTCATTGGTGAACTTGGCCAGTCTGCTTCTGACTCCAATGTCCACATCATTGATGAAGATGTTGAACAATAGGGGTCCAAGGACAGAGTCTTGGGGGACTCCACTGGTCACAAGGCACCATAGCTATTGACTTTCATCAATTACCACCCTCTGGGTCTGACCATGGAGCCAGTTCTCCAGCCAGTGGATCGTGGTGGACCCAAGGGCACAATTGGCCAGTTTCACCAAGAGGTGATCATGGGATACTAGATTGGAGGCTTTTTTGAAGTCAAGATATATGACATCAATCTCTTCTCCCTTGTCCAGGTGATAGGTCACCTGGTCATAGAAGGTAATGAGATTGGTCAAGCAAGATCTACCCGCAACAAACACGTGCTGGCTATTCCCCCGGATGTTGGCATCTGCCATTCCATTAAAAATGGCCTCTTTAATAAACCTTTCTAAGAACTTCCCAGGGATAGAAGTCAAGCTGATGGACTTATAGTTAGCTAGATCCACTTTCCTCCCTTTCTTGAAGATAGGCACCACATTGGCCTTCATCAGAAGGAAGCGAATGGGAAGATGAATACACAACTTGTGTGCTTCTTGCTTCTGCTAATCAAGAAAAGTTATAGGTTAGGGGATGCAGGGAATTAAAAAAATTGTATACATGCCAAGCCAAGTCTTCATTAAGGGGGCAATCCTGATTCATTCAGTGTCAGGGTACTATTCTTTACAGCTTTTAGCACAGGGGCATGAGTTGTAAATGTATAGCAGTAGTATTAGCAGGTCCCATGAACCAATGTCTCCTACTGACTTTAAGCCTGGTAACTACATGTGAAAGGTCCTTGCTTAGATGGACTTGAAAGTGCAACGTTACCAATAACTTAATGTGTTCTTACTGTTTTGTTAGCTCTGTTTCAAGATTATTTCCTTTTCTTTGTTACTTGAAGATATAAAGAAAAAGAAAAGAAAAAAATCATTTTAGTACATTAAATTCTTGGGTTTCCAGTTGGACCAACTGTGCCTCTGGACACAGTGGATCAGACCCAGCCTTGGTGACTTTTCAGTACTTGCAGCATGTCCTAGTGAAGAGGGAGATGGGTGATCTGTTTCCAGCTCTGCAGGATGACCATGGTTGAACCACTTCCCTGCCCTTTGCCTCAGTTTCCATTTTTGTAAAATAAAGATAATGAAACTGACTGACTTGGCAAAGCACTTGAAGTTCTGCAGATGAGAAAAGTGATATTTATGGGCTAAGCATTACCAGTGGAAGGCCAAATATAATTTTTCCTTTATGAAGCATTACTCATCATTTGTCTCATCGTTACTCATATTACTTTGCCAAGTGATACTCATCATTCTTGCTCAGCAACAGTCAGCCTTTTTAGTGTTTGCTTTCTCATCAGCACATGTTTTAAAAGTAGGAAAATAAATGCTAAAATTAAATACAATGTATTAAAAATAGTCAATGAGAAGGGTGTACCTATCTGCTTAACTGAAGAGACAGAAAAAAAGTAGAGATCAGGAGACAGAAAGTAAGGATATGGTTAAAGGTTCTTGCTATAATTCTAAAGGTGTGAGTTTGGTCAAGTCTACATAGCCTCACTCCCAACCATGGTTCTGCTATCAACAAAATGGCCGCATCCACACAAGCAGGGGTCTGCATTTGCAGTAGCACAAATAGTAGTGGCACAAATTTATGTTACTTCTTTGTGCTGCAGTGCATGCCCCTACTTGTATGGTTTGCAGTGGGACACATTGTTGTGCTGCTCCATGTGCTGCGGGCAGGGGGGGTCAGTGGTCAACTGGGGCATAGGGTGCCACAGTGTGGGGTTGGTAGGGCTGTGCAAAGCTTCAGTCCCTGATTCAGTTTGGTAGAGATTCAGCCCAATTCAGGGGCCCAATCTCCAAATCCAAATCATAGATTTCACACACATTAGGGCCGGAAGGCACCTCGGAAGATCATTGAGTTCAGCCCCCTGCCCCAGGGGCAGGAAGTCAGCTGGGGTCATAGGATCCCAGCAAGATAAACATCCAGATTTCTTTTGAAGGCATTCAAAGTAGGTGCTTGAACCACCTCCGGTGACAGGCTATTCCAGACCATGGGGGCTCGGACAATAAAGAAGTTCTTCCTTATGTCCAGCCTGAAATGGTCATGGAGGAGTATATAAACATTTGACCTGGTGAACAATCAAATCACAGGACCCTTTAATCTCTCCGAATTGAATCAGCACCCTCCGAACTGATTCAGAAAGATTCAGAAACTCAGACATAGACATAGCTTTAAATGTTCTTCTACATACCTCAAGGTGGCAGGCAACTCATGAACACTGAGATGCTGGGGCACATGGAGTGTCCTACAGGAGTGTGTGTGGGGGGGTGCTCCCCAGCATGCTCAGCAGCAGGCCTGGAGGTGGACCAGAAGCACTTCCAGTCCACTTCTGGGTCCACCAGGAAGCATGTTGGGGGGCCCCCCATGCCCTCCTGGCTCAGCAACTGGTGCCTTCTGGGTCTGGGAGGGCACCTGGGGTCCCCCTGCAACTGATAGCTGAGCCAAGGAGGTGCGGGTGCCCCCCCCCCCCCACTGGACCTGGAAGTGGACCACCAAGCACGTGGAAGGCCCCCCCCCCACTCCTATGGGTTACTCCATGTACCCCAGCATTACAGCATTCAAAAGCTGTGCTGATACCTTGAGGTATGTAAAAAAAACCCATTTAGAGCTGTGTCTATGTCCAAATTGCTGATTCTCTGAAACAGCATCAAGTCTTTGCATTCAGTGCAAAACATTGTGTACCCTAATAGGGACACATGTATTAGCATATTAGTTTTGTGCACCCTAATAAGGACATATGTGTAGATGCTGAGATGTTTACTGTGCAGTTAATTAGTCAACTGCACAGTAAACATCTTGTGTAGCTGCAAGCACTATGGATCAGAGCAATCCATGTGGCAGGGAGTAAATTTTTCAAAAGTGCCCAAATCATTTAGATACAGATTCTCAAAGATGACTCTTCAGTCCTCCATTTACTATACCCCTGGCATCATCAAATACCCCTGGGATTACTGTACCCCTTCTCAGTTGCCATATAAACTATAGGTGTTAACATTTCTGCCACTGGACACACTCAGAACTGCCTGAGAACTTACCCTGCCATACAATAAGCAAACTGCTGGGAACACTTGAACTGGAGCCCCTGAAGAAAGGCTTTTAAACTTTTGTGTCCACCTCATTGGTGGGATCTGGTCCTGTAGTTGTGCTCTGAGCACAGCTACATCTGAAACAGCCTGTCAGCCTGTTAAAGTTAGCCAGCCAGGATTTCTGTGATTTTTACTTAACACTCTAGAATAGTATAATAATTACAATACTCATCTGGAATTTGGGAGAGTTAGGCACAAATTCCTGCCCCAAGGCAGAGCAAGGGTTTTAAGCCCAAGTGTTCCATATCCCACAAGGACATTACAACTAGGCAACTGACTGTTTTAGTGTGAGTCTAGTTTTTCACTGATTGGTGAGACTTTAGTGCTGAGGATCTTGAGCAGAAAGAACCTGACCAGGCATAAGTGTCTAATATAAAACGCCTCTTTCCTGTGCCTTCACTCCTAGCTACCATGGGAACTCCCCACCTTTTGCTCCCCACTTCCTACATTAGGTATCTGACTGTTCTTGTGTATTGTACAGGAACCTGGCTGTGGATTCTTTCAGGTGGCTGAGTGCCCAGAAGTATCTTTCAGGATCTGGGCTGTAGTAACCAAAATTAGTAACCTAGGCTCATAGACAGGGGTGGATCCAAAGGGAGTGCAGAGATGCAGTGCCACCCCGCTTTGGGATTGGAGCATGCTGCAAGAACCTCTGGGGACTTTTTTTTAAGTCCCCAAAACATGTAAGAATCTTCTTCCTTCCTCTCCATGCTCAAAGGCAACTTTCCTCTCTCCCCTTCCTCTGTCGGTTGCTGCTACTTTTCCCACTGTGCCAGGCTATGTGGAGACCGGGCTCAGCTGAAACATCAGCATCAGTGATCAGCTGGGGGCTTTCCCCTCCCCATGCCTGCTCCTTGAAGAATGGGTTGGGTGATTGGTAGAGGAATCTAGCCACCCACCCATCCCTGCTGCTGCCACTGTCACTAAGCCCAGGTCCTGGGATGAGGGGAAGTAACAGTGGGAGGCAGGGGAGTTAGGGAAGAGGAAGGGAGGAGCACGGAGCATGTCTTCAGAAGGAAGGAAAGGCTTCTTACCTACTTTCAAGACCTTAAAAACATCCTTAGAGACTCCAATGGTGCACTCTGCCTGCACCATGGTTGGGTTGGGGTGGGGTGAAGGCTAAGAAAGGGAATGCAATCACCCCTTCACCATGTTGGCTGTTCCTGCACCCCACTTTACCAAATCCTGGATCTGCCCCTGCTCTTAGGTGCTCTAGAAACGTTATTTTGGGTTCTTAAGTGACCCAGGTAATTTTGAAAATATTATCTGGAACATTCATATAGAACTTATGCCTTAAATTATATGTATTTGGGCATGTCTAATGTGCATTTAAGTGTGGCTAAATTTAATTTTCATTAAGTTAATGCACGTTAAGTAATTTTTGGCAGGTGTCTACACATGCAGGTACTCAGCACTAAAGTTAGTGCCAAGTCCCTGCACCTCTGCCATACACCCTTAAGGGCTGGGCAGACCCAGTACTAAAGTTAGTGCCAGGTCACATCTACACATGTGTTTAGGTGCAATTAGCCTAATTTTGCTATTTTTAATGTGCATTAAGGGCATACACATCTAGATGCATGCTCATAATGCTCATTAAAACAGGCTAATGTGCATTAGCATGTGTTGTGTAGATGTACCCTTTGAGTACTTCTGGTGAATACAGTAGGATAGTTCACATGCATGAAGATAATTGCTGGTTCGAGCAGATATAAACATTTTTATTAAGGTGATTTATCAATGCTATTTCTGTTAAAGAGGAACTATATTACAAAATGGTATAACAAAGTTTTAAGAATTTACTAGACTTCTGTGGAAGTTCATTACCTCTTTGTGATTCCTCATTTTTCCCATTTTCTCCAATTAATTTTTTTCTACCTTCTTTTTCCTGATGTTTATAGTTCATTGATATTATATGAATTAAGCAGAATCAAATTGTCGTGTTGTCCTGGGATATTATCCTGGCTGTTGACTCATCAAAAAGCAGGATTCCCTAGTGCCATTCTATAATTTATATTGCATGAGTCTTTATATTTATTCTTATTATGATAAGAATAGGAATACATAAACAAAGCCAGAAATAGCACTACAAATTTGTATAGAGACTTATTCTCTTAGATCCTGACCTTGGCATGCTGTAAGTCTCTTGATAAAATGATTATAATTGGGTAGTAGCATTGGAAACAAATACTTGATTCCCATTATCTGTGTAGACCTTTCAATACCCAAAACACAAGTTGTAAAATAATTTGTACTAAAAGGGTCCAGGGATGTTCCCTATTTGTTTTGATGATGATAACAGATATTAGTTTCCAGAACTATTAACTATGTTCAAACTAAAATGTATTTCAGCTTGCTGTCATTCCTAACATTGGAATGTGATTTTATTTTATTGTTTAATGATAGAAAACAGAATAATCTGGTCCAAAGGTAGGTACAGCCTTCAAACAATATGAAACTGAATATTTACAATGGATATGTCAGAATGTATCTGATGTTTTTATATCTATTTTGAGGAAAAGAATTCTATATTGAAGAGAACACTAAAAATGTGATGAGATTTACCATTAATTTAATCAGGACAGAGGAAGGTACAATAATTTTTAAATTTAAAGAGCTAAAATAACTAGCCATGGTTCCATGTCTTCATTTTCATACACTAGTTCTTTTCAGGTATAATTTTCCTAAATTGCAAACTGAGAATATTTAGACTGAAAAAATTATTAGAATTTCTGCTGGAAGAGAGCATTTTTGTTTCTTATTATAGTTATCACTTAGATGATAATGTAATTTTATATATAAAGAGTATTCACTGTAAGACATTTCTGCATCTTACAGAATTTTGATCAAAAGGATCACCTGGATACGCCACAAACTTACTTTCTGTCTATCCATGTACTTACACAAACAACTTGTTGTAGTATATGAATGTCTTCCATGTTTTAAACTAGTAAGATCTCTCTCTTGAGCCCCAGGCTGTAGAGGAGAGAGCTTGATTAATTTAAAATCAGAGAGAGGAAAAGAGAACATATACACATGAATAGGTGTGTTGTGTGTGAAAAATTTACTGGGGAAAGCTATTTCTAAGAGTGATGGGATTTCTGGCCATTCTTGTCCTGTTTCTCTTGTAAAAGTGAATGCCACAGTGAGGGTCCAACTCCTGTAAGAGTTCTATAATGAGCCGTCTCATGTTAGTCAACAGTTTACCTGTACGTTTAGAAGGAAGCTATAATGGGAGGAGGGCTCTGTATATTCTAATTCTGTGTAGGAGGCCAGTATAAAAAAAAGAACTCAAGAGTTGTGAATTTACAATATTTTGTGCTGCTACACAGAGGAACTTCTGCACCAGTCAGAGTTTTTCAGGGCTTGTAACTTCTATCTTAGAGATAAGAAGGTGTAATAATAAGTACTTGAAAGGAGACATAATCTTGTCCTGATCTGTGTTTGGATAGGAGCCATTTCCTAGGCACTCAGAGATGGGATGGGAAGTTTTACTGTCAATAAAGCTGTTTGGGAATGTTACAGCAATAATTAGTAAACAAGGGCCCCAGATAGAAATTAAATCTTAAGACAAATATCCTCAGTAGTGAGGGACATTTCAGAGGCAAGTTATTAAGGAATCCCTCCCCACTTCATAGCTCTTTAGTAGGGACCTACCGAATTTACGACAGAAGTGGGGCGCTCTGCAGCCCCCCTTAATCTTGCAGGTTTGCCTGCATGCCCTTCCACCACTGATTGGTGAAGGGGCTGTGCTTGCAGCTCACTCCAGATCAGCGAGGAGGTGAAAATTGTGGTTTTAAATATGGCGTCCTTTTTGCCTCCCTCTGCTGGTTGGCTGAGAGGCCCTGGCAGCCCCAATACTTGTTGCTGACTGGTAGGGAATTAAAAAGCATGCCATATTTAAAACCATGGCTTTCACTTTCCCGCCAATCAGGATGGAATGGTGGAGCCCATCTGCCAATCAGTGACCAGGTGGAGAGGCGCATGGCGGAACAGGAAAGATTAAGGGAGTTGCTGTGAATTTGGTAGGTCCCTACTCTTTAGACTTGTTTTAGTTGAGGCTTAGCCATTTATTTGCTGTCCAGGTGGAAGTTTTTTCTAGACACCGAGATCATGTACCATGTAAAAGATATATGGTGCTTGGTCACTTGTCAGTAGTGCTTAATTGTCTGGCCCTGTAGGCCAGATCATGGTGCAAGGTAGGTACCACATTGCCCCTTCCCAGCCCCACACTTTAGAATCAGTCCCCAAACTGCCCTCCATGCCTGACCTAGAATATAGGGCCCCACCATCCAGCCAGTGGGACTCCCCATAGGTCTGGTAATTTGGCTGCAGGGAAGCAGTGGCACCGTTCCCCTGCTGCCAAATTTTTGGATCCATGGGGAGACCTGCAGGCTGAATGACATTGCTCTAGGGGCTGGATCTGGCTTGTAGACTGAGGGTTGAGCATCCCTGGTTTTAGTACTATTCTACTGCATGCTGCTGCACCATCTCTATGGCTTCATTTACATGTTTGATAATATTATGAAGGAACTTTTGGATCTCTTCAGATTAAGGCCTTTTGAGAAGGGAAAATAAAAGATATAGTAATCCTCTGTATTCATTATATCAGAAAATTCACCTCACAGCTTTTTGGAAATGAACAAGTTTTCTGTGGCAGTCAACAGTACCAAATGCTGCAGTACATGATGATTATGAATGTACCACTTCCACTCTATAGTCAGGAGCCATATTTCAGAATACACAATCTTGTTTCAGTACTATGCCCTGTCCCAAAGCCTGCCAGAGGCACATGAGCAGTAGCACTGGAGATGGTTTATTTGCTGCCTTCCCACTTAATGTGCTTGGAAAAGGGAGACCAGAAAATAAGATACTGTGCAGATAAATACTTTGGTGGATTGTGAGAAGTTCAGAAACTGTGATAATGAAGACTATTGAAGTACCTTAAAAATAGACAAACTATTAAATAGTCTGTGAGGTCTGTCAGAAATTCCCTCAAAGCCTGTCTACCACATCCAAGAGTGTTGAATTTTATTGAAAAACAGTTCTCTTTTAGTTTAACAAATGAATATAAACAAGTTTCACATAGTGTCTCTTTTACTGTCTTTCAGCAGTATAGCATTCATGAAAAAGAATGTGAAAATAAGGAATGATACAATAAACATTGTAGAAAGCTTGGGATTTTCCTTTCCAGTGCAGTGTTCAAAGCTCACTACACCTGGTGAGTTATTTATGATACCCTTTTTTCTGGCCCACCCCTTAAAATGCTGCTGCCATATTGATGAAAGAGAAAAGGCCACAACTTTATCACACCAATAAACACATTAGAATGACCTTTCATATTATTATCCCACACAGTAGATCTTGGCCAATAGACCAATCCTTCTTCCATTGAGGTCACTGAGAGTTTAGCCTATCTGCTTTAAACGATTGCCTTTTCTACCTGAAGCCAAATATTTCTTAATACACCAAGGACTCTTCATGTCAAATCTGAAAAGTAGATACAATCTCACTTCACTTTTTTTCTGGGCAGAGTAAAAACTTTAGTACACTCAGCTATAAACTCAACATTTGCCTCAACTGAAATACCTTAATCCATTGACCTTTGCTCAGTGTGTTGCTTTTCATTCAGCTACTTTCCCATACAAGGTGAATTTAAGGTAGGCAGCTCAGCTGAAACACCAGTACCCTAAGTCTGCCTTTTATCCTTTGCTGACTTACTTCAACTCTCCATCTGTCTTTGTCTTTTGCACAATCAATTGACTCCCATTCCTTGGCTCTTCTACTGCTTTTGGATGTTCCTCATATCATATCATATCATATCATATCATATCATATCATATCATATCTTCATGAAACAGCTTACATCAAGAACAGGAAAAGGGAATAGTAGCTCTATTATAGCCTCTTACAAGTACATTTATGGATTAATCATTAATTTTGTACCACTTGCTATATCCTGTGCATGTGTACATGTGACGCTACGGCAATGTAGTAGCATAGCAATGTGCTATGGTGACATAGCATTGGCAGTCACAAACCATGACACCATAGCTATGTTGCCATAGCAACGTGCTCCCTCATTATAGCACATTGCTATGGCGAAGTAGCTGCTAACAATAACTGTTCAGCACGCACAGCACAGTACGAGCTGTTATTTTGCCATCATTTAGTACTTCTAAAAGACTCTATAAGGGCAGGTGTAGATGCACCCACTGTGAGTTTGTCATCTGTCTTGACACACTTGTCATTTGACACACTAATGTCTTGTCATTAGTGACTTCTAAAGACAAATCAGTACTGCTCACACTGGTCAACAATAATAAAAATCATCCAATCAACACTCAGCAAACAAAAAGAAAATAATTTCAGTCCCAAGGGTGGCTAATTCTGCAGAATAAACAGCAGTAAAGATAATTCTTATCAAGGGTGCCAGACTTACACTTCTGAACTAAAAAGTCCTCTGATTACAAGGTAAGTGCAAGTTTGCTCACACTATATCGTTAGTGTGATTTAAACTTAATCTAAAGAGACCACATTTCATAATAAGAAGGTGATTCTAAGGGCACATCAAGACAAGCATGCACGTGTGCTTTTTTGGCACCTCAAAGGCATCAAAAGCTTCTCCACACTGCATATTTGTAGTTCAAAGCCAAAATTAGATACCAGAAAACTCTGGTATCTAAAAAAACACAAGGGCAACACATGTGGTTGCAGCATGCACTGCCTGAAAGCGGAGCCTGGCTGGCCGGAGCCATGTTCCAGCTGCCAGTCAAGCTCTGCACACCTGGATAGCGTCCCCAGGAGGCTCCCAGGAGCCTGTAAGTAAGATCTCCTGGGGCCAGTCCAGGTGCTGCCCCAGCCTCCCCTACCCCACTTGAGGCAATGTGCTGCTGCTGTTTGTCCCCGAGGAAACACACGTACATGCTCATCTGGATGCACCCTAAATATCCATAACATTGCACTTTTACATCTCTCATTTTAAGATCCATGCTTAGGTACCAATACAGGCCTAAAATAAATTGCATTGGTGAGTCTGAAGATGTCCCTGAACTTCTAGGAATCAGTACAGGGCACAGTAGTCCACACACATCAGAGAACAGGAAGCTTCATGAACAAAACAATGGAGTGTTAGAAAATATTCTGATACTTGCCAAGTAAAGTATAACTTTCTAAAAAAGGAGGGCACATGTCTCCAGTATACTGCTGGTTAGAACAACACATTCTGTTTTTTCCCTGCTGTTAAATAATTAGTTGGTTTATTTCTTTTAATTTGCCATTTCCCTAGAAAAATGACAATTGTTATTGCATTTCGTTAAATGGTAGATTGTACGTCTTTATTTCACCAAATTAGAATTGTAGCAAAGTAGAAATTTGGGCTTAAAACCTTTCTTGTTGTTTAGGTGTATAATTCTTCCTCCTGCTTTGCATGCCTGGAACTAATGCAGTATTTAGTATATTCTAATTTTAAAAATTTTAATACATGCATAATCTGCTTTACAAATAGAGATTAGATTTTTTTCATATTAAAATAAATCAGGACAACTGAAAGGGCACAACTTAGGGCATATTCATTTTAACAAAATAGGCAAAATACTTCATTTTTAATGTTCTTTTTAAGTGCTGATATGCTGTATTTTAAAGTGTATTGGGTACAGCTTTTAAGATCTCATATGTTCTGTTATTTAAAATTGAAAACAAGGCAGTCTGATGGATCCCAGATGTAAATGTATAGTATGTATGCATTAGCATGGTCATTTCCAGTATGTTCTTGTAAAATTGTAATACTGTACAACATAGGAGTTGGTGTTAAATTGGTTAATACAGCAGATTGCTTGCAGTTGCCTGAAAGAAAATTACCTTGCAAAGTTTTCAGTGATGTGTACTGCTTCCATATCAGGGGTCCTGAACTAGAGACATGTTAAAAGGATGTAAAAATGCTTAACATCCACCCTCTGGAATATCAGATCCCTTGTTGGTGTATCAGATTGGGCATCCAACAATTAACTCATACAAAAGTCTTTTTTTTTAATATTGGTCTTTCAAATTCCTAGACTTTCTTCTTATCCTTCTTTACTGGTATATCACTCAAAATTAAAGCATAGGGACAATATTTTTTGGCAAACATCAGATTACATAAGCATAACCTGTCCATTTGCTGCAGTGTATGGGGTTATTCCTACTGAAATCTGTGAGAAATACTCAGGACCTGCAGCAAGGGAATTAGACTCTGGAATTCTACACAGATTGACAGTCTTCCCCGAGACTTGTTTCTAAACCTCACAAAATCCCAAGTGGAATTAAAAAGAAACATTACTTTCAGTGAATGAGATTTGTTAGCTTGTGAGAGAGCCCTAGCAAGACTCTTGATCAGTGCATGAACCTTTTAAAGTGCTTACCATTTTTATTTGCACATCATTTCTCTTATCAAATTAACACATAAAAAGCTGTCATAACAATTTCACAGTTTTTGCCAAAATGACTTCCTTTAGTGCAGATCTTGGCCAAAGAATAACATCACAACCTTGATCCTGCTTTCCCTGGTGATTCTTTTTAGACTTTTAGGTAAATACACTTGCTTCTCTCTTTTGCTTTCTGAAAATTCATGAACAAAACATCATCCCTATACACATGTACACCTAAATGTAAAGAAAGATATACAGGCTTAACCTGATTGCCATGGATACAAAGACACAATCACATTCTTTTCTCTAATATTTTTCACTGCTTCCTTGTTTGTAGGGGAGACTCCTGATCTCAGACTAGCTTGGTTCCCAGTTATGTATCTGAGCTCTGCACCTTCCCCTTAACTAACCTCCCAAGATTTGCAAACAAATCCTCCCACCCCAAATGCTGAAAGGTCTAATGCTCCTCTGGCCTGACTCCTCTTGCTTTGGATTCCACTAATAGATTTTAGACTATGTAAAATCTATAATGGAGAGATAAACAGAGATTGGGATAGGATAAGATGGCATTGTATTTTCTGCAGACATCTCAACCTAGTACTTTGTAGGGTCATCCTTTACTATGACAAGTTTCTGAATCTGAATTTAACTATGCTAATCAGCTAAATATATATATCAGATGCAAATTCTGAATCAAATTATTTTATGTAAAGAATCATAAGAGTACCTCCCAGGAAGTCTAAATACTTCCATTTAAAATGTCCATTTAAAATGTTTTTAGGCAGTTGTCTGTGCTTTATATGTGCTTTTGATGAGCAGATCACTGCAACAGAGGTAAGAAAAAAGGAATTTTTAAAGTAATACAGTATTGTTACTGTAATAATGATAAACTAAGTTAACTGTATTGAGGGATCCTCAAAGTGTTTTTTGGAATTTGTTTTTGCTATATCTAGCTATTGAATTAAACATATAAAAACAAAGGCAGCTTGATGAAGACAGAAACATTTTTTACTGGAACCATGTAAAACATTTGCAACAGTTCCTTTATTTATTTATTTTTTACATTTTGGAGTTTGTTCAAGCCCCACTGAGAAACACATTCTATATGTTGTGATTTTTTTTAGCACAAAACTGGACCTGCACTGCAGTGGAAGACAAATCATTTCCAAACAAAAGGGGCCTATTCTCTGCAGGAGATTGCCTCCAACTTGTATCAGAAATTAATAGAATTTCTCTATGTTTTTGACAGAAAAAAACATTTTACTGAATTCCAAGAAAATGAAATTGGAAGGGTTTCAAAATAATCAAAAATCAAACAGAATACTTGCAGTGTAGGAATTACATGGAGAGGAATCTCACCTGCTTTGCAGAATTTGATCCCTTACCTTGCTTTTACTGTATTGTTTGCTTAGGTTTATTCTCATTTCTGACCCCATATAAGAAAGCATACTTTAAAAAACAATCATTGTATTTCTGCAAGGGGACTTGGCACAAATAAAACTCACAAGTATTTTCAGTTTCCACAGTGTGCAAAGAGATAATGTCTATACTTCAGCTTGAGGAATGATGGCAGCAGGCAAGTACATACCTAGCTGGTTTTAACTTAGCTTGTATGAGTACCGCATAACAGCAGGACCATGGCAGCATGAACAATAACAAAAGCTGGCTACCCAATATTTATCCAACATCCTGGGCAGGTTGATAGTACAGCTCATGCCTGTGCTGCTACAGCTATGCTGCTATTGGTACCCAGCTTAGCTAAATTAATGCTACCTCCGATATGTCTACATGTGCTACAGTCACACTTCTGATTGCAGCGTAGATATATGCCCATCCTAAGTGAGGTATGTGAGTACATATAGATCATTCACTAAATCAAGTTACTTTTAAAGCAAGAGAAGTAGTGTGACATCAAAAGAAAAGAGATTAGTGAGCATTTATTTTATAATATGCTTATTTGGTGTATGTATTACACAATGTATTGGACAACCCTGATTCAGCAAAGCAATTCACCATGTGCCTGAACAGGACTGGATGGAAACCATAGACACATGAGAGCTTTGCTGAATCATGTTCTGTGTAATACAGATATATATTTTTATTATTATTTTAGCCTTTTAAGCAGTATTTAAGCAGATAAGCACTTCACTCCCTTAAGTAAAATAAAAAGACACACAATTTACTACAGGAATTCATGAGATGATGCATCCTTTTGACAAAGACTGCTCCATAAATCAGGTGCAAATTTTAGGAAATACTTAAATAAATTATCTCCCTTACTAAAAGATTAACCATCCCAATACCTCAGACACGGTCTTTATTAATTTCAGTAACAAGTTGTCATCTTTTAAGTACAGTAGTAACTATTCAAGTATAATATCAAATGTTCAAACTGCAGTTATTTGAATCAGTTCCACAGATTTAAAACATCAGACATAGGTTTTTCTGTCTGTTGTGTATTTCAGATATATGTATTGCCTAGATAAAAACAATATAACCATATTTTACATTTTTAGTTCATAAGAGGAACATACAAAGACACTTTAAACAAATATATATATATATATATTTATTTCTAATTCTGAAATTATGAGAACTGTACATTATTTTTTTACCTGTGGAAATAAATGCAGAATTAAATCCTAGAAAACATGTACTCTAATCACTCAAGGTCTGATAATGACATCAAACTAACTAATTAATTTTAGGATAGAATATCTAAGAATAAAATGTATCAATAAACACTTTTTGTTATTGTTTACAGTTACATAAACAATTGTAAGAAAAGGAACCCATTTTATTATATGAAAACAGTATCATAAAAATGTACTTTAACAGATCAGCAAACAAATTTGGATAGTATTTATACAATATTCAGCTGTCTGCTAAAATGAAACAAAATTAAAATAGTTTTGTTTAACATACTTATATACCATCGTCAATATGTTTACTTTAAGTTCTGGCAAATATTATTTATAGTAACACAGAACAAACAATAATGTCTATATTCAAATTTACAGTCCTGTACAAAATGCCTTTTTTAACTCCTTAGATATTTTTCCAAGTCTTCTTTCTTTCTTTCTTTCTTTCTTTCTTTAGGAATGTTTTTTTTGCATTAGTTTCTGAAAAAAATCATGTATTAAAGTTGCTACTATATTATTGCCAATCATACATTAGATTTTTATACTTTTTGGCAGCAAATAATTATAATGCCAGAACAAAAATAAAATATCCATATAAAGAAAAGCTCAACCTTTCAAAAAAATGTAAATGTGCCAAGTTTCAAGAGGCTGGACAAGAAATAAACTCGCTGGTGTTTGAAACCATACAATATAGCTCAGTTTCTTTCCAAAAAGGCTTTAGAAAACTGCAAACATTTCAAAACACCCCTGTGATTCAGTGCTTTCAAAAGAGACTACGAATAGATTTTGTCAGAATACAACATGGTTGTTTACTTTTAAGCACTAAATTATTGCTCTACTAGAATTGTTTTTGGAAACTTAAACCTTCCATTTAAACAAAATATGAGCACATCAGAGGAACTGTGCACACATTTATTTCAGGTAATGGAGTTTTCCTATAATTATTTCTGCCAGTAATAATTTTCAATGTTTTTATACTGTACATAAACATGCATACATAAAAAGATGCCAGTTGGTTAAATGTAAATATGTTTTTAACTGATATGTTATATGAATATTCATAATAAATATGCAACTTTAAAATGTACAAAGAGAGGGGTGGGATACCTTACTTTTTCATAGGACTATGGTTGGTTTGATTTCAAAAGCCAGTATATGCTTAACTCTACTGTGAATTATGCAGAGAATAAACAAAATAAAATACACACAGAAAACTATTCACCCAAAAATATAATTTTCACTTCCAAATATCCCAAAAGATCCTTCATATAATCATATTTGCTTTAAATGTCCTATAGTTAAATAGTCTATATACCAAAACATTAAATATTTATCCCTTAATTATAAATGGACAGTTTTACATATTATATCATACCTTCATCAAAATATATCAATGGACCCAGTTTTTGTTTTGAAATAACTACTATAAACTGTTTCTTGTTTTAGACATGTCATACAATATAATTTTATCTTAATTTTATAATAATTTATAAACTACACATTTGTTACACATTATTCACACGTGCTTTACTGAAAAATAAACTGCTGAACATACTTCATGAGAAAACAATGTTTCACATGTAAACGTGCTTAGAAAAAATATGATTTAGTTTTACTCAAACTAGCATTTATAAAGCTATAGATAATTATTTTCAAAACATGGTTAATAAGTGTCCATTTTCATGTCATCAATGGTAATAGATGCAATCTCACTTAGGCACCCTACCATTCTGTTTAATACAAGTGTATCCTAGTGTAAAAAGGAGCTTGTCATACTTATCTCTAATGGTGAATGATTTCATTTCCCCCTCACGAAGACACTTCGTCCCCAATATTCTCAAATCCTCAAATGTACAGCCTGAAAAAGAAACTAACAACAATGCAGGTAGTTGAATACATGCATCTGTAAAGGTATGGTCTATCAAATGTATTCTCTATATAACTAGTCTTTTTTTATATAAATAACAAACTATCAGTACAAATACATGTATATAGAAATAAAAAGAAAAGTTTTGAATTTAAATAAAACATTATATTCTGGAAGAGGAAAATCTGTAGAAAGTATAACTGTGTCTCCAAAAAAGTGGGGGGAGGGACGGGGGGGGCGGGAAATTGACCATTGCTGTGCTCTTGTTACTACAGTTTTGTTTCTGAAAAAGCAGAGGAAATGTTTATCATTAAATCAGTGATACAATTAATTCTTATAACTTTTGTTACTGTTGATGTGTGTTCATATTTTGTATACTTTTCCATTTCCAGGCACGTGTACTATATAAAACTGACAACAATTGTCCTGATTCATAGTTTAGGAGGAGTAGCTGATTAATCCCATGTCATCAGTCTTGACCCTATGTAGAAAACAGAATCATAGAGGGCCTGCTTAACAATATATCAAGAGGCACAGTTGCTTAGTTTCACTGGCTTGTAAAATCTATAAATCACCTGTAAATACAATGTAAGTTAGGGTGGTATAATTCAGTAATGATCAGCATTATTCCTTTTTTCCTTATGCTGCAGATTTGTTTTGTTTTGTAGAATATTTTGACAGAAAACTACCAGTATGGGAACATCCTTTTTTTCTGTTTTCTATAGCGCGCACGCTCTCTCTCTCTCTCTCTCTCTTTCTTTCTCTCTCACTCTCTTTATATATATATATAATCTAATTTTTTTTAGGTTTTGCTTTAATGGAGGTAACATTCTTTCCACCTTTAATGTCAAAATCTGTAAAATATAGCAATTCCATAGACACCTAAAAATCTCTGCTGGCTCACTTTCAATTTTAATTTTTAAGTACTGGGGGGTCTAGTCTTCCAAACTCTTGTTTATTTGAGTAGCCTTTACACACATGAGTAGGACTGTGGCTTTGATAGGACTGGCTATGTAAATAAGAGTTTACAGAATTGGGTTCCTTGCACCAAGGTATTTAAAATTTTTATTCAAGGCTTAAAGACATGCTTTGAGGAAAATATTTTAAATATATGGTGTTCTATGGGCTGTTCTGTTCTTACACAAAGATGGAACATGTGTATGTTCTTCCACTGGGATATGTACTTAAAATACGTTTTACAGTTTTTCTTAGAGAATCTGAAATTATAGAACAAACCAGATGAAACAAAGCAAACATAATAGACATTTAAAATATGGTTCATGGGCAAGAGAGACGAGATGTATGCATTTTCATTTGACGATTAAATCAGAGTGAATCGCCAAAACCAATTTGAAAATTCTTAATGAAATTTTAAATCTTACGGTATTCATTCTATACGGCAGACCCAGAAAAGAATGAGACTTTCATTATTATAAGGCATGCACAACTAGAAAAAAACAAAAACTGTACATAGCATAACTAGATAAAGCTGAAATCTGCTGAAATCTTCTCATGTGCACTGCATAATAGCACTTCAAATGGCCCCTTTCTGTCATCCACTGTAACCATCACATTCCCATTTCTGCTGCAGTCAGGTGAACTGTCAAAGAGCTATTACGCTTGGCTGCATAGAATTCCGAGGAAAGACAAATCTGTACAATTTTCTCCTTGGACCATAAATAGTTCTTTGGTGCCTTTAGGTTTTTCCTAAACAATTTTGGTAAAGAAAAAAATAAGGGTTTTTTTATTATTATTCCTAATTTTTTACATGCCCACGATAATGCAAAGGTCTCTGTTTGGGCTGAAACCTTTACTATGAATGTATAGCTCTTTGATGGATGCACATAAGCATTTCAGTATCTGGGTAAGATTGTACTTTTTTTCTTTTTATAATACATAATGCAGCTTCAACTATATGTTTAGAAACATTATGATGGCATGCAATATTTTGTTGCACATTCATCCACTATTAAAAAAAACAATGGTCATACAGTGAATAGAACAATATGCATATTCAACTGCAATTTCACTCGCTTTATAAATCAAAACTCTAATGACCCCCAAATATATATATATATAGTCATCTATGAAGTCTTAAAATACTGCATGCTCAGAAATGAAGACATTATTATGATATGTAATGCTGCATCTTCTGATAAGCCTTATCTCATAAATTAAAAAGATGTACAAATGACCATTTTTAAAAGGCTTTTCTTTAGAGACAAGTGTTTTGCACATTCTGGTGAGGTATGCAGCATAGGCAAAATGAGGGTTTGATTGTGTCTCTCATATACTTAATAAACGTGTGATTGTCAAAAATTACAATGTGGGTTCACCTTGCTTGTTCTGTTATATAAAAAAATATTTTTTTAAATGACCTTTGCTTTCCTGAGTCATCTTTTTTTTTTAAATGCTGAATGCAGATCACTCATTGAAAGCATTTACCTTACTGATAAGCAGTGGGAGTCAGATATCTGACACTCAGAGAAAGATGACAGAAGACAACTTGCTCTCTATAAGATTTTTTAAAAACTTCTAGTGTTTTTTGTTTCACACTTGTGTGTGTGTCTGTTAAAATTCCACACATTTCAAAATACATTAAAACCACTGACCTCTTGTCACAGAATTAGCAATTAAAGCCCTATCACCTTCACTTTTCAGTGAATTTCTTCGTAATAGTTGTCTCTTCTGGTGCTTTTATATTTACAGGTCTTCCAGTGAGCAAATATACAATTTGGAGCTGTTATGGTGGAAATTAGGTTGCAGTCACAATTTTAGAATATAACATTTTACTTCAACATTCTTTTTTTTCCTGAAAAGATCTTTATTGGGTTGTTTATACATACAACTGTGTTTCTTTTTTTAAAAAAAATTAAGGATCTAGCACTGAAAACAAGCCATCTTTTATAAACAACATTAGAAATGGTCCCTGCCCCAAAGAATTTACATCTGTAATAGAAACTTCAATTTTGTAGCAGTCTCAGAACATTCATGAAAAATAAAAGCAAAGCCTAATACAAATTGCATAGCTCTTAGTCAGAGACATTTCTGATGTCTTCAATATACCCTGTTACAGAAGAAGAGTCTTTCAGTTTCTTTACTAATCTGATGATTCTTTCTGCTTTTTTTTCCCCCCATGGAGCATGTAGGATCTACAAGATACTTGATGTTTCTCAGATATAGCATCGTTTGGAAAATGCTGTTTGCAAGCTTATTTGCTTCTGTGTTGTGTTCATAAGCAGGAGAATATAATTCATTTCTGCATATCTGCTAGACTGGACAAATCAAGGTGACAATCCATGGTTAGCTCTGTCAGGCCCTTTGTAATGCTGCTGCTGTGAATCAAAATACAATGGAAGCAAAGTGGAATATATAACAGTCCAGCTGCCTTGTTGTGACAGCACAGTCCTGCTATTACAGTGTGTCAGCCCTTGTTTGTATACCGATAGCCAATCCATAAAATGACAATGCAAATTGTGTGAAAACTCTTCCATAAGATAACAAATCATGTCAGGGGCAAGAAAAAGTCAAACTTGTCTTGAAAAATAATACCTTGTAAAGGGTTATATTTTTAGTATGGCGATTACATTCATATGTAGGGCCCAGTCTAGCTATGGCATGCTTCTGATAGGCACAGGTAGGGTCATACTGTAAAATCTTATCATCTGGTGTCTGTTTGCAGGGCTGTGCATTGATGTTACTTTTAAGGCAGGTTATATTTCATTTAAGCATGCAATTAATCATCTTTACAGTGCTGGTGTGACTGGCATCAGCAGCGTTATTTAATTAAATTGGAAATTATTGTACAGTAAATATAGGCTTCCAACTAGCCAGTCCAAATTAAACGCTGAGGTCTATTTCTTACCCATGGTGTTTCCAATTTAAGTGTTCATCCAAAATTGTTACACTCCGTGAATTGAAATCATTTTTATGTTGTAATTGTTGCTAAACTAAAATATCAGCTGTACACGGCTCCTGTGCATCTATTAACTACAGGAATATGGACACATTATCTAAATTTTTCAGATTCCCATTTTATATTATGATGTTATGACTGATGTTATGTAAGCACCTTTTCCTTGCTAATATTTCTTTCTTCTGTCATGTCAGCACTGAGCTGCTTTTACAAAAAAGTCTTTCCTCCATTTTGTTTCAGTCTGGTAATCAAGCAATTAGTCCACAAAATGGAGGTGCCCTGCTTAGCTTTTCATGCTGCATGTGACTTTGGGTGGGTTTTACCTGTACAAAAGCAGCAAAGCGATCTTTTTAAATGGGCCTCTGAAGAATACTTCCAAGATGTCCAAGAAATGGCTACTGCTTAGGGGAAAACTCAGGAGACTGAAACCTTTCTGGTGTTATCTAGAGAACTGTGTACAATACATGCAATACCTGCAGCTAGCTGCAGACAGTGCATTACATTGAAAATGACTGCATTCCTTTTTCTGAAAGCATTTAATCAATAATTGCTTTAATAACCTGGCAACGTGAAATAGCCAAACTTTACACATTGCTAACTTCATTTCTTAATAAATAACTAACTAACGAAAATAAATAAAAACACGTCTTGTTTTGTATTACAGCTTTCCACAGAGCATTCGTAACATGTCTAGCAAGGAATCAGACCAGAAATACAGTCTCACTCCCATCATATATATAATACAGCTTTTGAATACTGGAAAATTTGTCATCCGTTAAGTGCAGCTCAGGTCTTCTGTGTGAAAAGCACAAGCCTCCTTCTTCTTCTTTTTCTTTCTTTCTTTTTTTTTTTTTTAATGCAGCGCTGCCGTGTCTGCACTTTTTGAAATTGCATATTTATCAGGCTATGAATTATTTATGAAGTGAGAAGGGGGGTTGGTAGTGGAAGGAAGAGCGGAAAAAAGCATATGCTTGGAGAGAGGGATACCTTAAATGTATACCGTCCAAAGTCTTTTGGAGGATTACTCTACGTAATTACTTTTTTATTTCTTCCGTATGTTTCACTTAGTTGCCTTGCCTTTGGATTTTATTTTTTGTGGCGGCCATGCTGGGGGTTATTATTTACTGTAGGTTTTGGAGGAAGAGGGACAAGAAGGGGACATTTTTTGTGGCTTGCTAAGAGTTGGTAGTTTTGGCCGCAGAAATGAATCAAGCATTTCTTTGACTTCTAAAGTATAGGGTGTTTAATAAATATTAATCCTTCAACTGTCAGGTTGCATTACTGTCAAGAAGGGGTTGACAGATTGCGGATTAATGACATGTTTCATAAATTAGAAATGAACTATCAGCAGAATGTCCAAAGTAAGGATTTGGGCTGGATCAGGCTTGTGCTTCGGACCATTTAAATATCCCCTCTATGTCAGATCTTACTCCTTGCATAAGAAAAATAAGTCCTTTGTTCTTCATTCACCAGGACCTGACATCCAGATCCTGTCTTCTTTGGAATCTGCATGTACAAAAATAGCAAGGTTGACTCAGATACCAGATAATTTGATTAGGCAGAGTCACATCCATATTCTTTTTCCCTTTATGTTTTGTTAAAGGAGGATTGGGGGAGGTGGAATAATTTCTGTTCAAACATCTTGATGTTGTATTATCCCACCATGAAAAATACAACATCATAGAAAGCTGATGACATGGCGTTAGAACAGTAAATTGGAGGAATGGTTGTTGCCTCTTCAAAAACACACAGAATTTCCTATATAAATTATGTATTAAAGGAAGTATGTTTGCATAAAACAAGTAATAGTAATTTAATAAGAGGTGACAGGATTTTTAGGGGAGGCTAATGTATGTCAAAAAATATTATCATGTGTAGCCTTTAATCAAACTCATGGCCCTCAGTTGACTGACTGAATGTAAAGCTGAATTTACTATGTTTTGTGATTTAGTAAAAGCAAATCTCTGTATGCTTTTCTGCTTTCTGCAATGATTAAAAGAAAATTAAGTTTAATTTGTATTACACCAGATCTTTTTGGGGTGGTTGAGTAGAACAAGCAGTCATGTGAGGTGCCATTCTTTCTATCAGCGCAGAGATACACAACATGAAACTGGGCTACCAGAGTGTATAAAAATGTTTAGCCTAATCACTCCCTAATGACAGCGACTTATGTCCTTAGTGCAGTCGATTTGTTTCCTGGGTTTTAAAAGTAGATTATTTCCATGGTGCAGGCTTAGTGTAAGCTGTTGAGAAACCACAAGCACTGCACTTCAGCCTGAGTTTGGGACGTTCGCCAAGGGTAATCTGATTAAAAGGGCATTTTTTACAACGTTGTGGTGCTTTGAAAATTCTGTGCAGCTAGATAGAGTAGGGCCAAAAAATTGTTTTTTCAAAGCTAACAATTTTGCCTGAGCAGAATTAAAGGCACGATAAGCAGCATCACAGGAATGGGTCTCTTCAACAGACTTGCGATGGGATAAACAAAGCATCTTTAGTAACACATCTGTTACAGACCCACAAGCAAATTCATGATCTGTTTAATGCAGCCTTTTTTGCTTGTTTGTTCTGTCTTTAATCACTTTTGATTTCTGCCTAGGTGTGAGGTTCTGAGGCCTTGCTATATCTAAAAGAACTCAAAATGTTTCCTTTTCTATGGTAGTTTTACTTCTCTGTGACATGACATTTATAAATGCTCTGGTATGAAAGTGGTTATTTGTGATGTGCTCAAAGAACTAGTGCTGGGTATACTTTACCTGGGAAGTTTAGCAGCTGTATGTTGTTAAAAGGTAATTATCCTATCTCAAATCTTGGATTTCTTATAAAAGATAGAATGTAATACTAATTAAATATGTCATGTTTGCACACATCAGAACACATTCAAAAGAACTGTTCTTGGATCATTTGCCTTATTGAACTACTTTCAGATTCTTGTGCACTGTCTAAATAGGGAAGAGAAGATAACAGATTCCCCTTCTTTTTTTAACACCCCTGTTGCTCTATCAGTGGAAAGTTCATCTTGGCCTAGACACACACTAACAGCAAAGGACTGCTTACACCAAATTATTTGTATATACAACCTCCTTCAGAGTCAAAGGTTTCAGATAGTCTGTGCAGCAGATCATACTGGTACTAGATTCTAGTGTGAAAGGCAAAATGTAATTTGTTTTTCTATAAAGCAGGATTTTTTATTTGGCTTAAATATTGAATGAAGAGGAATGTTCTCTTATCTTCTGCTATATCACAGAGCCTTCTCAAAAGGGGAAAATGTATAAGGAATTAAACTGAATCAAATTTTCAACTCCTTGCTCTTCAATGTAATAAATAAAATAGCAGTTGACTCGCATGCAAGGAAAGAGTGCAATTCATCATACACTGTAATTTTGCCCAAATAAGCATTGGTGATAAAATTACAATTACAATTACAATTGTATTTCCTTCAAAATGGAGATTTACATTTTATTTATCTTCGTGTACATAGGTCAGAACATCTATGTGCATGTAGCAGTGAGTCTGCCTGCTCTCTGGGAATATCTTACCATTTTTCTATCCATTTTGAAAATGAAACCATGATGATTAAATCAACCATTCAGTATATTACTTACAATATTGGCCAAAATCTGCTGCATTTACCATAGACTCACCTCCATGTGTGTGTGCATGTTTGTATATATTTCTATATAAATATGCACACACATTATATAATTGTACAAAAGCCACAGTTTTCTGGGAAAATCTTCATGTTGTTGAGCTTCTTGGTGGACTGGGCTCAAGTTTATATACAAGGGAGAGTGCATGTGTTTATGTATGTGTTTGTATCTGAGCTATAGACGCATATAATGGATTAAGAACAGTAGTTACAGAGGCAAGAAAAAAATAGTAGTGGTAGAGACAGCCCTAGCAAGTCCCTAGGAAGAGACTGTATGTACTAGAACTTTTAGTGGGCTAAGAATATCCGTATCAATGTTAGTAAGATCTGGAGTGTTTGATGCAATGCCAAGTTTAGTTTTGAGTATTTACCAATGTTAGGTGTCCTCAACATCTGTCAAAACTGCTCGGAGCTATAAAACTCTGGCTTTTCCATTCCCAATGACCAAGCAGCTTCTTGAGGCACGAAGAACTGCTTCAGGGTAGCTGTATTCCACTGATTTACTTTTTCTCTGACCAGAAACATCCCCAAATAAATGGAATTTTACTGGAAAGGAAGACTGAACATAGGTGCCCCTGTTGTATTCTTTATTTGGTGCTGTTGCGGATGTTTCATGGATATGGAAACACAGACTAGACAGAATTAATTGTGAAACATCTGTTGACTATCTCTGTACACACTGGATAGGATAGTACAGCATTGCTTGCTAGACTATCAAGTGTTGTTCGCTAACATTCAAGGCATGCTTTTTTCCCCCTTGTATTTTAAAATTTTCTTTTAAGTTTGAATTTTGTACCACTTAAAATGAGATATTCATGTCAGAAAGGTGACCTGCTGTTCAAGGGGAGGGAAAGAGAAACCATTAAAAAAAAAGAAGATTTCCTGATAATCAAGGACACCTGTGATCCTGTCTTCCTTTCTAGAGCACAAAGACCTATGGGGCTACTCTCCCGTCCAAAGTAAAATGTCTATGATCCATAAGAAGCTCCAATCCCTCTATTCCTCACCCCAAAGAAAGAAAGAGAGAAAGAACATTAAGCACCAGCAGATCAGCTGCTCCTTTTTTTTTTTTTTTTTAAAGAGCTGAGGTTGTTGCTATTTAACATAAAAACTTTTGACCTTACGACTGTGGCTGCTTTGAAACACTAAGCTATTTAATGATGCAAATTACAAACAGAAGGAAAACATCAGAAGACTCTGCCTGGAAATTAGCTTGTTTGACTGAAAATTAGCTAGTTTAATCGAACTTGCAGTGAGGAGGTTTTCTATTAAGAAGCCCGATGTAGAGTTTTTTTATTTTTTATTTGTGTAATCCTAGACTGAGTGGAATATCTGGAAGTGTTAGGAAGTAAGATGCAAAGTAATATGCACAACACTATGTTTATAATGTGATCATGGGTCTAAAATGTTTCAAGAGGCACATCACAAATTATTTAATATTAACTCATAGCCTATTTACATCTGAATGCAAGCAGACCAAGTAAACACTGTGGGTCCAAATTCTGTCCTCTGCTGTATTGCTGAAGTTAATGGTGTAACTAAAGTTACGTCATAGACCTCAGCCATATTGTACCCCCTATATATGGATGCGTGCGTGCAGATTTCAACATAAAGATTTCTTCCTCTTGAAAAAAGGAAGATGGCCCTCCTCTGTCTTTGGGTCATAGTTTCCTACCTCTGCATTTCTTTGTGGTGTCCAATTCATCAGCAAGGGAGGTGGTGGAGGTAGTGTGTTTCAGATGGAGGACAGGATGGACAAGGTGCAGTAGCCACTGGCAGTTAACAGGGGTGGAGACAGAGTAGCTCCTGCAAGTTGTTTGAAATTCACTGATTTAGGGACAAACTTAATATGTGCACTATCTAAATATCTATGGATATATTCATATTTCCTTGTGGCACAAGTTCTTGCACCCATCCACTCAATCATGGGTAAGTACCTGAGAAAAGGTATTCTTACTAAGATTTCCTATTTTGGAGTCTCTTCTTGTAGGTTTGCCCAGGGGAAGAGATAATGTGAACCTATAGCTTTAAAGGCAAGAGCAAATCTTGCACCTTTCTTACTATCAGTTTTGTAAGGCCCTTCTGACACTAAATGGCATATATTACTTTTGAACCCACACATCCCTTTCATTCACTTCAGCTGGTGTTTTGTTGCAAAATTGAGGGCAGAATGTGCTTCTAAAACAAGTCCAGATACCACACGTTTATCTTTAGAAGTAATATATTATTTAGAACAGCTATATTTGCTGTGCTGGCTACTAGGTCTGCTTTAAATATCTCTCTTTAACTTCATCTCCCAGGTTTTCTATATAATGACAGCACCAATGTAATTCTCTTTGGTGCATTTGTATTTCCACCCTGGTATCTATAAGAACAGAAGACTTCAGTGTTGCTGTCATCAGAAAACTGGTTATACTTTGTAAAGAGTGTGTGTAAGTCTTGCAATTAATAATAAAGGTCATACCATTAAAGAGTGAAGTAAAATGTCTGACAAAATAGTAAAATAGCTGGAAAAAAGGATTCATGCAGAAAGGCCATGGCTTTTAAATGCCTAAAGTTAGACTTGTAAATCCATATTTAGGCACGTAAGCAAAAGAGTTTCAAACATGTTCATGTTCAGCTCCGGTTGACTTCATAGAACTTGTAGGCAATCAGCAGCCCTGAAAAATCAAGTAATTTTCATTTAGGTTGTAGGAATGCCCTCATTTTAATATTGGGACAAAAAACAAAGCTCCTATTAAAGTCAATGAGGGTTGATTTGAGTAAGAATTACAGGCTTAGGTGCACAATGAAAACAAATTTCCTGAGTATTTTGTTTGTTTAAAATAGAGTTTTTAAAAAAAGGAATGTGTGAACATTTCTCAAGTATTTTCACAAATTGCTGCAAAATTAAAGCCTAAATGGGGCATTTGTGCAGGTTGATTACATTGGGTAAATTTTCACACCACAGGTATTTTCATGATTATCTTAATTTTTGTTCAGAAAACCAGACGCTGTGCTCTACCCTACCACAAAACAGCCTTTGATTTTCAGCTGGTCTAACACTACTATATTCCTGCCTTCATTTGATTCAGAAGATACCATACCAAGTATCTCTTATAGCCAAAACATCTATAGATATATTCATATTTCCAATTATGTTTAGAGCCTTATTGCAGATGAAGACTCCCTATCAAAAAACTTTCTTTTGCCTAGCCTCTCTACCTTTGTGAACAACGATATTTATTGCACAGAATTGGGTAAGGGAAGGTGTTTCATTCTTATAATTTTACCTTAACAATTGTTTTCCAGTAGCACAAGGCAGGAAACATTAAAGAATAATGGGAAGATATTTTTCATATTTTATCACTAATGCTCCAATTGTGTACTGCTGTAACCACCAGTGTCCATCTCTGAGAGAACTATGCAAGGCTGGACTGGTCCAGAAAACTTTTTTTATTTAGCATAGCCCTGCTGACTGTGCTGCAGAACTGGATGTTATGTGAATCTTTCAGTCCAAACTCAGCTGCTTGGCTGCCCTCCTCCCTTTTTTTTGGTTCCTAATGTCATGTCTTTGGCTTCGACATATCTATTAATTGCTTTGCTTAGTGATCAGGATTTCCAGGATTCAGCAAGGAGCCAGCTTCTCCACTGAAACATAAAACTCTGTAGAATGCATGAGTATTAGATATGGAAGTGGTGCAGGATTTGGCTCTAACTGAATCTGCCTGTTTGAGCCATACAGGAATGACTCCTAACAAATAACATGATTTTAAATCTGTTTGACATATTAATGGATAGTTCAGGCCATTTCATTATGTTTGTGTTTGTAGAAAAGGAGCAAATTAGAAACACAAGAGTAGATAATGTAATTTGTTTTAAAATCTATATAGAAATTTAACATTTTTCTGTAAGTATTTGTCAAACTATAAAGGTGAAATGAAATAAGAATAATGCACAATAGCAAAATGTGGAGAATATCAACTCCTCTTTTATCTTTCTATGACTCTTGTCTGTAGCCTTTCACAGTCCATGACCTGCTTAATTTAACTACGATGACATATACAATAGCTGTGTGCAATTTCTAATGATAATAAAAATCTAATCTAAACTTGAAAATTTTAATAATCACTTCCTGGTTACTAGTTTTAATGTGATTAATAAAGATCTTATGAATCACTGAGAAGTATCTCTGGTGTTTAATAAATATAAGGCATTTATACATATATTCTTTAAAAAAAACTTATCTTCTCTCACAAAAAAGACATATATAAAAAGTGAAGAACTTTTATTTTTCCAGTCACAAGCAGAGTGGACTAAATTTGGAGTGGACTACATTTTAAAATCCCTTTATGTTGTACCTTCTTGTATTTGCTTTGTTTTAGCTATACATTCATACTACTACAGGGCAGAAGTTGATGATAAGACCCCATATCAGTGTGAAGTACAATACTACTTCATTATATGCAAGGAGGCAATGAAAAGACTCATTATATTAATATATATCATCTCAACACTCTTCAGTGCATTAACTGTAATAGCTGAAATAAATGGCAAAGTCACAGAAGAGAAAACAAAAACTGAATCAGTGAAAACTGCTGGTCTCTGAGATAAACTTAACTATTGACAAGTCCAAATCAATAGAAACTATCTTTTAAAAAGAAAGTACAGAGTCAGCTAAGTATCACATTTAGTCACTTAGTTTTCATACTGTTGGCATGCAGGGATTGCTCGACTGCTGACAGTGAGTGACAGAAAGAAACTTTCCTTTAAAATGTAGTAAAAATACCCAACCCAGACGTTTTACTAAAAAAAAAAATATCAAATATTGGGATCCTATCAATTTGGACAGAGATAAATGTTACATGACAATGTATGAGGTTTAAGGCACCCAACTTTAAGAGCTTTTTAAACTTGCATCCTCACTATAAATGAAGCAGGCTGCCACTAACGGAATATACCAGGTGGACTTTAACCATTAACCATTGCCATGCCAACAAAAATAAGTTGAAAGCATAAATGAGTGCATGCTTGTAGGGTCTGAATATCGCTGGGAAGGTAGAGGGCATTTGAAAAAGTAGTATGTATAGCACATCAACCAAGATTATAATGCAGATGTACCTTTGCATCGTACAATCAAGTTACATATATAATACTTTGAATTAGAACCCCAAGATATAGTTCAGCCTCTGAATGGACAGAAGAAAGCTTAAAGGACCAAACTGAATGGAGGAATATGTACAGTCTCCGTTGCAGCACCGATACAGTAGTTTTATGAACAAGATAATGTAGCATTATTTTGGTGTGTACTACTTGCTCTAATCACACTGCTATCTTCTTCAGGTTGACCATAACATGTAGAAACCAACATGACCTTCAAATCCCGATACTGAAGTAAAAGGACTGTGCCAAAAAAAGGAAAAAAACACCTTTGTTAATACTCACTGCCTGCACGCATAATTAATTCCTTTAAAATAGCATTCCATTATTTCAGTTTTGTTGCCCATGATTTTACACGCAACTGACCTTCCACTGATACAACAACATCCTGTATTACCAATCTCAACAGGGCTTCACTTGTGATATATTTTCAGTAGTGGAACAAATTTACAGAGATGAATTTTTACATGTACAACTGACATCTTGAAATAGTTGAAAATGTATTTGCTTGAAGGACTGTAGATAGACCTGTTTGCTACTCACCTGTTATCTTTAAAACCAACAAATGAAGTCAAGTTTTGTATGGACTCTTTCAGTGGCATCATTGCTACAATTATTTAACTGTCAAGATTTCCTAGGTAATTTTACAGAACTCTAGCTCTTTTTCCCCCCCTCTATCAGGTATATAATCCTAGGGCTCATTTCAAACTCTATTGTGGGCTTCCACAATCATCGGCTTTGCACAGGACAATTTGCAAAATTAGATTCCATATATTCTGAACTGTAAAAAATAGGCTTCTGTTCTGCATGCATAATAAATTAATAAATTATATAGCCATTTCATGTAAATTTATTTAACTGTTTTTGAAAGTTAACTACTCTTATTAAATGTATGTTTGTCTTTTTAAATATGCATTTAAAGCAGATTCTAGCTGTTGGTCTTTGTCCTACATTTCTCCAGTTTAAAAATCCAATTGTACAAACACTTACTAATATGTGTAACTTTTCCCTATTTATATAGTCTATACAATTGAAATTGATAGAACTAGTCAAATTAGTAAAAATAAACGTGTCTAGGTCATTGAAAGATCAGGACCTAAGTTGGCTGACAGTCATCATTGACAGACTTATTAAACTAAAGAACCCCAATAAGCAGTCCTATACAGTGAAATTCCAGTCTGTACCTCTTAGAAAAGAGGTGAGAGAGAGTATTTATTCTACAATGGGGGAGTAAACTGTTTTTGATAACATATCTAAAGCAGTGGTTTTCAGTCCGGGGTCCACAGACTATATCTAAAAGATCTGAAAAAGATTACATTGACTATGATAAATTATTATCCACCTGCAATTCAACGTGCACAAAATTTCTAAACGTCTACAAATGAAAAATAAGTTGAAAACCACTAATCTAAATATTCATCTAAACAAGACATAAGTTCTAAAACGTTAGCTTTGGCTGCTTGTAGATGTTAACAAAAAAACAAACCAGTGCTTTACTTTACACTTGGCATGCCCCTGTGCCAAGCCCAGCACATGCCCAGAAGCAGCATCGCATCAGCTGGATCTGGCTCACCCAGTGTCTGTATAGATCAGGTGCTTTAGTGGGGCTTTTTGGTGCTTTTATCTAATAGCTGATTGAATCTGTAAGCAGGCCTTAAACATCATTTTCATTTTTTACTGCCTGGAACTTCCAGTTCCAGCTGTGGACTAGATGTGAAAGTGCCAACTTAACAGGTACCGTAAGAAGATCTAATCTTTAGCCATGATCATTTTCTCACAATCAGTGAGCTATTGCAGGTTTGCTCCCATGGCATTTTTCAGCCTGATTTAAAGCGTGCAATACCAGCGGCTTCCCAAGAAAGCCCAAGCTCATGGTGTTTATGGACAAATTATACTGGCAACAAATTTGGAGTTTTTAAGCACCCAGAAGTGTGATTTTGAGTTTAAATGAATGTAACATACAAACCTGCAGAGGTATGTCTTTTACCTGATTCCAGAAAATGAAATGATTATCTTTAGTTTCTTTGGAATATATGTTTTCCCATGCACCTGTAGGATTACCTGCTGAGCAAGATGCAATCTGGCAGTTTAAAAATTATTGATTTTTTCACCACAGTTTTTAAAGAGACTGTATGGTAGAATGAAGCAGAATAAGAAACTATTAACTAATGTACATCGATAACATTTTGCTTTTTTTGTCATTGGCACATCAGAAGTATTCACGCAACATACATTCTACTTGTTGTCTTCCCCCTTCCTTGAACAAAAAGAGAGCTGTTGTCAACATTTTTTTCTGTTCTCTTAGTTGCAATTGTCGGGCAAAGATCATCATGCTCTGATTTAGTGTTTTCAAATAAGTGTGCCCTCTGGTGCAGCACTCTATTGAGAGACAACACAGCCCAGGCAGGAGAGTTCAGCATGGCCACTAATAAAACACAAGTGCTGCTTTGTCAGGCCACGAGTGATTACTTGAACAAGTGCCAACCAAGAAACCAAACATTAGAGCTCAGCTCTTCAGACCCTCAAGACAAAGGGCCAATTGACTTTCCTCATTAGTTTTTGTGCCAAACATGTAAACACAGTTTCCTCTCTATCTTTGATGCTCAAAACATGCCAGCTTGTTAACATCTTGGGTGGTATGGTGGTTTATGAGCCTGTAAAGACTATTATGTAGTGGTTGTTTTTGTTCTAATTGAAAAAGATTGGCTTATCCTAAAGGCGCCCTGAACCAGCATCTTTCTAGGAATTTATAAATTCCCTCTGTGTTGTTATTGAGTGTTGAAATAATCCAGAAGAATTTTAACAAATTCACACCCCTCCCCTCCACAGATACCATTTCAGACACAGCTCAGAAACTAAAGAAGACATGAAAGCACTGTTAGTTATAATTAGTATCAGCCTCTGGATCATTTTTATAAAATAAAATTTATCTTTGAGAGATGAGGCAGGCTTTTGCTACATCTAGAGATGGATGAAACATAACTGGTGACAGTCACACAAAATGTTCACTAAGATTATTTTTCTGTTTTCAAATGCTTTTATTGCATGGGCCACTGACATTTTAACTTCTTTTCTCTTTTACTTCAGTCTTTCTTGTCTGTAAATGCTGTGACTGCAAGAGATAATGGAAGTTAGAATAATTTCAAACAATTTCAAACAAACTGAAAGGTTCATGAAACGTGCTGGATTTTAGTCAGGATTCACTGAATATATCTTCTCCTGCAACTTCCTTTTGCATATACTTTGGCTGCTGACATGACATGTATCTGAATAAAACATTTAATGTATCTAAAAGTGTTCAGCTCAAGAATGACTGTGTGAGACAGTGAACCTTATGAGTTGGCTTTTTTGTTTTCTCTGTGCAAATGAATTACTTGGATCCATTAGTTGAAAAGTCTGTTTTTGCTAAAATGGGCTCACTTTTCTTTTAAAAACATTGAGTGGGTTTTGAAAAATGAGGGTGATTGTTAAACACAGTAATAATACAACCTGTTTAGACTGAATTTCTAAGTAAGGCTGCTAAAGCCTAGTAAAACTTATTTGATTAGGCATCTTTTTATAAAGAAAAAAAAAACAACATAACCTACTAAATTCACAAGCCTAATGAGAACTTAATTAAGATGTGAATAAATGACTGTGAATATCCTTCCAAAAATAATATTTAAGAAGATCTAAAAAGCTATGCAAGGAGAGGAAGGAAAAAAAGTATTCCAATTGTTTCTCTCTCTCTTACACACACACACACACACACACACACACACACACTCCACCCCACCCCACCTTTTTAAAATAAAGAAACTAGGAAGGATGACATTATCAGCACGTACACCACACTCACACACTCCTCCCATCTTTTAAAATTAAATAAAGAAACTGGCAAATATGACATTATCAGCAGCTAGAACAGAGAACACGTTGTGCATAGTGGAAGTACGGGTTGCTGTTGTGTTTGATGGCACCAGGTAAAAACAGCTGCTGGAGTTTTGCTGGTTCACCAGATGCTGATGGACAGGTATTCTATTACTCCTTTTGCTTAAGATACCAGTGCAGCTTTAGGCAACATGAGGGCTGGGTGGCAAGGGAATATGCATGTGAGGGCTAGAAAAGCATCATGTTCATATAGCAAAATGTTCTAGGATCCCCAGCTTTGGTCAGTCCATTTGGCAACTTGTTGAGGAGCCAAGAATTCCAGAGCTTCACTGGCTTCTGGCCAGCCTGGCAGGCAAGTTCCCAGGAGCCGGACTGGCAGGCTCTTGGATAGTCCACCATCATATATGGGCAGGACCCTAGGGAGGTAGCATGATTTGGGCGTTCTATGCATAGCTTAAGAATTATTTTTGAGATGATCAGCTCTGCATATTTCTGTGTCAGAGTGTGAGTGCCATTGCATTGCTAAGCTTGTCCTCACCTTCCTAATGTCTTTTCACCTCCATCTTCAAATTCTAAATGACTGCTGACATGGGGCTAATAATAGAGGGGCATTAAACTCCAACAATTATCTCGCTCACTGGAGCCCGCATGGGGAAGGAGATGGCTGCCACCTAGGGCTACTTTGGTTTTCAAGCCCGAAGGCTAGCACACTGGTAGCTGAACAACAGGTTATCTAGTGGGGGTGGGGTGGTTGAGCATGTCATGAGCTGAACTGGGGAGTCTTGTAACAGATGGGACTGAAAGGTTTAAAACGGCAAGACCAGCTCAAGAGGAGGGCAGCTGCTGCAAGAGAAGTGAAATGTTGAAAAGGGGAAGGAAAGGACCTGCCTTTCTGAACACATATAAACCTTCATAGCCCCAACCAAAGGAAAGGAAAGGAGCCTTAGGATGAGAAGGGCTGTGTCCAAGATATTTTCAGTTTTCTAAATGACTTGCACGTGCTCTGCTTTCCCTTATAAGCAAAGAGCAGCATTATTCAGAAACCATGCGTTTGTGTGTGAATGTGCTTGTGTGTGTGTGCTTTGTGCTTTCACTTTCATGAAGCCCTGAAGGTTAAATAGGAGCCAGAATGCCCACACCCCTGGACTTCTGGGAGAGGATGTGTTTAAGGCACAGGAAGGCCTGAGGGAGCCACACTAGACTCAGGCAGGACAGGCAGTTTGACCAGGGGTTTCGAGTCTCAGGAGCATAACAGCTACAGGATAAGCACCCTGAGGGTACAAGCAGGCATTGCACTTAGATTAACCTAAGTAAGATTAGATGGATCTAAATGTCAATCTGGACAGATGCTTGGAGAGGTTAGATCAGGCAAAAAATGACTGTCCTGTTCTAATTCAGTTCACCTGAGGCGGTGAACGGAGTTAGATCAGGAACGGGTTAGCCCACTGTAACAAATGTTGTACATGTTTAGAGTGAAGACCCAGGGCTGGAAAAACCTAGCTGCTTGTCCCTGCCGCAGGGCTGCACTCTTCCTACTGCACCCCCTCAGTTGGGCTATTTTTGGTCTCCCTGACCTCCTTATCGCATAATCCCACCACCCCTCCCCTCCCCCTTCTTCCCCCCCAACCCCAGCAAACTCATCAACCCCCAATCCCTGGACCCAACAACCCTCCACAGAGGGATCTTCCTGGCTTGATCCTGCCAACCGCTCGCTCTACCCTGAGTTCCCAGAATGGCTCCCACCACTGGTAAACTGCACAAGTGGGACCTGATGCATGATCACACAGCTTAAAGTAAGCTATGTAATCATAGATCAGGTCCTGCAAATGTGTGCACATACCCGGGAGACTCCAAACCAGGGGTAGTGCTTGGACTTTAGTCAGACTCTAGAGACTTAAAGCACACTGGGCTCTATGGTCTGGGACCCACCCAGTCCAACAGAAATCTGAAGAACATCCAAAGAGGGAAGGCTCAGTCACATCAGTGATAGTTGGTCGGCCAGCTCCTCCTCTGAATAGCTATTTGGGATGTCCATAGGGCAGAGATGGTGAGCCGGCTGCAAGGCTCCTTGACTGGCAGATGGGTAACCAGGCATCCATTCTGTGGAAAATGCCATTCCCATTCAGTTCTGGTTAGCTACCATTGCCTCTCAATTTTCCATGTCACTGCATTTCAGCATTTCATCTCCAGTCATGTAAGTGTGCCCTTACAGGTGGCTCTACAGAATGTATGTTGCTTATATGAACACAGCTTAACCAGCAAACTCGACCAGCCTATGTAACTGAGCTGTTCAACTCATTGTTTACCATTTCACCAAATTTTACCAGCATTGATTTTATATTTTCTTCTAGGTAATTGATGACGATACTAAATAGTATCCATCCAAGAAAAGATACCATCAGGACCCAACTAGAGACTTCCCTAGGATGCTTGTTTCTGATTTACAGTGATTTCTTGAGGTTCATCATGAAACCTAATTGTAAACTAATTGTAAGCTATCTAATATGGGCTATATAACTTTGTGTAATGCTCCTTTTCCCCCCCCAGGTTTGCACATGGGTTTAAGTAAACATCCTCATTGAAAGCTTAGTACAGTATTTCATCACAATTAAACTTATAAAAATTGGTACCCTTGTCATCCTCTTTACTGTTTTAAAGACAAGCACAATACTAGGACTACTTACTAGTGTAAATATGAGTTGGAGTAGTCACTTTTCTGTTCCTCTGAAACTTATTTTGTTCAAACTTTGGTTTAAAATCAGCAACAATGTTTTCTAGAAGTTCTCAGGCAGTTCTTTTGTGCACCATGTTCCACTCAGACAATGCAGCTTCACATTGCATACACTTAGGTCTCATGGCATAACTAGGCTGGGGCAACTGGTGCAATTACTCTGAGCACCAATCTGGGGGCGAGAGGAGGGGCCTCTCTTTAGGGCAGCCACACAATCACACCAGAAGCAGCAACTGGAAGTCACCACTACCCCTGAGTGTGACAGGTGCCCTGGATGCCTGGCCATATTGTAACACTGCTACTCAGGACTGAACCACAGAACAATCTGTGCTAGAGACCTAAAGGGCCTCACCATGCTATTCATTGCATTGGTTTCACTCTTCTCTGAAAATGACATGCAAATAGTATTTTTTTGCAACATAGGTTTACGCCATGGACAAATTTGGCTCAAACTGTTATGGGTCCAACATTACTTTCATTGCTTATCTTCAAAGTCCTCATCTCTCTTTAGTTAATTTGCCTTAAAGTAGTAGTCATATCAAAATGTATTTCCAATGGACTTATATTTTTGATTGCCTGCTGTTCAGGGTGAGCACATTAATAATGCTCAAAATATGGTGTGCAGCATTTCTGACATCTCAACTCCTCAGAATTTCAGCAATCGAATCTGACCTGGAGAACTCGACACTCAAATCCACTGAATCGATCATGCTGCACCCAGCAAAGCCTACTAAAGAATGTAGTCTCGCTGAAGTGAAAATTGAAGTGTACAATGCAGGTGCTCTGCTAGAGTTCATCATTGCAAATTCATGAGCTTATATTACACCACATAATTATGATGAAAGTCAGACTGTTCTGATATCTAAGCCAAGACCAATGCCCTAGCATTTTAATGTTTGTAAAATTGAATGAGAAATAGTGCAGAAGCAGCATATGTTAGAGTATGTTGTATGTAGACAATAGGGCATCTATGTACAACAAGCTTTGTTTAGAAATACTGAGATCTTTTTGTTATTTTGCTAAAGGAAAAATAACAAAGTACCCCTTTTCACCAGTTTCAAACTTCCTGAGATGGAGACAGGGGGAAAGGAAGAGAGAGGCAGTACATGACAAATGGTTTTTTTCTCAGTTTTGTTTCTGAGGAAGCAAATAACAATTTTTCATCTTTGCACAGCCAAATGATTGTCAACATGCTGGTGAAATGAAGGTTAAAGTTAAAACAATATAACTTGTTTCATCACTTGGTCTCATTCTGAATATTACTTGTGTGATCATCTTCACCAGAATTCATTGTCTGCTCAAGGCTACTGAAGAGTTACCTAAAACAGTTGATCAAAATATAAATTAAAATCAGTAGAACTGAATCCAAATGACTTCTCTATGTCTTTTCAAGTTTTTTTCTCCTCCTTTTCTATAACTGAGTACAGCAAATTAGCTTTAAAAGCCATTTGTTGGCCCTAAGGAGAAGAAAGCGTACTCCAGTTCATATGAAGATCTTTTCTTGATTGAGTCCATTTGTCTTGAAATCTGCACTGAATACTCTGCATTGAATGGTCATATGAATTTATTGGTATTAGTAGAAAGGAAAAAGATATGTACTACTAGTATGACTAGGAAACCACAGCTTCCCATGTGAACCAGCAAAAGAGGGCTTCACATAACAAGTCCTCAAATCCCCTCCTTCCAGGAGTAGTTCCAAACAGGGATAAAGAGAACAGGATAATGAGAAAGTTCGGGAGACCAAAGAAGCCTGCTATAAACCCCATTTCAGACAAAGAAAGATGTGCGTTGACCCTAGTTCGGCAATCGTTCTGTACAGGAAAACCCCTGTGATCAAACATCACTGTGGGATCTGCATTACTGATTTTGGTGAGCTTTGGATCAGGGACCTATTGAAAATAATGAAGTAATTCTGGTAGTGAGTATATGGGTTTAGTACTGAAAAGAGAGATAATATATTTATAGGGAAAAAAGGGTTGGCTAAACCTGAGGAGGAAAACAGGGATTAAAAATGTTGGCCTGTTCAAAAAAGTTACTTGAAATTAAATGTGAGTAAGCAATAGAAAAAAAAATCCCTTTTTCTGCCTCTGCTGTAAACTGCTGGCATTGGTTTTCTTGCAGGATGTTTACCAAATTATGTGTATTGCTTCTGGTTCACAGCACAGAAAATGTTGCTGAATACCGAGGGAGAAGAAACCTCTTCAGAAACTGGCATTTTCCCATTGTCTAACTTCCTAAAAGCATTACTATTTAAGTATGGAAATGTTGTATGCAGTTTGCTTTTATCCCTCTTCTCCAGGCTTCATACGTCATCAATCCCAGGCCAGAACAAAAAAGAACTAACAAGAATTGTTCTTTATCCTAACTTGATGAGTTTACTTCAGTATAGCATTCCCATCCCCATCCCCTGTATCTCTTTTGTTTCCTTGCACTGTAAGCTTTCTAAGGCAAAGAGCTTGTCTTATCATCTCTTACCATGTTTGTACAGAACCTAGCACAATGGGACCCTGGTCCTTTTTGTTGCCTTAAGAACTACCAAAATACAATAACAAATTCAATGATTACTCAAAACAGGCAATTTAGGTGCAGGAACATGTAACTTCTAATCAGGTGGAATTTACAGTAACACAGCTAAAAATTTACAGTAACACAGCTAAAAATGTTCGAGATTCTGAAGTAATTTTAAAAAAGTCAGCTTCTTTTACATTTACATTTTCTTCTGTTGTGCACAGTTTTATTCTGTTTATGGAGAATAATCTTTCTGCTTTATTAAACGCTAGGATTTTGTAAGTTACAGAACCAACCAGAGATTTGTATACATTCAACAATGCCTCTTTCAAAGCAGCGATGAGGGAGGTTACATATTTAGAGTTCTGATTTAATCAGTCATTTTAAATATCACACTATTGAATTTTGCTCTGTTTTACATTCAGGTTGCCTCTCAAAATATGTTAGAGATATTGTATATTGAAATTCCAAAGTGGGTGCTGGGCTCCCTACTTTTGTTCTTCTGCACTGATAGTTTTTAAAATGAAAGCTTTAATCTGTATTATATAGGATCATTAATTTCTGCATTTTACACTTGAGCAACAGCATTCTGATTATCAGCTGCAATGGAAAGTAAGCACCCCTGCTCCTGCAGAATTAATTACTTACTGCAGGGCCCATCCCTTACTGGTTATTGCAGGCAATCTGCAAATGGGGTCAAAAACATTATTAAAAACCAAATTACCCACTGGATGGAGAAAACAAACATGCAACAATGACCTAACAGACCTCATCAACATAGAAGCCAGGCCTTGCTATACATAATAGGCAACCACGTGCCAGAATTTGCAAAAGAGCTCTCTTCTCATTTGAACAACAAAATAAGTGGCCAGATATTCAAACACACAAGCATAGTCTTTGGAAAGTCAGGCTGTATGTATTTATAATGGGGGAATTGGTAGATGTGGAGCAATATTAAAATGTGGACATTATCTGGTCATTTTAGTACATTTCAATTCTAGTTAATTTTAATGAATGAGTTAAAAGTTACTGCAAAATACTGCTGAAGCGAAGAATTTAGCAGAATTGCAGGAGAAAAAAAAAGTTGACTCATATGGATAACACAAATACTCAATTGTAATAAAACAGAAAAGTTTTAGTAAAAAGATAAGCTTCGTATTTCAGGCATAAGCTGACCTTATGGGAGTTAGCAATAAACTGCCCCTGAGGGCAAGCTATTCCACACCTATATTCTGTAGTTTTTTTGTGGTACCTTCCTCTGAAGCAACTAGAAAATCTAGAAAATTTCCAGAGACACATTACTGGACCAGAGGGATAAAAGGTCTGGTCTGGCAAAGTAATTCCTATACTCACATATCCTTCTGGCAAGAAAATATTCTTCCATACAAACAGAGCATGGAAATATGAGTAAGTCTGAGAAACAGTGAAATTCCCTTCATGCAAAATTCTGCCAGTTGCACAAAACAAACAAAACCGGGGGGAAAAGATAATTCCCCCATTTTAGTCCCTTTCCAATTAGACTTAGTAAGCTGTGTTTGTAATAGGTGGTATCTTTGTCTCTCAGAGATGTGGAGTTTAGTTTGTAGTTTTCCTTAAGGTCAGAAGATACTTTCTTTTATAAAACTGATAATTGTCCTTCCATATGCATTAAAACCAAACATGAAATTTCAGATATCACTTTCCAGATAAAATTATTCTGGATAGGTTGAAAAAAACCAAAGAAGTAAATTATATGCAAGGGATTTTACTATTTGGTCTATTGTTCAATTTCAAATAATAGTCTTAATTTTATTTGACTTGCTAGCTCTCTAACATAATTTACAAACTCATAAACTTCAATGTTTGTCCTTTTTTTAAATCTCTTTTTTAATAGTTTATAAAAGAATCAAGTAACAGTTAGATATTTAAGGTTATAACCACATAAATACAAGAGACAGTTCTAGGCAAAATTTTTAAAATGACTAATGATTTTAGGTGTATTGATATTTGGTTAGCATATTGGAGACACTTAAAGGGTGAATAATCGTTTGCTTGTTGTAAATGAGCATCTTGTAAGGTGTTCATAGTAAGCTGGGCATGCAGATATGTGGATACCTAAAAATCGTTCAAAAGTCTTGGCCAACAAGTACATGTACACTATACACAGTGTTATTTGAATGCGTAATTTGCGAAGTGTACATAGCTCCATAAGTGATTTGCAAATTATGCAAACCCTCAGATGCTGATGCTAAAGGAATGGTTGGTAGGAAACTGTATATGTGAAGGAGGGAGGTTTTCAGGGAAGACTGGAATCCATTGCTGCATAGCTCACAATATCAACTACAGTGTCTGCACATTTTATACATTTTACAAGGATTCCAGCTACAGAAATATTCTTAAATATTTTTAAGCAGAAGGAAATTCCCAAACAAAAATATGAACCTGTAGCTAAAGAGTTACCTAAAGAAAGATCTCCCATATATACGTACATGTGCGTGTGCATGTGCATGTGCGTGTAGCAGGGCAGTTAATGTTGTCTATGTGACCTTAAATGTAGTTACATAATTTTCAAAATTTTCCACATTGTAACCTACATGTATATATGTATCCTACAATTATATATATTTATGTATATGTAACTATGCATATACATATAAACTATACATTTTTATATGTGTGTATGTATGTAGATACACACACATGCAATTACATATAATTATATTCAGGTTCTCCAGTTGAGTGTATAGTATTAATATTTTTGTGGTCACTGGGTTGAGCCTATTGTCTTGGATGTTGTAAAAAAACAGTTAAAATTGTCTTAGTGAACCTGACTAAATATTAGCATACTTTCATTTTATTAGTTTATTCTGTACCCAGTAATTCTAGCCCTGATTATGGAATTTGGAAGAAGTGTGTGTCCCCCCACTCAAAGGAAAGTTGCGGTGTTCTCAAAGATTCTTGGTTGGCTGGTTTTCTGACCAAAGTATCTAAATAACCTTTTGCATACCTGATCTAAAACTAAATTAGTCTTGTTAAAGGCAAGAGTTTTTGTGGAACAACTGTATGGTTGGCATAGATTTAGAGAAGCTTTTGGGTATCACAATACTCTTCCTTGAGTCTCTGCACTAACAACATAACTCCTGTTCATTTCAAGCCATCAGAAATCTTAACACGCCTATTTTTACTGCTTGCAGAAATATTTAAAATTGGAATAGGAAAGACTAACCTTTGAAAAACAATAACCTATTGTTTTACCACAATGAAGAAGAACATGAATGAAAAATGTTTTTCAGATTTAGCTGTTCCTTGTCTAAGAAATTAGTGGATGATAATAGAATTTGAAACTATAAATGAAATGCTGATCTATTTATATTAACAGAGATAACATTATTAACTTACAATATTTACAACAATACTATGCTGATCTAATTTATCTGACTGTGGGCCAAAGCATCTATTGTTTCAAAAAATACATAAAAACAATACTAAAAGAAAATGATAAAATATTTAAAGTATATTCAAGGAAAATAAGTTAATAAAACACATAGCAAACATTAAAAGATAATTCAGTACCATTTGGTATTTGTCAACTTGAATACATTGTATATAATTAATTGTAAGCAGTGAAAATTGCTGAAGTATAAAAATATGATTCAGTCCAGCATGGCTTTCTTACTAATAGTATAATATTTTTATTGTCTAAGATAACATAAAAACATTGTAAATTATACATAAGGAAACTGCAATAAAATGATCAGGTTACATCTGAAAACAGTTGTAAGTTATTAGCATGAGAGACAGAGGCAGAGGAAGGGGGTTATTAGCAAGATGTCAGTAGCAATTCCAGGATCAAGTTTATATTGTGTTATATAGTTCAACTAAGACCAAAATCCCTTTGTTTCACATTCATTGAATTTCATTTCCAAATCTGGGTACCATTCATTTTTTTAATTAAATAATCTGGGACAAATGAATGCTGATATTTTTAGTAAAGTACTACAGTATTTTTCCTTTTTTGAAACCCTATCCAGTTTTCTTTAGATTGTTTGAGGTCTGAGAATAACCATGTTTCAACCAGTTCCAGGCTTTTCTTACACACTGGACTAGGATCTCTGATATAAATCACATGATTTTTTACATTTAAACACATAAGAAGTCTTTCTGTTCAGAAATAGCCCTGTGAAGTTGGTGAGAGTGCTCAGATCTGTTGCTTCTGGTTTCAGATGCGGCTCGAGATTCCCAGCCCACAATTCAGCACGTACCTCTTATACTGGTAGTCTGAATAACAGGGGGAAAAGGATAACAAGCTTTGTTGAAAGAGAAAAAGGGTGCATCTACATGTCACCCTACGGCGACGTAGTGACACAATATGTCTTTGGGTATAGCATGCAGCTATGGTGATATAGTGGTGAAATTTAACCATGTGCCACATACATGGCACAGTACCAACCTGTACTGTGCTGTGCTTTAGTACTTCCAAAGGAAAGTACTAAAGCGTGGTGCCATGGCAACATTGCCATATGCCAATGTGTAGACATGTCCAAGGACTCTAAAAAGAGAAACAGGAGGGAGAAGGGGTATATAGAGTGAGTAGGCATTGGGGGAGCATGAAAGTTTGAGCAGGGGTTTTGGGGAGGGTTTTAGTAAGACAAGGACAGTTTGGAGTGACAGAGAAAGCTTCTTGTGCAAATAGATACATATCCCTGAGATCAAGCAGACTGGGGCTGTGCATAGGGACTGGATGGAAGGGAGGTTAGTGTCTCTGTGCCAAACCATTATACTTGAAACGTTCTCTGTGCATTACTGCCTCTGATCCATAAAGACAGCAACACTTCTCAGAAAAAGCTAGGTGACTGTGGCATTGATGTCTACACAGTCAGATGGGTGGCAAATTGGCTCCATAGTCACACCCAGACAGTGGTGGTGGACAGGTCATTTTTGACCTGGAGGGATGTGGGCAGTGGAGTTACCCAGGGCTCAGTCCTTGGGCCTGTGCTATTCAACATCTTTAACAGCGACTTGGAGGTGGGCATGGAAAGCACACTGTCCAAATTTGCTGATGACAAAGATGTGGGGAGAAGTGGGCATGCTGGAGCGGAGGGACAGAATCCAGCTAGATCTAGACAGGTTACAGAGGTGGGCGGATAAGAATAGAATGGCATTCAACACAGACAAGTGCAAGGTGCTGCATCTGGGAAGAAGGAACCTGCAACACACCTATAGGCCGGGGAACACCCTTCTCAACAACACAGTGGCTGAAAGGGATCTTGAAGTCATTGTTGACTCCAGGATGGGCATGAGCTGCCAATGCGAGGAAGCAGTCAGTAAGGCTAACTGCATCATGTTGTGCATCTACAGGTGCATCACATACAGGTCCAGGGAGGTGATCCTCCCCCTCTATGCGGTGCTGGTCAGGCCACAGTTGGAGTACTGCATCCAGTTTTGGGCACTGCACTTCAAGAGGGATGTGGCTAATCTTCAGCTGGTCCAGAGGAGGGCCACTTGCATGGCCAGGCCCTATGAAGATAAACTAAAGAACCTGAATCTATTCAGCCTCCACAAGAGAAGAATGAGAGGGGATCTGGTGGCCATCTATAAACTCATCAGCAGACCAGCAGAAAATAGGTGAGGCTCTGTTCCCCCCAGCACCACCTGGGATAACAACGAATAACGGCCACAAATTAATTGAGAGCAGGTTCAGGCTTGATATCAGGAGGCATTAATTTACAGTTAGGGCTGCCAGGCTCTGGAATGGGCTCCTAAGGGAGGTGGTGCTCTCCCCTGCCTTGGAGGTCTTCAAGAGAAGGCTTGATAGATATCTGGCAGGGGTATTATGATCCCAGCACTCATTCCTGCCCCCGGCAGGGGGTCGGACTTGATGATCTGTTCAGGTCCCTTCTGACCCTAGAAACTATAAAACTATGAAACTTTGGTGAGCCTTTTGATGGTTGGCTCAGAGAACCCTAGCTCCCTCTGGATGTGCTGCTTTAGTGATGCTTCTGGAGCCCCATGAAGCATCAAGACTACTGAAATTCACTCTATTCTGTGTAGATAACTGACCGATTCTGTTCCATTTTGTAAGAGTTGGCATGTACCAAATGCTGCCTCTTCGTTGTATTGCATTCTGTATATTAGATGGTTTCTGCTGCTCTCCCCAGAGACTGCTGTAGTTCAGTAGTGCTGCAGTTCAATGCGTCCAGTTTGTATTGTGTTTCTGGATAAAAGCTGCTGTGTAAGTAAAAATACTACTACAGCTTACTCTTAAAATATTCTACTTAGTAGGACTTAACATTAAGCCTATCCAAGGCAGCAAATATTCACTTTGGATTTGGCTAATTCAGAGGGACAGTGATTTGATTTGGTGGTTCAAATCACTGTCCTGATTCGATTTGGCTGATTCGGATTCGGAGATTTGGCCATAGACTATAATGGGGAATCACTAAAATACCTATAACTTTGTCATTTTTTTTCAGATTCAGATGAAAGCAGCAGGGATGGTAGCCCCTCCTGAGGGCATGAAGCCTGCCAAATTTCAAGGAGGTAGGTGTAAGGGTATCTGTGAAAGTGCACCTCAAACTGTTGAAAGCAAAACTCGTATTATTTGTGTGTGTTAAGGCAGAATGGGATGAATGCACTAGGGATGGTAGCCCTTCGTGTGGGCATGAGGCCTGCTAGGTTTCAGGCAGAGTGGTGCAGGGGTTTCTGTGCAAGTGCACCTCAAGGTTCTGAAAGCAAATTAAAAAAGCAAAGAGGTGCAGAGTGAGAAGGGTGTTTGCTGCAAGCCTTCCGAATCTCTCCAAATTGATTCAGAGGCTCCAATTCAATCTAGACATTTTAATGGGTCTCCTGATTTGATTTGAATTTGGAGATCTGGCCACTGAATCAGGCTGAACCTCCTCCAAATTGAATCGGCTACTGAAGGTTCGCACAGTCCTACTTAACATGGTCCTGCAAGTTGAGCTGAGGGTTTGTCTGTTGGTGATGACTTGTAGTGCCATTGACTCCTATGGAGATTTCACTGAGCAAAGGATCTACTTGCATGAATCTGATATCAGGACCTAGGCTTACATTTCAGTATCTGCTTTCTTGGGATTATCTGCCTGGGCCAGTTGTGGGCCTCTTAGGCTGCTGCAAGTCCCCTCCAGCAAATCTTCCTTGTACTTTTGGCCTTGTGTATCCCTAACTCCCTCCTCCTGTGCTTTGGTCATTTCTTCTTTGTTTCAGATCTTAGATACAATGATCATATCAAGCCACTTAGTTAGGTTAGAGCAGTACCTTGAAAGAACCATATGATCAATGCAGCAGCCTATGTAGTTGAAAACTCTCTTTGTCTCTCTTGTGACACAATTCGTTGTTACAGGAGTCATGTGTCAAATAGTTATTGTTGTTAAACCATTGCTTCATTAAATATTTTAAAATCTACGCGGCTTGAAGATTTACAGGAGAAGAGGTGATATCAACTTGCATATATCTAAGGATTAGGCAAGTGGCAGCCTCATGGAATAAAGGAACTATATAAAAGCTATCACCAGTGACTTGCTGCATACTTCAGGAGGATCATTAAATCAAGTCACAATTATTTATGTAATATTTACATTGTGACACTGGAGTTTCTTTTCACTTCTACATCTAAAAAACTTCACTGAAGCCCATGCATACCAGTTGTGGCAAAACTGTGTTCCACAATTAGTCATTAAAAATGAAACAACACAGCTTGAAGTGTTTCAGTTTTATCAGAGGTGTAATAGGGCAGCTCTGTGCCCTCGGCAGAGGAGGCACATAGGATGACTACCAGGCTATCAGTAGCAACATGGTCAGCCAGCAGTTGCAGCAGCTGCTATTTCTGTGACCCCCTGCCCTCTCCAACTACCTGGAGCTGCTGCTCTTGGTTGCCCTCTCCCCACTTAGTTATGCTACAGGATTTTATTTTCTTTTGGGGAATAGAGATAAAACAGGAGGATACTTTCTTCAGACTTTAACATCCTATTGAACAATTTTCTGGTTCTTTCTTGACCTCAACAAATTATATACCGGGAAGCTGAAGACAACTGAACTCATCTCTTGTCCATGGTCACCAAAAGTTGGTTCTGCCCCCTTCCCCTATGCCTTTTCTTTTCTTGAACAAAGGGCACTTACAGAAGTTACATTTTTTACATGGCGAAGCCCCTGAAAGTGCTCTACAGCTGTAACATAACAAATGTTCATGGCTTCAGAGTGCTTTTAAAATGGCTGATTGTGTGAAAATGTAGCCCTCATCTGATAAAGTATCAAAAAGGGTCGCTCTAAGGCAGAACACCTTAGGGATCTGTCTACAGGTTCCCTGCAAAATTTAATTTTGGGTGATTCTGCCCAAATTCCATGTGACTTTGCTGGGCTGGGCTATTGCTCAGGTGGACAGGCACCAGCCTACCCCTGCCCCCAGGGCTGTTACAGAAAAGATACAGTCTCCTCCTAGTGAAGTGGGGGAGGGAGCCCCCCAGCTGTGTTTGGCCCCTCCTGGCTACCCCTGTTGGGATCTTGGGGGGAACTGGGCTGGGCCCATGAGGCAAGGAGAGCTCCCTTTCCCCCTCCCACTCCTCATGTAAGTGTCTTGACAGTGGCAGAGGCTGCCACATTTGCAGCTGGGGGCCTGGCCTAGCTCATGGGCCTAGCCTAGCTCCCTGCAAAACCCCAGTAGGGGTAGCTAGGCTGGGCGCATGTGACAGGGGATTCCGTTCCTTCCCCCGCCTGAGGATCTTGACAGTGGTAGCCATATCTGCTGCACCCAGGGCTGGGGCAGGAAGGAGGGGAAGGGAGCTCCCCCCATGTGTTTTTGGCCCAGCTACCCCTGCTGAGACCTTGAGGGAAGCAGGGCTGGGCCGATGAGTTGACGGGGCTACATTCCCCTCCGCTTCCCCGCTCTGGGCTTGGCAGCCTCTGCTACTGTCAGGATGCTTGCACAAGGCATGGAAGGGAAACAGAACACCTGCCCCACACCTCACAGGCCTGGCATGGCTCCCCGCAAGACCCCAGCTGGGAGATCACATGCTGCAGGGAGGGTTCCATCTTTCTCCCCTCCCACCTAGCTGTTGCTGACAGTTAACAGCTGGCAGGGGTTGAGTTAGAGGGGTGGTCTGGCAGTGTCCTTGGAGGCCGCTAGAGTGCCCCCACCTGTTGGCCAAGACCAGTGCAGGCAAGCTCTGAGAGAATACCTGTTGGGTTCAATGGCTCTCTAACTCATGGCACTTAGTGTAAAGTGCCATAAGTTAAAGCGCTTCCCCAACAGGCTGCTTGCACTTGGGTAAGCACCCAAAATGAAGCACTTCTTCCTACAATGCTCCATAAAATCCTCTTGTTGGCATAATCTGAACCTTTCTTGTACACTACTAAAATGACGCATTTCCATTTTCAGTTTCAAGCTAAACTTCCTAGTTATGCATTTATTTCTTTATCTTGAGAATATTGGTTTTGATGGGACAGCTACTGCCGATCCACAGTAGAAGTTTTTCTTTTTTCTTTTATTTAAGTTTCTTCATCATCTTGGAGTCTAGATGTCATTTCTGATAAATCTGTAAAATGCCTCAGCCTTCATAGGTCTTGTAATTGTTCATTGTTCCATGTGCACTTTATAAAGTATGTCCATCAGCCCAATGCTGAAAAGTATTCATAACCCATTGCATTGTTTTGTAATGGAAGCACTTACTTCAGTCACTGTGTATCATGCCTGTAAATGATTTTTAGAGAAGTGCCCTGCACTGCAAATTCATCTAAAGTTGGCACAAAAAGTTGTCTATTAAAATATAGTTTATGCTCACGGAACATTGACAAATTTCATTTTACTGCAGATATCATTACTGTTGGTGTTTTTCTTCAAGCCCTAGACTTAAAATAGAGTGACTATGGTCAAATCTAAGCCTTCAGAATTAAAACAAATGCATCTTGTTCTCATGGTTGTGGAGAGACTTGACACTGGGACCCAAATGCATCCTAAAGCCTCTAAAACCAAAAAAGCTGTCAACCCATCACACATTGGTTGTTTTAAAATAATCTCATAATTTTTAGGCTATGGGAGCATAATTCATGACACTAGTGACATAATACTAGTGAGGTGAGCTGCTACTTGTTTGGAGTGTGATTGGGGCTTTTCTGTGAGGAGGAGATGTTAGGAATATCTTCTCACCATTGAATTCCTGTCCAGGGCCAGGGTCTCTTAGGTGCCCTTAGTGCTATACAAAAAGTACTAGGCTTTAGCAATGGCCTCGTTGGTTCAAAGTACTGGGAACATGGCCCAAGAGACAGTTGTTTTTTTGTTTGTTTGTTTTTAATAATTTTCTCAGTGCAGGTTTCCTTTGTTGCATCATTGCAAGATGTCCTAGAAGTATCTTCTAGCCATCATTTGCTTCAACATGTACTTGCTTTCTGCTGGCAACCGTTAAAGTAAGATTGGACTGTCTCTCCTCCCCATATCTCAGTGAAATCTATGATCCTTGCATGCTCCATACAGATTCACAAGGTATGGTTGCTGAAACACCTAGCAGAGCACGCAACTTCATAAGCCTGGACTCACAAATATAGTGCAACTGGCAGTGCACCACCATATAAGTGGAGAAGTGATGGCCAGTCACCATGGCTTCAGAGAATTAGAAACCACATAGTAAAGAAAAACAGATTGAATCAGTTGTGAAGCAAATCATTATGAGAGGGCAATAGGAGCACTGGAAGCAGCAGAGAATTATCTGAAATAGAGTCACATCCCGGTGTCCTACACTGTGCCGAAACTTTTCTGAACTAAATCAGCCCGAGATTAATTTAATTCACTTTCAAGGTGAATTATATAATTCTCAAAAAGTTGATAGACAAATTAGGGAAAAAGGAGTGGTATGAATGCAGGATATTTTCATCCTGAAAAAAAATGAGAAAAACAATCTCTCCCTAAATAAATCCTAACTAAAATGGCTGGAAATCTTGTGAATACAATATGTGTATGTGTTTTTGTGTTGAAGGGGAGACTGCATTATTTCCTGATTTTAATTGTATGCGTCAAGGTACTGTAGATGTTATGTCAGCTTCAGTCTCAGTCTAAGAAGCTTATACATGTGAAATTGTAAAACAGTGTCTAATAAAAATATCTAATCATTGTTTGCAATGTTGAAATAATGTTGCATCTGTGAGGTCCAGGATATATGCAAGAGGCAAGGATTTTTGTTTATCATCTCTTTTATTGAACAAACTGCAGGGTTAGGATAGGCATAGGCTAGCTTTTGAGTACCTCAATACTCTTCCTTGAGATTCTGGGAGAGAAACAGGAGAGCCTGTCAAAAATAAGTCAATTCAATTTGAGTTCGCTTTGAATTTTGGACTGAGTTTGGGGTCCATTCCTATCCAGCTTGTACTGTTTCGTGATTAGCAATCCTGGGTTTCCATGTTTAAAAATGTCAAATTCTCTGATTAAAAGCCCCCAAATCCATGTTCTTCCGTTATGTGTATTGATATATTTATAATTTTAAAGCATTTGGAAGCCTACCAGTGCTTCAATCATTATAATAAAATAAATGATAAATACCTATATATTTTAGTGGTTTATTTTGGATTTTTTTATCATGGAAAATCAGAGCTTCCCCCACTGCCTTCACTCACTAGGATGCTGGTCAAGCTGTGACTATCCCCATCACTGCTTTGTGATGCTGAGTAGCCCTGATATGCTGGTGCCTGCCCCCACCCATGCCATTGCTCCTCACTCCCAAAGCACAGCACCCCATCCCTGCAGATGCCCCTCACTCCTGATGTTCAGTCCACTACCCCCACCCTCCACCCCTGCCAGTACACATGGTGCCCCCAGCTCCATTCACCTTCTGTCCACACCTTCCAGACCCAAGCAGCTCCTTGCAGCCTGGATGGCTTCCAAACTACAAAGGGAAACCCATGGTTTCCTCTAAAGGAGGAAATCTGCATTTTTCTCCTTTAAGGGAAAAAATCTACATTTTTCTGCAGCAAACAGGAAACCCAGATCCCTGTTCATGATATATGTACTCGAATGGCTGAATGTGACTTACTGATATATTTCTAAAGTGTGGAGGTCACAAGAAGATTATGAAAATTAAGTAAGTGTTAGAGTTCTTCCAGTTCCTTATTCTAAACAAAGAAAATCAAATGTTTCAAATTTTCATACTAAAGTACCCATTTCTCTCAAGGGAAATTTTCTTACTAAAGTACACAAAGTTTCCCAAGAGAAAGTCTGTTCATGGATGTCTATTCTGTAAAACTTCTTTTAGAAGAAACTGTTGTTTTTGAACCTGCTTACATTTTGTGAAGGGCATTTCATGCCGCAAAGCTTGTATAACATCTGTCCCAACTATATAGTTGGTCCAATAAAATATTACCAAAAAAACCTTGCCTTTCTCTTTTTTTGGGTATTTTAGGGAACAATCTGTTGCTTGGAATGGAATTGGAGGTCAAAATTTGTTTTGAATTTGACATGGAAAAACAGATACTGGATACAGCCCAAGGCTTGACTGGATGCCTTTTATATTAAAAGGAGATTATAAAATCAAAAACTACAGCATATCTTTTATTTTTGTTTTTAATATGAAAAATCAAAGCTTACACATAGACAGAACAGAGAAAGTTACAGTGATGCCAGCATAGCCTGTTTTAACATTGCCAGACTGTTAAAGAATAGTTTGTCTGCATATTTTATCCCATGATTAACCAGCTCCACAAAGAGGATAAGCATAAAGTTGCTATTTTTAATCATTCCATTTATTGTCATATTTTCTCATCATTTGGTGGGGGGTGGGGAACAGCAGTTTGTGTTAGACAAAAAGTTTTTTTTTTCCTTTTCCATTGGAAAAATTCATGTTAATTATTCTTCTGCACCTGCCTAATGGGGCTGAAGTAATTCAATTGTCATATTGTTGTAGATTGTTGCTTTGTGTAATGTATCACCCCTGCTGTTTCACTTAAAAAAATTCTATACTCCTCCATTATTCAGCAAGGCCTAATGATTATTTCAGCATTTGTACATGCTGCACTGTTGTTTTGATTTTAATTGACTTCACTTTTTTAATTAAGTACACTGGTTTTAACACTGTTGTTGACATGCATGGTTTTGTCTTTATCAGGATTTGCTTCCATTTGCATTCTGTATCTATGGACATTTTATTTAGATTTATTCTAAAGGAATGGATGGATATGAATTCTGAAAGGTTTGTTATCAACCCTAACAACTCATTTCACATATTATTCCTATCTAATTGATCTGAAAAATGTAAAAATATGCTGAAAATACTGATTTTGCTTTTAAAATATATAAATGGTTTTAACAGTGTTTTTAAATATGGTGTTTGCAACCTATTCTTTTATTTGCATGGGTAAACCGAAGTTGATTTATATACAATTTGAACATATCCATTACATATCTTTAATCATACACATTTAAAAATATATATTTGATTTGTCCCCCACTGAGCCTTCAAACAAACTGTGTTATATTGGGAAGGTGCACATGTGCATTATTTACCTATATACTTGTGGTCCGGCACATCTACTCGAACTACTTAAAATTAAGCAACAGTAATCTGTTCCAAGAATAAATTGTTTCTTCCAATCCTTAAATAACTACTGACAGCACATTTAAAATGGTTGCCCCAGCTTTTAGAATATGATAGTCAATGGCTGTATCATAGACATTATGATCTTTAAGTGCTGTTTTAAACAAAATCCTGCTATTGGAACCCATTCAGGTGCTCCCTTTTCAAAGTATGTTTAATCCATTTGTCACAGTATAGTAAAGAATGAGCTAAAAGTATTTTTTACTTGAAATATTAAACCTTGCTAGGGCTTGGAGACAGGGCTACTGTCTGAACATTTGCACCGGAAATTTAGAATGCGTAGAAGCAAAAGTGGTCATAGCATCATAGCAAAGTAGGGCAGAAAGCGACCTCATGAGGTCGTTTAATCCAACTCCTTGCTCAAGGCAGGATTATCGCTGACTAAACAATCCCAGCCAAGTGTCTGTCTAACCTGCCCTTGAAAGTTTCCAGGGATGTAGCTTCTACAAATTCTCTTGGTAGCAAGTTCCAGTGCTTGATCACCCTCATAGTCAAAAAGTTATTCCTAATCTCCAACTTAAATTTCCTTTGCTGCATCTGGCAGCTGTTGCTCCTACAATAATGCTGAACATTTCCCTCCCCCACCCCCACTTTTTGAACCAAAACCTGCCATAACCTACCCTCTAAAGTTGTAAAGCCACTAAAAAGTAGTGCATTTTAGGGAAGAGATTGCCTGAGTACTTATATTTCTATATTGTTAGAAAACAGGCATACATGAATGCAACAAATGGGACCTGGCTGCTGTTCAGTCATTCAGGGTCAGAAGATAAGGATGAGGCCCCATATGCGTTTATTTGTTACAGGCTTGTTGTCACAGCGCTGATTGTTGATGAGCCACAGGATTTATATTTAACCTTGCCTTCTGCTTGTTGTGTTTGCCTTGGCTCTATTAACGTAAGTGTCATGGTGGTGATGGCATGAACAGAAGATGACTAGTGTGACCTCACAAGTGAGACCCTGACCCTGAGTAGGACTTCAGTGAAGAGATTTCCCTGGCACCTCTTCCTCACAGGAAAGCTCTAAACACACACCAACAAAGGAGCAACTCTCAAAACTCGGAGACAGTCAGCATGCTTGAGAAGGCCAATATGATGTGTAAGTCTGAGATGCTGCATTTCTACAAAATTTCAAGGATAGTTTTAAATATTTGTTTTGTTTCAGGAATTCTGTTCTAGGAATATATGAACAAAGAGATTTTCTGAGTCTGCTTAGACTTTAGCTACCTCATTGTGCTGAAAAATGGTGTCCATGTTAATAGAATTGAAGGTCTATGGTGTTTATTTTCCTAAAGTTTTATTGCCACAGGGCCTTTGTACATGCCACTAAATTGGCCTTTAAAGAGGCTTAAATGCCCTTTTGCACTGCTTTAATGGTGCTGCTGTTTACACTGTTGGCGGTGTATTGTGCTTTAAGTGACTTTGGGAGGTAGCAAACTAAAACACCTCCAAGGTGTTTTAGTTTGCTACCTAACAGCAACAGCTGCAGAGGGAAGCACTGGGCTCCTGTGTAGGCAGCCCGTGCAGGCAGGCTTCACTGAAGGAAAAAAAAGAGCAAGCCTGATCTTTTTTTTTTCCCTCCCCGGAGCCTGCCTGCTTGGCTCAGCTATGTGGGGGCCTGGTACTTCCCTCCGCAGCTGTGGTGCCCCCCCAGGGCTGCCCGAGCCAGCTGCCTGCAGGTGGGTGCCACCTGGGGGGTGCTGCTGTGGAGGGAAGCACCGGCGGCCCCCTGCAGCTCAGGGACCGCTCATCCCGCTGGCAGCTCACCCACCTCCCTCCCCCCCACCACTAGAGAGGCAGGTAAGGATCAGGCCCGACCCTTGTGTACACACCACAGGAGTTTACTTCACTTTAATTTTCCCTAAATCGAAGCAGTGTTTTTAAAAACCTACCACTTCAATTCAGGGAGAATTAAACCAAAGTAAATCCCCACGATGTATATAAGCAGCCACAGTTATTGGCAAAACTAGTGGGTACCAGTTTCCTCTCCTATCCCATTGAATGTTCCTTCTCCCTCCCAGTTCACTTTTAATCAGACTCTCAGAACTGTTAATCCCTTTGCTTCCTGACAATTACTGCAGAGGGCTATGTATTTGTTGGCGGGTTTTATACCGGTCAGTGGGAGTTATGAAATACAAATGGTAACAAAAAGATGTATATTTAGCACAAACATTGCAAGGCAATGCATCCTCACTCAGGCCCAAGGTTGGTAACAAGTCCCTGCACAGAGAGGAAGCAAGGTAGATGGTAAGACATTTTCTATTTCTGATCTCACCTCAAGAAATCATCAAGAAGCATAATAAACTTAGATCTCATAAAATCCTTACACAGATTAATGAAATCCTTACATAATACACAATAAAATTTCATTTCAGCATTCTAGTTCATAAGCCATGATTGAAAAAGGGCTCAGTGCAGAATGGAAAGAGACTGCAAATTCAGAGCATTTTCATGAATGACGTCATTTGTTTAGCCCCCATAATAGAATGCACAGCCACATGTTAGGTACCTAGCTTCCCTATACAGTGGCTGCATACACAAGTACTAGATGACTGCACAGTAACCAGTTTCCAAACACTGCACAGTAACCAGTTTCCAAACACCTTTCTGGTGATGCTGACTGAGCAGTAGCTTGTTACTGCTGCACAGTAGCGTCACATCATGCTTCATGCCCCACAATACTACTGAGCAAAAGTGATAAGTTACTGCACTGTAGTAATGAGCTACTGTGTAGTTAGCATCTCATGTAGATGTGGCCAGTGTATGAGGAGAGTTGGGCACCTCCAAATAGGGTCCACAGAAAACAGCATCCTAAGCAGCCAAATAAATGAGCCAATTGGGAAATGTCTAGAACAGAGGGAAACAATCTTCAACTACTTAATTTGAACCATTTTTTTCATTTTCTATCACCAAAAAGAAATACTGAAAAATAGTTTTGTTCAACAAAAATGTTCTATTGAAACTGAAATGAAATATTTTGTTTCTAGCTCATGTAAGAAAACAAAGGGAACGAAGGGGTAGGAGTTTCAAAGGAGGAGAAAAAGCAGTCCCCCTTTTGTGCAAAAACTCAGGGATTATTACACTCTTGCAAGTTGTGAAATGTCTGGGTTCAATTGCATTCTATTCCTGAGGAGATATGAACTGACATCTACTTCTTAGAAGATGGCCCTGACCACCAGGCTGTAAAATGCTCCAGAAGTGAGAAGTCAAGCTTCAAATCTACGATCTGCCTGATTTAGAGTAGGGATTTAAACCGAAGTTTTACTCTTCTTGATGTGTCTAGATACATTTACTATGCAGAGACTAGCTACAGAGTAAATGTTGTTTGTCTACATGTGTGCCCCTATTAGGTTGGATTAAACTAATTTACTCCACAATAGGATAGTACTTGTACTGCTATTTACAAGTACTGTTTACAAGTACTATCCTGCTGGAAGGTTAAAAAAAACTCCATGGTAGCATACATGTAGATGCTGACCTGATGGCTGGGGCAAGAGGCTGCTTCATTGTAGGGGCTGCCTGTTAGCTAAGCCCTCACTGAAGCACCCTCATGCCCCAGCCAACACCTCCACAGCACATTGAGCTGGGGAGAGCAGCATCAAATTGGCAGGCTGGCCCCCTGGCCCCCTTGCCAGCCTGGGTTGCTCTGATCTGGCTTAGCATGCTGCAGTCCCAGGCACACATGTAAACATTTACCTGGGAGCAATAAACTCCAGTGGAATAAGCACCAGAGTCTATTGCATCACATTAATATGCACATGTAGACATGCCCCTCAAGTACTAATCAGTAGGGCTATGCAAAATTTCACTGGCCATTTTGTTTCAACAGTGTTTCAACTCATTTTGAGGTCAGAACAGCAAAATCAAAATGAAACAAAGGGCTGCGAAACAGCCTCGAAACAAAACGAGACTAGTCAAAATGTTTCAAAAGTTGAAATGTTTTGACCATAGCACCGGGGGAATGAACTCAGCCCATTTGGGCTGACTTCCCATCCCCAGTGCTAGATAGCGCTGGGGTCCAGGAGTCAGCCCATCTGGGCTTCTTCCCATCCCCTGAACTAGATTTTACCAGGGGTGGGGAGTCAGCCCAGTTGAGCTGACTCCCTGTCCCCAGTGAAACATTGAAACACTGTCAAAACAACCTTTCTGTTTCAACAGAATGGAACAGAACAGCTGTTTTAAATCTAAATGAAATTTGAAACAGAACTCTGTTCCATCGAACCGTCTAAACACAAGGCAAAATAGAATGGTGCCATTTTACACAGCCTTACTAAACAGGATGAAGAGTATTTTTAGGTAGAATGCTCTCCATCCCTCCTCTTGGAGCTGTTTTTGCTTTGTATAAAATATTTAACTAAGCACCGAAGATGAGCATAATAATGACTCTCTAATCTGGTGTTTAGACCACTCATGCAACACATGAGATATCTGAGTTTCAGTTCTTGGCCTAGTGAATGTTTAAATATTATATAAAGTGGAGCAGTTTGAACATCGAAATCACTATTGCTGCATAGCACCTTGTTGCCAAGCAGCTGGAACACATTTCTGGGGGGATGAAGAGACCCAGGTTCTAGGCCTCCCCAAACCATAGGAGACTTGAACTCATACCTTTTGCAAAGGGACCCAACCATGGGCTAGGGATTGTTCCAGTGCAATTTCCAGTCTTTCTTTAGAAGCCGACCTACTAGGTAGCACAGAGGAAAAGATATGTGAGGCCAGCAGAAGAAACATAATCAGAGGAAGGGTGGCTTTCTGAGATGGTTCCTAACCTAAACAAGAGAAGGTTATAGGGTCTAGCCTGGGTCCCTTCCCCCAGTAGGTTAGAAACCATCCTAGTGCTGCTTATCCAGAAAGCAGGACAGATGTGCACCATCTAGGCTAACTGAATAAGAGAGGCATAAGCTTTTGTGAGCAACAGCTCACGTCATCAGATGGTATGAAAGGACATGCAGAGAACAAACTATTAAATAGAAGGAGTGACTTAAATAGAAGAGACAGGCAAGGAGAAAAATAAGAAGAAAGGGCAGTGCTTAGAAAGGCAGAAGGATAGGAGATAACAACAAAGCAATTTGTGGGTGTAAACAGACGTGACAATATTTGCCTGATCTGGCCACAGAAGACAGTTTATAGCTGTGAGCAAACACAAGTGCATGGCTGCAGACAGCTTAAAAAACAGTCAATTGGATGAAAATCAGCCCCCTCATTGCATGCAAGGTCAGATAAAGATATTTTAAAATGGAGTGTTTCCCGTAACTACTATGTGCTTTGCTTACCAGCCTCAAGCTGTTTTCAGAATGGGAAGGGGGGAAAAGGGAGCAGAAGGAATTCAATCTGGGGGGTTTTCAGCCACTGCTGGAGGGTGGGGCTAGAGTATTGGAGCTCCCCTGAAGTGCACGGCTCCAATTCATCCACCCCTCCCTCCAGTACCAGTTGGGGAACCCCTAGAATGAGCTCTCTCTGCTCCCTTTCCCCTCTCCCATTCTGAAACAGGGACAGGCTGGGAAAAAGGAGGGGTCATTGCTAGGGGAAACTGGCTACAGGCCAGCAGCTAAACTCCCCTCCCCCTGGAACCAACAGTGAACTCGTATTTGGTTGGGGAGGTTGTTGTAAATCTTCCTGCAAAGCATTCTCATTTACAGCTGGGAGTTGCACTTCTATCTGCACCCAAAAGCTAATCCAGGTACTGGGATAAGAATCTATAGTCTCTGTTTAGACAATACTTAACACAATCTAGTCTGTAAATGATTTCTTGTTCCACAATTCTCTATTCAAATCAGTTTTCAAAATTATGTTGGTTAAGAACAGCTATTCTGAGGTTAGCAATGTGACTTTTAGGGAGGGTGAAGTGTTTTGCCTTAGGTTTTTGTGTATTTCTGCACTTGATGTCAGATCAGTGTTCATTCATTCTGTCATTTAGGATCACCTGGTGAAGGTGCATGCGACAGTGGTAGAGAAGCAGGTAAGTATAACTCAGATATTCTAATATGTATTATTTTGGTTCAATAATGATGTGTGGTGGGCTAGCTGGTGGTAGCTTGACCCGAGGTTTTGAAAAATTAAAAAATGATTGGTGGGGGAGGATTTCCTTTTCCCCATCAATCAGGCCCTGGAAAAGGAGAAGGCTTGCCCCCCGCTCACCCAGGGGCCAGGTAGGGAAACCGGACCTAAGAGTAGACTCACCTCTCATGTCCCCTGATTGGTCCCAATAGCCATCTGGGGAGGATAAAAGAGGCAGCACACCTGGCTCCAAGAAAAAAGATGATGAGAGATGAAGGAGAGGAGTCCTGAAGAGCTGGTGAGAGGTGGCCAGCGGGGTGGAGCCTGAGAAGAGCCCTAGAGCCTAGGAACTGCAGGTGATGGCTTGGGCTCCAGCTGCTCGGTGCATAGGCGGTGCATGGCAGATCCCCATCTGGGATCCAAGCCACAGGCAGTGGCTCAGGCATCCAACCCTCAGCAGCATGAGGCCAGGCTGCTTGGCATGTAGATGGCACATGGAGGATCCTGGAGGCACGAGAGCCTGGAGCCACAGGCAGCCACTCAGGCATTGATAGCTCAGTGGTAGAGTTCTCATCTGCCACATGGAAGACCTGCGTCTGATCTCTGGCTAAGGTACCAGAGGGGTGAACCAACCAGGGGGGACTGGAATCCCCACTGGGTAGAAGGGTTTCCTCCCCTCTTTCCCTGCCTGCCCCTCCAGGGTGCCTGTGCTTCAAATTCTGTGAGCCTACACCTCAAGTTTGTTGCTGATTTGCCTCTGCTAGATGTATATGTGTACCTTACCTTTACTGAATCCCCTCTTGTTCTCCTGTACCCATTGCCCTCCGCATGTGTGTGTCATATCTTAACCCAACTCTTTTCCTATTAAACCCATATATGGTTAAGTTCCAGTTGGTCTTGGCTCTGCTCTGTAGGGGATAGGAGGGAAGCGGCTAGCCCTCCCACTAGTACTCACTAGATCCCTTTAATAGGAGAGGGGGTGCCTTGCCTAAGTACCACCTGGGTTACAACTATGGTCTGTGCTAATGAGGGGTCACAGCTGACGCCTGGGTTATCTTAGTGACAATAAGAGTTAGGAAGTTTGTTACTAGAGACATGCCATTTGAGGTTGGGGGCACTCTGTAAACCCATAATCTAAACTCTGAATATAACTACCATCAACCCTGACTCATCACAAGACTTGTTAGGTAACAATGAGTCTTTACTTACTTCTGCTTTTCTGTGTTGACAGCTGCAGTAGTCATTGCTGCTTCTGCTACTTCAGTCCAAAAATCATAAAGCACTTTTACATGTGCTCTGTGGGTGGGGGACAGGGGTGTTTTAGTTAGAGCGGCTCTGAGAGCCACTCTGAGAGCTGTTTTAATTAAAGCACTTCAGCGTCTTGTGTATCAGCATCCCTGCCCTTCAAAATAGTGGCAGGGGCACTTGAACTCCAGCTCATTCAGTGAGCTTTAATTCAAGCACTGTCCACCACCATTTTGAAGCATGGGAACACTGATACATGAGACACAGGCAGCTGCTGGAGCATGGTAATTGCCATGCGCCAGCACTCTCAATTAATTGAATGTGCTCCAAAGTGCTGCAATTACAGCATGTGGAGCAGCCTTCATGCTCTTGTATAGGCACCTGAGTGGGGACTGTATCAGCCCCCCCACTGGGCCCCATTCAGGCCCCAGGGGAGGCACACCTAGGTCAAGGGTCAGTTAGAATCTAGTCAGGGAACTTCTGGAGGGCCTGGATGTATTTAAAATCAGCTGGTCCAGACGATCTCCACCCCAGAGTGCTGAGGGAATTAGCAGAGGTCATTGTGGGACGCCTAGCACGGCTTTACGAGCACTTCTGGTGCTCTGGTGTGGTGCCAGAGGACTCGAAAAGGGCCAATGTGGCTCCCATCTTCAAAAAAAGCGAGGAAGGAGGACCCAGGAAACTATAGGCCAGTTAGTCTTACCTCGATCCTAGGTAAGATTTTTGAGAGAATTATTCTGGCACATGTCCACAAGGGGCCAGCAGGGGAGATTATGCTTAGGGGCAACCAACACGGGTTCATTAGAGGCTGGTCCTGTCAGACCAAACTGGTGGCCTTCTATGACCAGATCACCAAATCCTTAGATGCAGAGGTATCAGTGGACATAGTTTTTCTGGACTTTCGGAAGGCCTTTGACACTGTCTCTCACCCCGTTCTCATTAAGAAACTGGGGAACTGTGGTGTCGACACCTACACAGTCAAATGGGTCACCAACTGGCTGGAGGGCCATTCCCAGGGGGTGGTAGTGGATGGAGGGATGTGGGCAGTGGGCTTGTGCAGGGCTCAGTCCTCAGGTCCACACTGTTCAACATCTTCATCAGTGACTTGGACAAGGGGGTAAAAAGCACCCTGTTCAAATTTGCTGATGACACTAAGATGTGGGGGG
>NW_017728886.1:208632531-208635313 GCF_001723895.1 Crocodylus porosus | reverse complement strand
TTTGACCCCAGTACTTTTTCCTGCCATGGCAGGGGGTCGGACTTGATGATCTGCTCAGATCCCTTCCAACCCTACTAACTATGAAACTATGAAACTATAGTATAAGATGGCAGCTCAGTGGAAACCAGACTGAGGTAGAGGAGAAAGAAGAGCAAGGAAAAGATGTGGCACACCTGCTTGCCTCAACTGAGAAGAGAATTGGCTTCAATAGAATGGTATCCTGGATGAAGTACTATCAAGTTTGCTGTGCTGACCTTGTCACAAGGGAGATATCCTAGACAAGGTGTATAATGCTCTTTCCGTCATACTGGAAAGTGGTGAGTACCAGGGTGGATATATGCATGGATTACAGAGATATTGGAGAACCTCTGTGTGCAGAAAGAAATAGGGTCACAAAATGCTTAGATGCAGGAATAGAGGTGGATGTCATTTTCTTGGATTTTAGCAAGACCTTTGATACGGTACCTCATCCTATTCTCATAAATAAATTAAGAGGCTGTGACATAGATGTTTACATGGTCCGGTGGGTGGCAAATTGGTTTAGTGGTCACACCCAGAGAGTGGTAGTAGCTGGATCGGTATCAACCTGGAAGGATGTGGGTAGTGGGATCCTGCAGGATATGGTCCTTGGACCTGTACTCGTATATATCTTCATCAGTGACTTGGATGTGGGTGTGAATTGTACTCTGTCCAAGTTTGCAGATGATACTAAATTTTGGGGTGAAGTGCACACTCTGGAGGGTAGGCAGACCTGGACAGCTTAGAAAAATGGGCAGTACACAATGGGATGCAGTACAACAAGGACAAGTGCAGAGTGCTGCACCTAGGTTGCCAAAATATCCAGTACACCAACTAGCTGGGAAGTGACTTTCTCAGCAGCACAGAAGTAGAAAGGGATCTCTGAGTCACAGTGGACTCCAAGATTAACATGAGTTGTCAGTGTGATGAAATCATCAGCAAAGCTAACTGCACTTTCTCATGCATCAGCAGATGCATGACAAATAGATCCAAGGAGGTGATACTTCCCCTCTATGTGGCATTGGTCAGACCACAGTTGGAGTACTGCATCCAGTTTTGGGCTCTGCACTTCAGAAGGATGTGACAAGCCCTATAAAGAGAGGCTGAAGGACTTGGACCTCTTCAGCCTCTGCAAGAGAAGGCTGAAAGGTGATCTTAGGGGCTGCCTACAAATAATTTAGGGGGACACAGCAAGGGATTGGAGATACTCTGTTCACCAGGACACTTCTTGAGATAACAAGGAACAGTGGTCACAAACTGACAGAGAGCAGATTTAGGCTAGATATCAGGAAAAACTTCTCGGTAAGGGTGGTCAAAATTTGGAATGGGCTCCCAAGGGAGGTGGTGCTCTCCCCGGCCTTGGGGGTCTTTAAGAGAAGGCAGGATAGGTGTCTGGCTGGGGTCATCTGACCGCAGCACTCTTTCCTGCCTAGGCAGGGGGTTGGACTTGATGATCTGTTGAGGTCCCTTCCGACCCTAGCATCTAGGAATCTATGAATGAATCTATGAAATACAGCAATTTCTCAGTCATCTTCAAACAGCTGGTGGAGACTATCCAAGCAATGTTACCAACCCAGAGGTAAACCCACTCAAGGTCAGATCTATCCATTTTAGTCTCCCCTCCTAAGGACAGATCTTCATGATCAAGAGAGTTGTTCCTGACAACAGCCACCCCAACTTCCAGTCCATGTAGACCTAGCCCAGGTCCCTAATTTCATGCCAATCCTTTCCCTCTCCAGTCCCAAAGGTTCTGATATTCCATCCACAAGTACAACCTCAATTCTCTCCAGCCCTATTTTTAAGCCAAACTTTCCACACTCTCAGTATCAGTGTCTTTCGCTGTAAAGTCCCATAACTCATTTTCCAGTGTGGTAGTGAGTTCTGTGACAATCCTTCAAGGAGGAATCAGAAATAACTACTCTCCTCCTTACTGTGGCTTGCTCCGTACTCACTCACAGAAAGTGGCATTGTGTAGGACACCAGCCCATTTGATGTGTGGAAAAATGCTGCTCCACTGCTTAATCCCAAAAACCATTCCAATGACACAGGAGTGGGCAAAATCCCGGCTCCAGCCCTGTGCCGCCACTACCACAGGACGCCAGCCCTGAACCCAGAGCAGCTCCCTGTCTTGCCATGCACCCTGCCTGAACCACTCCCAGCTAGTCTTCATGGAGACCCCAGGAGTGGTGGGACTGTGGCAGTGCGAGACCCGTTCTCTGGTCCCACACTGTCACAGCTCCATTCTTTCACTGCCCTCCCACTCCTGGGGCCTCCATGGAGACCAGCCAGGAGCAGCGCAGGCAGGGGCTGCTGGGAAATGGAGTCTGGCCACCAGCTGGATCCACCATTTTGCCCTCCCCTTCACTAAGACAAGGGTGTCCCACCTATGGCACACATGCCACAAGTGGCACGGCCTGCTCCCAGGTGTGGCATGCAGCAAATCAATGAGGGGACAGACAGCAAGGTGACAGATGGCCAGTAGCAGAATTTAGAGCAACAGATTGGGCAGTGAGCACAGGACTGGAAGCAAAGCAGCAGACTGGGCTGCTGACTGGAAAGGGGATCAGAGTAGCATTCAGGGATAGTGCAGGGCTAATCTGCTTTCTAAGACCCACTGTCACGGAGTCACAGAGGTGCCCCGTGATTGAGAGGGTGATTGGCAGAGCTGTCAATCACCCAGGCAGCTCAGGTGCCTGGTTGCCAGGGCACCCAGGCGGTCACATGACCGGAAGGGGGCAGGGCCAGGCCTTTATAACCAGCTCAG
>NW_017728886.1:208626922-208632520 GCF_001723895.1 Crocodylus porosus | reverse complement strand
GCTTATCAAACCCCGTCTGGAATAGGGACGACTAACAAGACCGTCCATTAGGGAAACTGGCAGCCTCCACATTTATATATAAGTTACCATCAAAGTCATGGCGGGCGAGGTTCTGAGGGTGCTACGTCACCCTAAAGTGACGGTAGGCGGCGCTAGGGGGTTCACGGCCGCCCCTAGCCCCCGCTCCCTCACACCCACCTATGCTCCAGACCTGTTTTCCATGTCTATCTGAATGACTCCTCAAGGCACCATGGAGAGTATTTCGGTTGTGTTGAGATACAAGTGGGTGTAGTATCTGCAGATCATCACTTCAGCCTGCATGTTGAACAGTAGTGGAGAAGCCAAGGATGAGACCTTCCTGGAGGCCTGCATGGTAGACTTTTCAGTTGCTGACAGGCCCTATAGTTTGAAACTCTCAAAAACCGCAGTGTCAAAACATTTCATGAAGGAAGGAAGCATGGTTTGTGACCTCAGAGGTATAGGGAGGTACCCCAAAAGTGGCCAGCAAATGGCCTTACAAAGCAAGGCCAGGATCACTATGTCCTAGTGTAGTGGGAACCAAACTTTTTGGTCAGTATACACCTGTATGCCATCCCAAGGCCTTGGGGCCATGTAGATTTTCTATTTCACTTAATCTGCATCCTGGGATGATAGAGGCAGTGTAAATGTCTATAAAAATCCATCTTCGGTACACAGTTTTCTGTTTAAATAGTAGTGCTTTAGAAACATCTTAACTGTTGCTATACTTATATAAAAATATCCTTTTCTTCCTCCTTCAAAGCTTTCTGGAAACATCCCTGTAACATGAAGTCAGCCACTTACTCATTACTTGCTGTATTTTGTCAAAAACAAATGATTCAACAGCATGAATCTTTTGGGATCTGGGACCCCTCTTGCATGATAGGATTTTCTCTAATTTCTTGTATTTTTGAAAGTATTTGTAAGTCTTTTGTCCTTCAATCTTAAACAGTTTAAAGCACAAGAGACGAATACTCTGACTGATGAACATTCACCTGTTGAAAATAAAAGATTCTGGGGCAAAATCCTACAATTAAAACACTGACATTTTTGTGACTTCATAGAATCATGTTACCATATATTGTTTTAGAAAATGTGTCTTCCTCACTGCATGAAAGACATACACAAACTGTAGCAGACTAAAGGTCTTCAGGCTGTCAGGCATGCCATGGTAGCCTGCCTCCTTCTCTGGTACCATGGCATACTCTTCTGGCTCGCATGTTATGAATTATAGATGCAGAGGACTCCTCAGCAAGGTAGGTTGACAGCCGAGAAGCCCTTTGCTGCTGTAGGGATATGTCTCTCCTTTTACCTCTCTTTCTGGCGCTTGCTCCAGAGTGAATGGGACCGGCATCCTCTCAGAATCTATGCTGGGTAAGCTCATATATTACCTACACAGCCTGTTCCTGGTTGTAAGCACCCTCCCTGCCTTTGTGCCATACATTTTGCCTCCCCAGTGCACTTACCCTAAATCATCCACCATCTCCCTCACCAAGCATTAGTGCAGAGCACTGCAACAGTCCTTGCAGTATCTTTGATCTTCATAGCAGTCCCACAGAATTGCTGTATCTCATTGCAGGCCCACAGTGTTTGGGCTTGGCAGCAACTCCTACAGAGGCCATAGGCCTCAACAACACCCCCACAGCCCTCGATCCCAATAGCAGCCCCTCTCTGAGCCCCTCGTCCCAGCAGCAGTTCCAACAGAGCTCTAGAGCAGAGGTTCCCAAAGTTTTTATGCCGTGGCCTGGCAAACAACAGCCTGGAAATGGCTGTGGCCTGGCAAACTGTGGCCCAACAGTCACAGCTGACCATGGCCAGAATTTCCAGCCAGAAGACAGGTAAAGATACCCCCACACTCTGGGCGCTGCTGCGAGCCCTGCAGAAGGAGCCATGGCCTCTCTACCTGGCTCTGGGGGATGGGGCTTTGCTGGTCAGTGGCCCCTTCTGGTCCGGCAGCTGACCATCCTGCAGACCAGCAGCTGACCTGCTGCAGCCCAACACTGGGCCACGGCCTGGGGGTTGAGAACCCCTGCTCTAGAGCTTGTTAGTAGCTCTGCAAAGTCACTATGAACAGCAGCCTGCACAAATTTCTTCTCACAGAACATGCCTAGCTTCCCCCCTTTTCAAAGGTATCCAGGACCCTCCTTCATGCCCTTACAGCTGCCCTGTACTCACTCTTAAAGTAAGCCAGAAGGACATAACCTTCCCCCAACTAACCTGCAGTCTCAGTAACCCTCACTGCTCTTCTCAGCATCTTCTCTCCTATCATAAGATTCAATGATACCACAGCCCTTCTGGGCTCAGTCCACATGCTGTAGCTTGCTGTAGTTCCTGGCTCAGTAAAGACATTACACTTTTATCAGTACAAGTGATCGGAAACTAGTTTATACCCATAAGAGAACAGAAATTTGGCACATACAGAAGGATTTTAAAATGGTGAAGTCTGGTCTAAAAGTTGCCCCACTCCCCACACCAAAGGGTGAATGTGTGTTCAGTTTGCTGCCTGTCTAAACTACACCACTTACAGAAAACTGCATAACTTAAATTGATTCTGCATCAGGCTTTTTGAATGTCTGTACCTAGCCTGTGTGCTGTGTAGTCCTCAAGAGCTCCTCTACCTGTCACAGCCTCATACTGCCCCCAGCTTCCAGACCTGCGCTAATATAATGGCTGCACTCTGATCCTTGTGGTTAACATGTAAACCAGGATCCTCTTTAAGGCACTGTGCCTTTCTTTGGCTACCGACCCCTTTTCCCCCCTAGTAATGAGGCAGGGGCTCTGTTATGCAACAAGGTAAATTAATTTTAAACTGACTGATTTTAAAGATGAAATGTTAATACTGATTATACAGTAATATTTTCAAAACTGAGAGCGAAGTTTTGGCAGCTGGAAGTAAATGGTAAAACTGCTATTTACTTTGATGGACCCAGGACTTGATCCATGGTGCCTAAAATTAGGGCTGGTCTAGATTTTAAAAAATTACGTAGTATAATAAGGTCATTTTAAAAATAAATCAGGTTACATCATGTAACTCCTAAACGAGTGGTTTTCCAATATGCTTATATTGATTTAGATTAAGTCATTTAATACAAGTTACTCTGCACTCAGCACTTTTAGAAAATCAGTGCATTTACTCAGGAAGCTGAAGCAGGCTTTAGAAATCTATTTAAAGTGCCAAGTTTTTAAAACCTTGGCTAAAGTAATTGCTAAATATCCAATTATGCAAACTGGAAAAGACTAATGCATTTTTTCTAAAGTTTCTGCTATAACAAAGGTAACTTATAACAAGAACTAGTTAAAAATAGCTAGAAGTTGGTGTGTTTTGCTTTTAAACTGATGGCATTCCTTTAACTTGGCTTCAGCAGATTTCATTGAATTTAGTAAAATGAGTTTTATTCAGGTTTCTCTTTACCAGCTGCCAAATTCTTCTTGTTGGCATAATGAGGTCTTATGATCATTGAATAACATTTATCCAGCTGACTCAGTACATATGGTGTTTCAGTTTCAAACTCTGACCTCCAGTTATACTTTGCAATATTACAAAGAAAAGATTTAAGAATCTTTGGTTAAAAAAGAAGAAGAAGAAAAAACTGGTAAATAAAAAAAAGAAACCCCCCCACCAAAACAATGAATATAGTTTGTTTGTGTAACACCTCCGTTATAATCCTAAAAATCCACCAAAAAAAATCTGCCCAGTTTTGGGGGGAGGAGAGTGGGCAAATATTTGTAGTTTTACTGCAGACATGAAATTAATAATTCATCCAAGTTAAGATGGGGTTTAGCCTTGTAATACTGAGATTTATTGCACTATTTTTATATCAGGTGGGGGTTATGTTCATGCAACTTCAAATTAATATTTAAAATAAAGAAGGTCACTCATGATTATATCGGGTTTGTATTTGAAATACAAAATTTAAAAGGACAGATTATATCACTTAAGGAAGTCACTAGCAAAGAGAACTTGGAGCTAGATTACCATAGAGAGAATGCCAGACATCATCTAGGCCTCAGGAGGCAGAATACCTTCCACACAAGGTGGCTGCATGCTCACCAGAAACCTCCCTGTAAGGTGCAGTTTCTATATCATGGCTCAAGGAATTAAGACCCTTAAGCATCTTAAAGAGGGGAAACTAAATCTCTGCCTGTACCTTATATAGGCCAGGTAAGTGTGGAGGGAAGGATCCTTTACACTCTTCTTTGCTCTTTCCCTGTACGCATGTTCTACCATGTAGGGGCCTGAAAGAAGCCATGTTTAAAGTATTTCATTTAGGATGTCCTTCCATTGACTTCAGTAATCTTTGGATCAGGTCATTACTCAGGGGACATACTCTTCATGAAGGATCTGCAGCAGAGAAGGAAGAGTGAAATCTTAGCACAGAAACACCACCTCCACCTGTTTACTTCCCATAAAGAAGTGAAGCTGAAGGAAACAGAGCCTCCCACAATATCACAGTAGTCAGGGAATTCTCTTAGGCTATCACTCAAGAAGGTACTGACATACACACAGATGAAAACAAGTAGTACTAGTTAACAATTGCAGATGGAACTGTCTACCAGTGAGTATGAGTTTAGAGCTTCATCCCAGTTCATTCCATCTTGAGTTCAGCTGAGAGAGGAGAGAGAATTCCTTTATTGAGCTTTAGGGTTTTTTGTTTGCTTTTGGGGTGTTTTTGTTTGCTTGCTTTGTTTGGTGGGTTTTTTTTGTTTGTTTGTTTTTCAGAAGACAGAGCATAAAAATTCCTTTCCCTTCTACAAACTCAGATGTTAAACTACAGGAGTTGCCTTGCCACTGCATAGGAAAGAATAGTAAATTCTCAAGAGGACCACTATCTTGGATGGGACATCCTCTGTCAGTAGCATAACTAAGGTGGGGAGAGGGAGGGAAGGCAGGGAGACCACAGCATGAGCCCTAGGTGCTCAGTAAAGGATGGTGCCAGAGTAAAGGCAGGAGGTTCAAGGCCAGTGTTGCCAGTGGTCTATACATTTGCAGATGGTCAGTAAAAAAAAAAGCAAGCTAAAACTGTCTGTCCATAAAGTCCATAAAAACAACTAAACTACTGGGAGTTTGATTGCATCTGTGGCTCTGAACAAGCCTGGATGTTAGACAAAGCAGAACAGTGCTACCTGGTGTCTGTGCAGAAGTGTAGCATCCTGTAGGTAGCATTCTTTCAGGGCTTTAAAGCCCTTGTAATCCCCTCCCACCAGCCATGTGCTGCTTCTGTGTCCTGTCACACTGCTTGTTCACAGGGAGACATATAGTAGTCCTTTTTTGGTGGGGAGGTCTGTGCTGGGATGGGAGGACAAAGATGCAGGAGGAAAGGCTAAGAGGTGGCCGGGGCGGGGGGAGGAGGCATGGTATGGGTGCAGTCAGGTGCATCAGGCTGTGGGGATGAGTAGAGGACCCCAGGATGGAGGCACCATGGTGAAACTATTTATCCAGTGAAGCAGCGTTGCCAAACCAAGAAATTTCTTTTTATTGATTATCTGCAAACTTTTTACTGAAAGCCAAACTTTTATGTACTACTAGCAAATTGCCCATCAAAAATGACGGGGACAGGTGGGGATGAGGTGCCACCACCC
>NW_017728886.1:208623349-208626826 GCF_001723895.1 Crocodylus porosus | reverse complement strand
GAGAGAAAGCTTTGCGCCCTCTCAGATTTAGCTGAGTGATCTTCCCACGAGATGTCCGGGTAATTGAAGTCACCCATGACAACCGAGGTCCTGGAGAAAGCGGCCTCAGTCAGTTCCCGGGCGAACTCCTGGTCAAGCTCGGGACTTTGTCAAGTTTTGTGTCCAGCCTGATCCATGTCCAGCCCCATGCCACTCCCTGCCTGCTTCACATCCAGCCATGTAGTACCTCCCCTGCTTTGCATCTGGCCCCAGGCCACTCTCCCCCACCCCCCGTGCAGCATGGGGCACTGGGTGGTGGTGGCTGCCATGTGCAAGCTCCTCCCCCCTACCGCTGGAACATGATGGTGATACAGGGTGGTGGGTGGTGGTGCTCCATCCCCACCTGGCCCACCCATCATTCTTCATAGGCATTCTTGATGCAGCACTGGCTGGAGCCAGGCCCCATCAGGAGCAATGCCCCCCAAGAACATTATGGACAGACCAACAGACACACAGACAGATGGACTAAGTCCTTTATATATATACATGGTTGGTATTAAACTCTTAAATTTGAACCTAGTCTTTTTCCAGGACCTGGTAGGAGAGTTATATTTACATAATATAAAACATATCAGTAAAAACATATTTCAGTAAAAAAGTTTACTATCAGTAAAACATTTTCAGATCGTCAGTAAAAAAAATTGTCTTGGGTTGGAAATCTTGGTTGAAGCTGTGGCCACACAGAACAGAGCAGGCCAGAATCCCTTTGCCAGCCTCCCTTTGCAGTAGAGAGAGTGAGGTGTCATGATGGCCAACAGTTAGGTTAACGCTTCCCTGGACCTGCAGCCACTGCCAAATTAGAATCTGATACAATTAGAATCTGATGCATCATCGCTAACTGGAGGGTCAGGGGAAGGTTAACCTGGTTGAGGTTGGTAACACCTCCTCTCAGTGAAGTATTTTATCTCCAATCCACTCCATGCAGCTGGAGCCTTGAGCTCCCTGCCTCCATTCTGGCATACAAGGTAGCAAAACCTATCAGGTACATTGCTGCTGCCCAGGGCACTATCTCTCTGCCTTTTGTCACTTCTCTTCTTCCCTGAAAGCAATTAAGTCCAGGGAGAAACCAAAAAATTATTCCATCCATTTTTCTTCTGTATTCAGACTGCTCTAAGAACCAGGTAGACCAGTGCAAAAATGGCAGATGAGACTAGTGAATTAATGTATAGTATCCCTGTACTCCAGCATAACAGAGTCAGTATAAGTTTTTCCATTATGACATTGTACTAAAGTAAGAAACCTTTTTGTACTGGGATTGATAGTCCTTTCTTTAGGTAAATAAAGCAACACTTTATGAAAACAAAACAAAACTTGCTGATGTGAACAGGAGGTTTTTCCTTGATTCTCAAAATTCACAAGCTTTCAAGGTATCAAAATGGCATGGAAATTTCCCTAGTCTTCCGTTGGCTGAATGGAACCTAGCTTTGCTGTGAGGTAACTGTAATTGAACACAGTATATATAACCTGAAGACATTAGATGCAGGTATATATTATAATGCAGATGCATACTATATGAATTAGCAATACAATGTCTACATTGCACAGAAATAATTACAATGTAGTGTAGAGATAGATTAGCTTTAAATGAGCTAGCTTGTATGCAGATAGAAGTTTTCATTCATAGGGCAAAATATGGGCTAAGGGTATGGCCACGGGACATATTTATTCCAAAGTAATTTGCCTTTTCTCCAGAGTGAAAGTGCACCAGAAACAATATACAGTTTTCATAGTTTCTTAGTTTCATAGCTGGTAGGGTCGGAAAAGACCTGAGCAGATCATCAAGTCTGACCCCTTGCCATGGCAGGAAAGAGTACTGGGGTCAAATGACCCCAGCAAGGTTTTCATCTAGCCTCCTCTTAAAGACCCCCAAGGTAGGAGCCAGCACCACTTCTCTTGGAAGTTGGTTCCAGATCCTAGCCATCCTGACTGTGAACTAGTGCCTCCTGATATATAGCCTAAATCTACCCCCTGCCAGCTTGCGACTGTTATTTCTTGTCACTCCTGGGAGTGCTTGGGGGAACAGGGACTCCCTCAATGCCTGCTGCTCTCCCCTGACTAGCTTGTAATCATCCACTAGATCCCCCCTCAGCTTTCTCTTGTAGAGGCTGAACAGGTTCAGGTCCCTTAGTTTTTTCTCATAGGCCTGTCTTGCTGCCCCCTGATCATGCAAGTGGCCCTCCTCTGGATCCTCTCCATGTTGTCCACATCCCTCCTGAAGTGCAGCGCCCAGAACTGGACGCAGTACTCCAGCTGTGGCCTGACCAGTGTCGCATAGAGGGGGAGGATCGCCTCCTTGGACCTGCTCGAGATGCATCTGTGGATGCATGACAAGGTACGGTTGGCCTTCCTGACTGCGTCCTCACACTGCTGGCCCATGTTCATTTTGGCATCAGTGATGACTCCAAGATCCTTTTCTGCCTCTGCACTGACAAGAAGGGAGTTCCCCAGCTTGTAGGTATGCTGCTGGTTCTTCCTAATGAACCCGTGTTGGTTGCCCCTCAGTATAATCTCCCCTGCTGGCCCCTCATGAACATGCGCTATGATAATTCTCTCAAAAAGCCAGGATCAAAGTAAGACTAACTGGCCTATAGTTTCCTGGGTGCTCCTTCCTTACTTTTTTGAAAATGGGCACCACATTGGCCCTTTTCTAGTCCTTTGGCAGCACACCAGAGCACCACGAGTGCTCTTAAAGCCATGCCTGGAATCCCGTAATGACCTCTGCTAATTCCCTCAGCACTCTGGGGTGGAGATCATCCAGACCAGCTGATTTAAATACGTCCAGTCCCTCCAGAAGTTCCCTGACTAGATCCTCACTGACCCTTGGTCTAGTTGCGCCTCCCCTGGGGCCTGTGGATGAGTATAGGGCTTTCTTTTTTCTGAGCAGGGACTGGTAAAGGGGCGTGACCTGGTCCCTGCTCAGGAAAATGGAGGCAAAGAAATTGTTAAATAGGTTAACTTTGTTGTCTGGTGTGACAACCAGATTTCCTAGCATGTCTTGTAGAGGCCCCAAGTTACCCGGTACCTTCTTTTTACTCCTTATGTATTTTAAAAAGGACCACTTGTTGTCCTTGATCCGGGTCACTAGTCCCAGTTACATCTCTTTTACACTCATGTAAGTCACTCCAGTATGGGACGAAGTTTTCTTCGGAAACAGAGGTGCACCAGTGGTGTGTTTACAGTAGGGCTGTGCAAAGCTTCAGGTGCTAATTTGATTCAGTGGCTAAATCTCCAAATCCAAATCAAATTAGGAAATCAATTAAAAAGCCCAAATTGATTCAAAGCTCTCTGAATCAATTCGGAAAAAGATTCAGATAGCTTTGGAGATTTGAGCAGTCCCTGCTTGCTGCAGCAGGGAGCTGGACCAGGCTGTTAAGTAGGGGGCTGGAGGAGTGGGGTGAGTACCATGGAGGGACCCCTGCCAGGCCCCATCCCCTGTCT
>NW_017728886.1:208583469-208623074 GCF_001723895.1 Crocodylus porosus | reverse complement strand
TGTGCAGAGCCCCCAGGTGGTGTTGGGCAGTGGGAGGCAGCAGGGATCGCCCCCCTGCCTGACAGCAGATGGTGTGTGGTGGCTTTTTTTTATTATTATTTTTTAAAGAGCCAGGAACTGGGGCCAGGAGAGTGGGCAGGGAATGGGGGCTTGTAACAGAACTCCCCACTCAGTGTGGGGCAGCGGGGTGCAGCAGGGATTGCCCCTGCCTAATAGCAGCTGTTGAGTGGGGGCTTATTTTTTTAGAGCCGGGAGCTGAGGCCGGGTGGGGCAACCATTGATGGGGCTGGGAGAGAGGGCAGGAGATGGGACTGATTTGGAGATTCAGCCAATTTGGCGGTAGCCAAAACTCTGAATCAGATTTGGCCGAATCATTTTGGGGCAGTGATTCGAATCACCGAATTGAATCACTGTTCCGTGAATCGGCTAAATCCAAATCCAAAGCGAATACTTCCCACTGGCCTACTTCACAGCTCTAGTCAAGCTCACCCTAAGACAGCCATTTGCTTGATGCAAAGTCTATTACTAACTTCTCTGCCGCCTAGTGGCGAGGCACTATAATAATGCTTACAGCAGATCACTGCCTCCAAAGAGCTGATCATATGTCCACTCTGAAATGGTGTCATTTTACTGTGGTGTAAAATCAAAGGTAAATTATCTAAGGCAAAATTTGTTGTGTGATAACACTCTAACTTACCTTGCTTCTGAAACAAGCTTTGAAGCTTACACTGAGCCTTGTACTGCCTTAACTACACTGCTAATGACTTAGTTTAAAGCTAGTTTAGTTAACAGTACACTACACTGCAGTCACAGAAATGACTTCAGGGACAACTTGATGTTTCTAGCAGCTCTAGCATCAAAGGAAGAATTAGGAAAGAACAAGATTGTAAGACGGGGCAAAAATACGGTTTTGGTAAAGAAAGTATAAAAACACTGTGCTATCACTCATTTTATAGTAAAATATATTGTACTTTTAATATCAGAATAATAGATTTGATTAAACAGTTTTATACCAACCATTTAGTAGAATGACTAGCACCAGTCAAATTCAACTTCGAACTCTGGATTCATACTGTTCAACAGCATTCTTTTCCTTTCACAGAAACTGTGTCGTCAGTATGGTAACATGAGTTCATTTATCCAACAGAATCCATAGAAAGGTCCTAGGGTCATTCACTAGAAGAACTAGTGAGAAGAACACAAGAAGAACTAGGCATCTTATATTCATTTCTCTGAGACCAAGTAAGTAGTAACTGAAGCAGATGTGATCACAACACCAGGAAAACAGCCTGTTTGTTGTGTTCAGGGTTTACCATTAACTTTATAAACCACTTTAACTTATAAATCACATCTCCAGAAAACTGCTTTAAAATGAAAACAAGGAATCACCTACTTGCCAAACTTGCAGGCTCCACTTAGGGTTCCAATGCCTCCATGCTACATTCATCTGCCCTTACACTGTGTTATTCAGTGGCAGAATACTGTGCTCCTGTATGGGCTCATTCATTGCACAGAAAACTAGTGGACACCCATCTGCATGCTACAATGCATCTTGTGTCATGCACATGCCGCCTCACTCCATTCCCATGGTTAACCAGTCCTCAGTAGCATTGCTTCCCCGCATCTCCATCCCATAAGTGCTCAAGCAAACTTACTAGCCAGACTCCATGATAATTCTGCGCTGCAAGTGCATTGGGACATATTCCACCCACCAACAGCTCAGCTCTCCTCAAGACATCCAATACAGGCTACACTTTCAAAACCCTTTAATTTTTCTTTGCTTTCTTGATGGCATGAGGAATGGTCAGCACAAGCACTAATCAATCACCACTTAATTTCTAACCCTACAGTCGGGTCAACCAGGATTTAATTGGCTGCACCATTACTGGGCACTTCTTGACCACTTTCAAACAGGACAGGGTCATTGTGCCTCAAACCTATACAAATGGGACCTTTGCAATGACAAGAAATGCCACTGTGGACAAGTTCAAACGATGTCTCACATTGTCAACTCGTCCATTTTCCATGCTATATGGCGGCTTTCAAGCTCTTCACACTGGTGATGATATTGTGTTAAGATACTGAAACAATATGTCAAAACCATACATGCTAAGTAAATAAAAAAATATTGTCACTGTTAGGTAAATTTGGCTGTTACATGAGTTTGAACCCAGCTTCCAAGGTAGATGATCTTCGTCCTTAATCTCTCCCCATTATTTGTCTAGCTTTCCATGTCCTCTCTCTTTCTATTCCCAATCTTCTTCTTTAGTCCCTAAAGTTCCAATTATATAAGGTTCTTTGGTGAAACTACCGGTATATTATGGCAATCCTGTTGTGGTTCTCACAACTGAAACAAAGACAGACCAAAGATACATGCATTCAGTTGGCAAATCATGCAGAAGAGATGTCTTCATAATCTCAGTGCCCTCTTCTGCACTAAATCCAGCAGACTCAGGACCATTAGTCATATTTTCATATGTTATATAGCCAAAAATCTGTCAATCATTAATCATGTTGTTTTCATGAAAGCTCCCAAGGGCATATTGCAGTAAAAGGCTAAGCTGCACAAAATTTTCAGATATCTAATACATGGGTTAGACTGAAGACAAGATGCATTATGGCAAGGATAATTTAAGAGAAGCTATAGTTTGAAGCATTCTCTTGTGTGGGAGGAAATATATAAGAAGAGGCAAAAAAGTGTTGAGACACAGAAGTATAAAACAGTATTTATTTTTGAATATAGTAAGAAAGAATTGAGTGGGGTTAACCCAGCTACTTTCTTCAGAACAAACCTACAGAAACATTTCTTCTTTATCTTGTTGTGGTCCTGTCTCTCCCAAGTCTACCCATAAAGGCTCTTTGTGTGACATTAAAAAAATGTATTCCATTTACTTCAGCTATGTTAATTATGAATTAGTTACATCAGAGGTTTGTTCCCATCACTAACATGGGTATGCACAGTGCAATATAATACTTAACATTTTCTAAAGGATTTAGGTGCCCAACACCATTGACTTTTAATGGGATTTAGCAGTTAGTTGATTTTTTCTCCTTGGATAATCCAAGGCCAAATTCTTCTATGCCTTCCTGTAATATAATAATCTTCAAAACTAAGCAAGCATTATTTTTTTTTTATTTATGTTTAATTCTAAACAAAGGAAGAAGCATAAAAAATGGCAATTCTCCTTGTTTTCAAAACAAAATCATGGATCCAAATTAAATTAATGTGTCTTCAGATCTATTTTAATATAACATGCTTTATATGATGGTGTATTTAGTCAGCTTTCCTTCCCTGCTCTTGCTAGTCATTCCTGTTCCTTTAACTAACTTGGTAAATGCCAGTTAAGTAGAATTATTAGCTGACTGAATGTCATACTGGAGTCACTAAAAGGCTACACAATGTTACACATTTGCTCAGTCAGTCAAATGGTATCATCTGTTATTTCTTATACTTTGATATGAATGCTTACAATTGAATATTATAAGCAGGAAATTAAATATGAAAATTACGCACAGGTCACTTATAGAAGAGCTTAGCATAAGGAGGTCATTTTGGTTATAACATGGTACTTTATAGTTTTATTGCACGTAATTATGTGAATAATTTGGGCATGCAATTACAAGGGTTCCAGATGCAAATTGGTATTTATGGGGCAAATCTTCAACCCCTGCTTTGTCTGTTTTGTGCTGCTTTTATGATACAAAGCAGTTGGAAAGGCAACTAAGTAGCTGGAGATTCCCCTAATGTAAGAGAACTTTCCTGGGTGATAAAACTGTAGTATTGGCATTGTGCCATCTGCTTCCAGTCCCTGGTGCACTCAGGCAACCACTGGCTGCTGTAACAAAGCCTTACAAATCCTTGCAACTGGACACAACTTAGAGCAATGCACAAGCTGTTCTAAGTCACACCAAATACTGCCCAGTGTAATGTAGTATACATAAACATTCACTGGCATGGAAGTAGAACCCAAGCGTCTGCTCTTCTAGATTAAGGCTTAAACCAAGGCTGTCCAGCTCATGTTGCATGTAGACTGCAAGAGTTTAAGTTGTGGCCCCCAGGCTCCTGCCTGGCCACTGCTTCCCTTATCATTCCAGCTGCAATGAAGCTGGAGTCTCTGGGTTCCTCCTCCCTCCGTTAACTTTCATGGTCTGCCCTTGCCTCAGTGGGGTGCAGTGGGGTGGGGTTCTGTATAGGGTGCAGCCCAAAGACCATCTCTTCCCCCTCCCCTTTATAATACCTTAGGGCAGCAGTTCCCAAATTCTGACAGACCATGCGCCACCAATTTAAAATGGTACAATGTTAAATATCACCAGCAAATTTTTCAGCTCAGCCTCAAGTACTACCAGCAATTTTTGTCAGATAAAGTAAATATAATAAATCTGTTAATGCATAACACTGACAGGGTGTCTGCGTACCACTGGTGGTGCCTGTACCACAGACTGGGAATCGCTGCTTTATGGTCTTGTGTCAGGTAGGACACTTATCTGGCAGATGGAAGACATGGGTTTAAATAGCCACAGAGAGAAGAGGTTTGAATTTTGTCTTGGTTGAAACTCTAACTATTAAGTAAAACCATAGTGGTGAGCCTTATGGTAAAGGGCTAGCTTTGGCACCTGCCTCCAGAATCTCTGAATGCCACCCTTTTTGTGTGGTTGAATTCTCACTCATTCCTTCAGCATTTTCTATTGAGTGTTATGGTTCCAAATCTGAGACACCTAATTCTCTCCAGCATTGTATAAAGAAACAAGGTGCCCAACCTGGGGCTGAGGACTCCAGTAAAGGATGGAGATTATACAGTTTCTCTAGGTTACCTGTTCCAATGCTTGAGCATAGTCAGAAAGTTCCTCCTAGCCGCCAACCTAAATTTCCCTAGCTCCAGCTTAAGGCCATTGCTCCTTGTTCTGTCCCCTATAGTCACAGAGTAAAGCCCATCTCCATCCTCTCCATAATCACTAGTGATGTGCGAAGTGGGCTGTATTCGATTTAGATTTGGATTTGGCCCAATTCGGGGAACAGCGACTCAAGTCGTTGATTCGTATCACTGTCCTGATTCAATTCAGCTGAATCTGAAGATTCAATACTGATTTGGAGAATCAGCGATTCGGCCATAAACACAGCTTTAAATTTTTTTTCTATATACCTTGAGGTACTAGGTGTGTCTCATGAATGCAGAGATGGTGGGGTGGATGGAGCGTCCCACAGGAGCATGGGGGGCAGGGGGCCTGCATGCTCAGCAGCAGACCTGGAAGTGGACCGGAAGTACTCTCAGTCCACTTCCAGGTCCGCTGCCAAGCATGAGGGTGGTTGGCTGAGCCTGGGGGTGATTGGCCATGGGGGGACCCTGGGTGCCCCCCCAGACCCAGGAAGCATCAGTCACTGATTTGGGGGGGGAGGGGGTTGCATGCTCTGTGATGGACCCAGAAGTGGACCGGAAGTGCTTTTGATTCACTTCCGGGTCCACCGTTGAGCATGCTGGGAACCTCCCCGCACCCCTGTGGGATGCTCCATCTGCCCCACCATCTCAGCATTCACGAGCGACCTGGTACCTTGAGATATGTAGAAAAAACACTTAAAACTGTGTCTATTTCTGAATCGATTCAGAGAGATTAAAGGGTCTCCTGATTTGATTTGGATTTGGAGATTTGGCTGCCGAATATCACCAAATCTCCTCTGAATCAAATCAGTGACTGAAGCTTTGCACAGCCCTAGTAATCACCCTTCAGGTATTTGAAGATTGTTGTCAAATCCCCCCTCAGTCTTCTTTTCTCCAGACTAATGATGGTGAGGTTGTGTGCTCAGTCTTAAATTGGGCAGTCAGGACTGAAAGAGCTAAAGTAGCTATCTCCTGTCTTTTGGCAGTGTGTGTTTGACAAAACTTGTACAGCATAACTAAGTCACTAGTATGTAAATAAACTGAGTGTTGGGAACAGGAAGATCCTGCCTGTCAGCACACTGTAATTTGTTAAGGGATTTAATATTAGATGAGCTCAGTCAAACAATTGAGATTAGCCTCAAATGAATATTCAGAATGAGGAGCAAGATACTGTCTCATTCTGCCTTCAGTCTGATAAAGGATAAGATATTATGTGATGCAAGCTTTAAAGCACCAAACAGACAAGAAAGTAGTATCTCAGAAAGCCACGGATCAGGGGTTTGATTGTTGTCAAAGATTCTGTCTTTCAAGCTGCTTATCTGTGCTAAAAATTGGTTTGTACACTTCAAATTGCAAGTGCCCAATCTGCATAAAGTGGAAGTAATATGCTGACAAAGTTCTGTGCAGGTAACAATCAGCATCATCTTGGATGAGATACAATATTGGTACGATGTTTTAAGGAGGACCTGCCAGGGAAGCATTACAGTAATTAACCCTGATTGTCAGAATGCTGGGCAGGCCTAAATCTCAGGAGCAAAGGCATTCAAATAAATAAATAAAAGATTACTTGAAGTACATCATTGCTTAGGGACTGTGAGTCTGAAACCAACATCCTGAGTTCATAAAGATAATGGTTTGTTCACAATTGATGTGAAGGGATGACAACAGGAACAGAAACCTTGAAAGGTGACCTGAAAAGGAGGAAAAAAAGGTTTGCACCATTTTCACTTTAATGTGATGAATAAAGAAATACTTTAGATAGCTATATCTATATATGTAGTATATTTATCTATCTATGCACATCACACTTTTTTTCTTACTTGCATTTTTGCATTTTATTTCACCTGTTTTTTCTGGAAGATTACACAAAAGACTGAGATGCGGTGTAACTCAGAATCAAACAAAAACAAGGAAGTGAAACCCACTTAACAGAGTGAAACGATTGTTATCCAGACCACTGAAAACTTTGAGGTTTGTACATTTTTTCTGTTAAAGGAGTCAATCCAAAAGCACTTTTACAAATATCTTTTCCTCTAGCTTTTTAAAGATACAGCACACCCAATCTCACAAATAAAGGCTGAAAAAACTCCATATCCACTTTTCTTGGCCTTCTCCAATGAGACATTTTGCAGAATCAGAATGAATAAAGCTTGACATTAATAATATTTTTGAGATTAGAAAAAAGGAGAATATAAAAAATAAACAAAGGTGTTACATAGTCTAAAACAGCAAAAGGCCAACAATGCCATTTTCTTTTCTGTCTTGTAATTCACCTGTAAGTACCACAGCACTGAAAGATTGCTACTTAAGCATTTGAATGGAATCATGTGTGAGCAGCATCAGTGTCTGACATATTAACATGCACAAAGTTGCTGCAGGAACATATGCAGCATTAGCAATTTTACAGCACTGAAACAAACCCAATGATCAAAAAGTGTCATAGAAAATAATTTCTGTTTCATACAAATACATATAGAAACTGATGTTTTGCTGATAAGCTAAATCCTCAAATGGTATCTCACAGATCAGTACCGTTTTTGGGGGGAGCTCTTTTATAACTACGGGCATTGCTCAGCAACAGCACTCACAATGAGAAGAAATAATCAAAACTGACCCAAACAATATAACCAGAGATTCCACATGGGATAAAAAAATGAATGATTTATGATAGCCAATGCAGTCAATAAATCCAAAAAAATACGCATAGATGGGGAAATAGTCACAGCTGACCAAAAGATCAATCAGAAAGTAACCCACAGAAAGCTTGGTGCCAAAAGTAATTGACATAGTCGTCAAATCAACGTCTGATGGTGCAGATGCTCCAGCATTCAATCTGCTTCTCTGTACTACAAAAGATTTGGATCATACACTTGCCTTTAATGCAGATGGTCAATGCCCAATGTGAGCCTATTGCAGGGAGCAGACATGAAGTGAAAAGGTAATTTCCTGAGTATATTTCCTCCACACTTGCAAATGTGGCAGCTGAGGACCAAATTATTATTTTTGGTAACTGAGCAGATACAATATTTAATTCTGAATTTTAGCATTTCACTGACATACTTTCACCCTGTGGCACCAGGGGAATCTGCTTTGGGACACCCAGACCTTTGCACCAAATGTTCTTCACAATGATTACAGAAAAATAATAGTACAAACCTTTTGATTGTTAATGTACTTTCTAGTTGTAGTTGTTAGATCATTAGCTATAGTGCTAACAATGAATTATTCTCCTGAAGTTCAAAGATTACCTCACAAGGTAATAATAAAGAACATTTTCCATGCAGAAATCTATTGTTTCCATATACCTAGAACAATTTTCAAATTGCAGGAGATTTAAAAGTATAAAAAAAAATGTATAAGGCTGAGCAAGCGAAAGAAAAAAGAATTATCTACAGTGGCATAGTCACAGAGAAACTGGATTGTAAATTGACTTTAGTGATTCCTTATGGTTGCAGAGACCCAGCTGAGTAGGAGGAAATTTTGTTTGTTAGTCAGATACAGTATGACTAGTAGAATCTATGCATTACCAATATACAGCCAGCTAAACTATGTCTAAGCTGCCTACCACCTTGGTACCTGGACACTTAAAGAACATAAACAAAGGTGTGTGACACACACACACACACACACACTTTTTAAAAGTTTCTGTTATTTACATGTGAAGCATGTATACATGTCCAGCAGAGGAAGCAGGCCATCCTGTTTCCATGTTACTTCCGTGTTACTAGCTTTGTAGATGGTGTTGCATGTGTTACATTCATATAACAAAGAAAACTTGTCAAGCCTACTAACCTGCTGTGGTTCATGCAGAAAAATGTAGGTAATCTAGGAATGAGATATTTTGCACCCAGTGGAAATTATAGTCACTTCAGCGTGAGATTGGAGTTTATGGACCAAAAAGCCATTCATTAGTGTCATGAATGCTTGCTACTTGTTCTGAGAATGAAGGGTACTGAAAGGTTAAGCAGGTTGCTTTTTTCAAAGGCATGCCAGCATAAGAGAGAAAGACACAGACAGACATTCCCTGTGAAAAAATATTGAACACAGCACTACTGACAACTAAATACACTATGGGTACCTGCACATTATCCTAGTCAAGCTAATGCTGTTTTTTTTAATAATATCCCCAGAATACAGCTTCATAAAAGCCTACTCCTATCCTCCTTGCTGAGCTCCCAAGTTCCAACCCAGAAGCTTAAAACACTGTAAAATAAATAAATCTAGGGCCACAAACAAAGATCTACACAATTGCATGTCAAATTGCACACTTCTGACACTAGGGATAGATAGGACCCATGACCTTCAGCTAAAATACTGGCTCTTGGCATTTGACTTAAAGGGAGATTCTGTTAAATTTTATAATACAGAAGCATATATCTGCTGTGAATTAGCCAGGAGGCAGCAATACACCCTTCTCACTAGAATCCCTACTAATTATCTTTATTTGGCAAAGTGAAAATCCATGACCAAAATCAATTCAAATATGTGCCACCAAGAACGGCATGTGATCACTAAACAGATTCAAACTATATCAGTAAGGCATAAATAAGAAAAATATTACTAAAAAAACCTTATGGGATCTAAATTTTGTTAACTCAGCCATGTTTTAGACTATTGAACAATTGGAAGGAAATATGGGATTAAAAGAATATTGCAACCAAGAAATGTCATAATTTTGTTTTTTAAAAAAAACACTTCAATAGAAGTTTAAACATTAACATATTGGGATAATTTTATCTCTAAGGAAATTTTAAAGTCAGAAGTTTGACTCTTTTCTGAATTTCTCTCATCTTCCTACAATAATTGGTGCAAAGAGTCTCTATGCACTATATTTAAGAGAGATTTGAAATTTAAATGTGAGATACAAATCAGTCTAAAAACTAAAGTAAAGGTCCAGCCTAAAAATCAGTATAATGACAAATGGGTAAATTCTAATTTGACATTAAGTGAGCCTAAACTAAGATAGTAGTAAACAATAGAAAGCATGCTGAACTGGAAAAATATAAAGAAACCAAGTGGGAGAGAGTCTCTCCCAAACCCAGTTTCATAGGAACAAATATCATTTAAATCATAGAAGATAAATTTGGAAAATGTAAAAAGAAAATCATGGTGATCATACAGATATCATTTTAAAGAGTCAGTTCTGCTATTAAAATAAAGAAATAAGCAATGGATATGATTCAGGTAAGTCAAGCAGTAACAAGATATTGAGAAATTATTCTTGACTTTATTGTATCTTTAAGTTTTCAGTCATATTTTAAGGCCAAGATTTTAATTGGATGCCCAATTATTGACACAGAAAGGGTCCTGATAATCTCAAAATGCTGAATATCTATCCTCCAAAATCAGGCCCTTTACAGGAATCTCAGAACAAACTTGGAAAATAAACAAAAACAACAACAACAAGAACAACCAAAAAATGCCTCAATTAAAATCACTTGTTACTTTGGCTATTTCCTGTGCGTCCCTCAAAAAAAAAAAATGTATATCCTTATAACCAAAGGAAAAGTCTTCAGAACTTCAATATGAGTTTAAGGAGAACTCAGGATTAAGAATTTATTTTTTTAAAGAAGTAGACAAGTCACTTTGACATTAGGTAACCTGTTACTAAATACAAAATAAAACAATTAAACAATAAATTAAATGACTATGTGTCAGTGCAATCATACACTGAACGGACAGAATCACTACAGTCCATTATATTAAGAAAATATATGAAACACTTCAGTTTGCAGACTACTGGCATGACTTAAAACGTATCTTTCAGAGCCAGTTCAGTCAGTTGCATCATTACACTTGTACTTTATGGACCAAATATTAAAAATCCTCATGAAAAGTATGTACAACAAATTCTTCAACATGGAATTCTGTAAATGAAAATAGCTCCCTCTTCTTTCACTAGCACAATAACAAACCTCCCATTTTATAAGCTCTTTTAAAAAGTCTGCCCTAAAAATGAAAACTTGTAGAAAGTATTTAGAAGAATATAAAATATATGTAAAGAAACTTGAATCTTGTTTTTGCTCCTATCAAATATCAAGAGTGAACCAATTAGGTGAAATGCAATTATCTTGCATCTCTTGGAAGGACTCCTTTCCTGTTATATAACTCCTTCCCTTTTCCATGTGGTCTTCTATTGCCATAACACAAACCTCAGGTAGTCACAAATATCTAAGTGAAATTTAAGCAAAACTCAGTGATTTTGCAATGACACCAGTGTGCTGCAACATCCACTATAATTTACCTTCTCTTCAGTGGGTACAGGTTTTCCTCTCACTGACAGTTAGACTAACTTGCTCTTTACACATCTCTCTTGGTATCTTCAGAATGGGTCCAGGTCTCTCTCTCCTTCCTCTCATCTGGAGACAGACAACCAGTTTACGTGTCTTCATATCACGTTCCTTCAATAGAATGAGAAATAGAGCTGTGAGAAACAGCACCATTCCATTTCAACTTCCACTTTGATGTTTTGACAGAACAGTGTTTCATTTCTAGTTTCATTTAGTTTTGAAACCACTGTTCCATTTCATTTAGTCGAAACTGTTTCGCTGTTACAACGTTTTGCCCATAGACTATAATGGGGAGGCATAAAACTGCCTATACCTTTGTCATTTCTTGCCTGATTTGGATGAAACCTGCAGGGCTGATAGCCCCTTCTAAGGCCATGACACCTGCCAAGTTTCAAGGAGCTAGGTGCTAGGGAAACTACACCTCAGCCTGCCGAAAAGCAAAACTCATGACATGGGTGCCACTGTGTGTGTGTTAAGGTGTGCCCTCACTGGTGCTGGGGCCTCTACATGACACGGTAGTGTGCCCCAATGAGTCCTCCTGCTCACCTACAGCTTTGTGCCATTCCACCACTTTAAATGACAAGAGGTATAAAATAATTTAGGGAGCACTAAGCACACTAGCACAGTAGCACCAGCAGCATCTCAGGCAGCCAAACTGTGACAGAATCTTTCTTTCCTGTCCTGCAGGAGCTTCTTCTCTAGCATGTGTTTTAAGGCATGACCTCACTGTGTGACTGTATGTGTGTTAAGGCGTGCCCTCACTGGTGCTGGGGCCTCTACATGACACAGTAGTGTGCCCCAATGAGGCCTCCTCCTCCCCTTCAGCCTCATCTCAGTCCACCACTTTAAATGCCAACAAGTAATAACTTAATAAGCAGCACAATAGCACAATAGCATCAGCAGCATCTCAAGCAGCCAAACTGTTACAGTCCAGAGATTTTCTTTCCTTTCCTGTCAGGCCCAGCTTAGATGTGCCCAGGGACCTGCATCCTTCCGGTCAGGTGCTAGGGGTGTTGGTCTAAGGACATGGCACTGGCTGTTACCTGTCAGCTCTGTCTTCCTGAGGGAGGCCTGGCATCCAGCTTGCTGGACTTACAATGAGCTTTTTCTATTTCCCCACGCACATACCTCATCTAACCAAAACTAAGCAGAAGAAAGGCATCTTGGGCTGTATATTCCCCAGTCCCGCTATGGGAGGCCTATTTAAACTTGATTGACTAAAACTTAGTTGCCTGGTTCGAGAATGCTGAGGCAAAGAAACCAAGTCAGAGGGGGTATGGGCAACATTTGAACAATGGTTAAGGGTTCATCACAGCATCCAGCCTGTTGGAGCACTGACCACAAATGCTGTTATACTTTTCCCAGGTTGACTGGTGGAGGTCCTCCCCACAAAGTTTATGAACACTTCAAGTAATCCCCTTAAGTCTGTTAAAAGACTACAGTAAAATCTGACAGTCATGCTAAACTGAAGCTTATTCACAACAGGTAAAATGCAAAACATTGATGCTGACTTCACAGTGCAAGCATAGCTAGGCCATCTAAGTAGATCCCTTCCAGTATATTCATAATAATTTGAAGCTGGATCCTAGATGTCTGGTTACTCCTTAAAACTTAATATTTTTCCTGGTTGTTAATCAGTTTCTTGAGATGTTCCAAACCAGATAACCCCTTGTCACTGAAAAAGGTAATTCATTTAAATTCAAACTGTTTATGTAACAGGATTTTCCCTGTCAGTTATGGCTTGGGACCTCTTGATTTACGCAATTAAAAGAATGCTTTTAGAGGCTAAACTAGGGGTATAAGAAAGCTGTAAAAGTAGCAAACAGTGTGCTTTAAAGGAGAGAAATCTCTCTGACACCATCTGTTGTTGTTCTTGAGAAGCTCAACAAAACAGATCATATCCCTTCAAGGATTGTGCTAAGAACTTTACCTGTCAGCATTGGAACCCGAGTGCCTTGGACCGGTGAGACCCCAGCTCTCGATCTATCTCTCTTTCTCTTCTTCTCTCTAGGCAAAAATTTCTGAACCTGAACTGTATTAGTTAAGCTTGAGCTAAGTTTCCCAAATACTTAGTGAAACCAGGGTAGTATTGTAATTGTTTTGATTGTTTTCCTTTGCGTGTCTATTATTACTAGTATCATTATACATTTCATATACTCAGCAATAAATAACTGGTAGTAACTGGGTATATTTTTCCTTCTCTACTTTTCCTTCCCCACTTGCTCTGCAGCAATACCTCTTTTACCTAAGCCAAAGATCCTTGTGAAGCCCAGAAATACTGTGTGGTCTTCTCTTCAAGAGCCTACCACTACTAGGACAGTTAGGGCAAAAGATTGGGGTGTGCTGAGTTTGAAATACATAAGGGGATAAGCTTATACAGGCTGATTGACCCAGTTTGGCTCAGACATGCATTTATGAACTGAATGCTGGCCAGCTGGACACCCAGCCAGATTCAGAGGTATTCTGTTTACCTATGTGCTTGTGTCTGACTGCATTTTATTATTACCTTAATGAACTGATTCCTGGCATATGACGGTGTCAGCCTGTCCATGCCAATCAACCCAGCTGGGTCAAGCATGTGACGTTAATCTGTGTGTGTTTGTGTGTATGACTGATTTGGTGGCTGGAGGAACCCAGCCCCATTGAAACTGAGTCCTGCAAGATAGCTCCATTGGGGGTGAGGACTTGCAGAAGGGAGATATACAGCTCTGTATAGAAACACAAGTAACACAAGCAGAACATTGATAAAATTACAAAGACTTTAGAAATGTATCTCTAATAAATGAGCACACCCCCAAAGTGATGGGGAAATCTGGTAACATGGCAGACAAGGTCCTTTCCTTTGGCTCAGTCTAATCTGGTATGTTATAGCAGACCAACTGAATAGTTAGCTACATAATTATATATCTTAGCAGGCCTTCAGGTTGAAAAACCCTTTGTCAGGCTGAGGAAGCACCTGCAGCTGCTGTGTGTGCATGCTGTTCCTGGATAGAAGGAATAGTAAAGAAACCAGAGGCTGGCATACAATGCAGGTAAGAAAGCCAATCAGTGAAAATGGAAATAGAGGCATCAGGGGGTGAGGGACAGGATGGGGTGGTGGTGGGGGAAGTAGCAGCGCAGGTAAAAGTGGAGAGGTACATGGGGAGTCAGATGTCTGGTAAGTTGTAGTGTGTCATAAATCCAATTTCTATACTGAGTCCATAAGTTTCTGTACCTAGAAAGCTGATAACGTGAAGTTCATAGGCCCAGGTCTGAAAAGTGGTTTGTAAATTAAAGAAAGCACTGAACCTTGGTATCCCATTCAGCTCTGTTAAGGGGGCCATTGAGCCTAATCTCCCCAAGCAAGGGTATCTCATGGAGGGCCTTCTGTTGCTCCACCAGCCTCTCAAGCATCAGGTATGTGAAGTTCCACCAAGTCTCCACTTCTTGCATGATTTTGTGCTGCAGGATGTTTGGCTCTGCTTGTTTGTCCTGTAGCATCTTGTCCTACTTGATGCTCTAGTGGAAGTAGCCTGCCACCTTCTTGCATTTGAAATGAGCTTGCTGGTGGTGCTGGTGCTGTCACTGGTAGCCCTGCCCTCCTCTGAGGCATCTCTGACAATGAGATGGAACCTGTGTGCCACACAGCAGATGCCAACAAAGCTGGCATCATGGACCGCTTTGACCATATTGGCCCCATTGACCATATTGGCTTCTGTTGCCATTTAAAGTGGTGGACCAGTCTGGAGCTGTAGGGGAGGAGGTGACCTCACTGGGGCACACTACCATGTAATGTAAAGGCCAGCACCAGTGAGAGCACACCGTAACACACATGAACCCATGGGTGAGCTTGCCCTGCCCAGTGAGCCACCCCTGCACCAAGCAGTTCATGGCTCCCATGACCTCTGTTGCCATGTGGGACTCATCCATCACCTCAGCTTGAAGGAGAGCCTACTGATGACCTGACTGGTCACACTAGTGCCCTGTGAGGGAGAGGTAGGCGTGATCTCCATCCCAGCTGCTCCAGATGTCTGAGATAAAGTGTAAGGCCACTTATTGACCTGCCTTGCTTAGCTTCTGCCTCAACTACTCCCTGCATGACTCATACAGGGAGGGCACCACTGACCTGCTGAAAGTGGTGTGTAGGCACTTGTTAGGATGGGTCCACAAGCACCATGAGCCACCTGAACCCTGGCCACTCAACTAAGAAGAAGGGCTGGCCATCAACTGCAAGCATCTCCCCAATGCTCTGGGTGATCTCTCTTGCCCTTGCAACATGCCCCCCGCCCCGTCTGCCTTTCCCCCACTGTTCCAGGGTGACCTGCCTCTGCTATGGGGGGATGGGGACTTTGGAGTGAGAGGGGGGACTTCCCTTTGGGCATGCTTCCATTGGTCCCAGGCTGAGGAGGTGGTGGTGCCTGTGGAGATGCATCAGCATCCTTGTGGTGCTCATGTGTTTTGTTCCCTTGCCCCAGCTGTTTTTGGCTTGGCAGAGCAGACAGATAGTGTATGTGGAATCATCTGCAAGCTCAAAATGATCTCAGACCACACCATTCGCTCACTTCTGGGGTGTGGGTACATGTGTGGATACTGCACACATGTACAGCATTCCCTCCTCAGCAGGCAGAGGCACAGTAACAGGAGGAGTGAACATAACTGAGCCTCTTGCCTTTGCAACCTTTACCTTAGGCTCCTCTGAAGTGCCTTCTGGGGAAGAAGACCTAGCTCTAGGGGAAACTTGAGGGGTGTGGAGCACAAACTCAGATGATTCCCCCTCCTTCCCCAGAATTTCCCTTACCATGGAACTGAGCTCCAGCTCCAGCTCTAGCTCTTCCTCTGGCACTGGAAGGCTCAGCATGGGAAGTGAAATGGGGGTGCAGGTGACTGTCATGCTGGTGCTGATGCTGGTGCTGGTGCTTGTTGCCATGGTGATGGTGGGAGAGGTTATGGCTGGTGCTCTTGGAGGGGATGCAATTTCAGGCACAGGCAGTAGCACTAGCACTGCTTCCCTCTCCTTGCTGATTGTTGAAGCCTCATCCCTCCTAGCTGGAGGAAAGAGGCTGCGTCTCTGTTTGAGGAGGGGAGGGACTGACTCCTCTCCTTCTATCCACTCTTCTGCCCCTCCCTATAGGCTTGCCACCTTCCTTTCCCTCACACTTCATGGTGCGTTTCATAGTGTCCACATGTATCCTCATTCCTATATAAATTCTAAAAGGTGTGTAATTTTTATGCCGCAAGATAAATGTATCTGCGTTCCTATATAAATTCTCTAAGGTATGTAGTCAACTAGGCCATAAGTTATAAATATATAGGAATAAAATATAAATGTATATCCCTTCCTATATAAATTAAATTCTATAGTGTAATATCCTATCCAATATAATTATAAAATTGAAAAGAATAAATCAATGAATATAATACAATAAAAACTTCTAGAAGAAAGAAAAAGGTATTTTGGAATTCCTCTTACTAGGCTAGGCTAGCAAGTAGTCACTGGCCAGGTAGCAATCAGTATGAGAGCATCCTACCTCTTCCCCCCTCTTCCCCCTCCCTCTCCTTAACTTATGTTTCCCTGCAGGCAAGCCCATCTTGAGCTTCAAAACTTGAAACATTTCAACTGCCCTCGTTTCATTTTGAGGCTGTTTCAGAGCCTTCCATTTCATTTTGATTTTGCTGTTTCAAGCTCAGAACAAGTCAAAACAGTGTTAAAACAAAACAGCCAGGAAAATTTTGCACAGCCGTAATAAGAAACCTTTCTATTGAGTCTCTTTTTCATAACTTGGAACCAATATGTACCAGAAAATACACAGGTATTCCCTGGACTTTCCCCATTTTGCAGTAGGGAATTTCTCTCCTCATAATGCTTTGTGCAGCAGATATTCTCTACAATAAGGAAATAGGGTATTGATAATTACCTACAGGGGGACTAGAGGAATATTTTATGTTTCTAATATGGTATTTAATTTTCATAGATTTCATAGACATTAGGGCTGGAAGGGACCTCAGAAGATCATTGAGTCCAGTCCCCAGCCCCAGAAGCAGGAGGTCAGATGAGGTCAAATAATCCCAGCAAGATAAATGTCCCAATGACTCTTAAAAAAGTCCAGAGCAGGTGCTTGCACCACCTTTGGTGGCAGTCTGTTCCAGACCTTGGGGGCTTGGACAGTAAAGAAGTTCTTCCTTATATCCAGCCTGAAATGGTCTTAGAGGAGTTTGTACTCATTTGACCTTGTCATCCCTTGGGGAACTCTGGTGAACAGTCATTCTCCCAGATCCTGATGTACACCCCATGTATACTTAAAGTCAGCCACCAAGTCCCCCCTGAGCCTGTGCTTTTCCAGGCTGAAGAGTCCCATAGCTCTCAGTGTCTCATCATAAGGCCTGTTTTCCTGACCTATGATCATGCTTGTGGGTCTTCTCTGGACCCTCTCAAGCTTCTCCACATCCTTTTTAAATTGTGCAGCCCAGAATTGGATATAGTACTCCAGCTGCGGCCTCACCAAGGTCAAGTACAGATGGAGGATGACATCCTGGGATTTGTTTGAGAAGCATCTATGGATGCAAGCCAGAGTTTTGCTTGCTTTCCCAGCTGCAACAGCACATTGGCGGCTCATATTCATCTTGTGGTCAATCATGATCCCCAAGTCCCTTTTGGCTGTGGTGCTAGCAAGCATAGCACTGCTGAGCCTATAAGCATGCTGTGGTTTTTTTTCCCAAGGTGGAGTACCTTGCATTTTTTGGTGTTGAAGGCCATCAGGTTTTCATCCACCCATTTTCTGAGCCTGTCAAGGTCGGTCTGTATCACCATCCTGTCCTTGGTTGTGGATGCTTTATCCTAAAGTTTGACAAACTTGGCCAGTCCAACTTCTGACAGCAATGTTCACATCATTAATGAAGATGTTAAAGAGTAAAGGCCCAAAGATGGAACCTTGGGGGACCCCAGTGGTCACAGGGCACCAGGATGATTGACTTCCATCAACTACCACTTTCTGGGTCTGACCTCGAAGCCAATTCCCCAGCCATCAGACTGTGATGTAGCTGAGGCCACAGTTGGCCATTTTTTCTATGAGATGCTCATGGGATACCAGACTGAAAGCTTTTTTAAAATCAAGATACATGACATCAATCTCTTCTCCCTTGTCCAGGTGATATGTCACCTGGTCATAGAAGGAGATGAGATTGGTTAGGCAATACCTACCCACAACAAACCTGTTGGTGTCACTGGGCATAACCCCAGGTAACTCAGAGGGATGGAAGACCATGAGCGTCGAGGAAGTCCTTCTGCTCTGGGCTCAGATGAGCCAGGACCCCCCCTTTTCGTCCAACCTTTGTAACCCTTTCTATGGTGCCTGCAATCTCCTGTCCTTCTGGAAAACAGGCGAGCTAAAACTGTTATCTGTGGCACCGCTTGGAGAGAGAAGGGAGGAGGGAAAGGGGAGGAAGAGGGGAGCCAGCTGATGGAAAATCACTGACAGTGAAACTGACCGAGGTATAAAATCCCGCTGTTGCAGGGTTAAGTGCACAGGATTTGAGACCATACAGTCTCCCTGTGCCTTTTACTTGAGCTCAGATAAACTCTGTCTGCTTCTCCCCCCAGTGTGTTTATTTGGCGCGACACACACCGGGCAACGAACCCAATTGTTGCCTCCCTTGGGCACTTTGTGCCGGCAACAAACCCATGCTAGCTATCCCTCAGGCTATTCTCTGCCTAAATACCTCATTCCCAAGGATAGTTCACCAAGATTTAGAGGTTATCTGGCTGCCTCATGAAATTGGGAAAAAAGGCCCGGGACAGCCTTCATAAACATAAGGAATGCAGTGAAATTTACATCATTACACCTTTATCCCACATAGTTATGGGGAACCTATTAGGCCTGTGCAAATAGGGAAGTATTCTATTTGGATTCGGATTTGGATTCGACCGATTCAGAGGACAATTATTTGATTCGGAGGTTTGGATCACTGTCCTGAATCAATTCAGCTGAATCGGCTTCAGAAGATTCAGCGCTGATTCAGAGAGATTTGGTGATTCAGATTGGCTGGGGGGAGGCAGGCACAGCTAGGCAGAGTGAGTGGAGTGAGCCATAGGAGAAGCCCCCATGGCTGTGCTACCCAGACCTATCCCCTCCCTGGCCCCAGCCTAATCCCAGAACTTAAAAACAAACAAACAAACAAAAAAAGCCCTGTACTCACCAGGTGCAGCAGCAGTGATTGGGGCCTTTGGGCACTCACGGCAGAGCTCCATGCATAGCACAGCACAGGGCAGTGGGGATCGACCCCTCCATGCCCCCCCAGGCCTGGCAACCACACAGCAGCTGCCCCATGGCACAGGTGCAGTATGGCTCAGCAGGGTGCTGTGTACTGCCTAGGAACTGGCGTCACTGGGACTGAGTGCTGCTGGGCTCTGGCTGACACATGGAGCTGTCCCAGGTCCCAGGTGAATTGAAACAGGAGTTGGGGAATTGAACCGGGAGCTGGGGAATTGTTCAGGTCCCCAAACATTCCCCCAGTTCCTGGTTCAATTCCCCAGCTCTTCAATCTTTCCCCCAGTTCTCTGATCACTTCCCCCATCTCTTTCTGGGGGCCATGGGCCCCCAGATGAGGTGGGATGACAGCAGACTGCTGCTGCCAGCTGGTAATGGTGGTGGATCTGGGTTATTTCCCCAGCCAGCAACAGCAGCCTGATGAAACCCCATGTGTAGATCTGGGGGCCGTGCCCACCAGAAAAAGCTGGGATGATCAGAGAGCTGGAGACTTGAACCAGAAGCTCTGTCTGACACATGCAGCTGCCCCAGCTCCTAAGCAACGTGTGGCACCCTGCCAAGCCTCACTGCACCTGCAGCATGGGGAATCTGCTGTGTGGGTGCCAGGGGCAGCAATCCCTGCTGCCCCACACTGCATGGGGGGGGCTCTGCCATGAGTGCCCAGAGGCCCCAATCACTGCTGCTGCAGCTGGTGAGTGCAGGGTTTTTATTTTGCCTTTTTTTCTTAAAGTGCTAGGAGGCTGGTGTTGGACAGGAGATAAGGCCAGACAGCACAGTCATGGGGGCTTCTCCCACAGCTCCTCGAGCTGTGCTTGCCTCTGCCCCAACAGTGAGAGTTGAGGGGGCTATGCCTTGTTTCCACTTGTCCAGCCAGCATGTGGGGGGGCATGCAATGCAGGCATGGCTTGCTCCGGGCAGCAGCAGGGCATAGCCCCTGCTCCCAGCCATGCTATGCCCACATCAGTGCCAGGAGTGAGGGCTCTTCCCTGTCACCACTTGCCAGCTGCCACAGGGGGCCATGGGATGCAGGTGCAGCAATGCTGGGAGCAGGGACTGTGCCCTGCTTCCACTTTCCCCCTCCCAACTGGAGTGAGCCGTGCCTGCATCCCACCCACCCCCACCCTGGCTGGACAAGTGGCAGCAGGGAAGAGCCCCCACTCCCAGCACAGCCATGCCCACATCCCATGTCCCCCCACCTCCTTCCCTGAGTAACATGCCCCCCTGTCCCAGCTTATCCCAGCCCCAATCCTTCCCTCCCTCAAGCTTCTTCCCTCCTCCCTCCCCCAAGCCCAACAGACTTACCAGTTGGAGGCAGCTCTCAGCTGCATGTTTAGTCCAGGGCCAAATCGCCAAATCAGCCGAATCTTTTCCCAAAGCTTTTACAAATTCATTTGGATGCTTTAAATCAATTTGGAGCTTTTACTTGGCCTCCCAGTTTGATTTGGATTCAGAGATTCAGTCCCTGAATCAGTCTGAATCACCTCTGAACCGAATCAGCTACCGAAGCTTTGCACAGACCTAGAGCCTATGCCCACTGGAAATAGGAAGGAATATAATATTGAGGGCTTACCTGAAAGTCTCTCATTAACTTAAACACTGGATAAGGCATCAAGTGAGTTTTGCCTGGTATCAAGTTTTTATGCAAAAAGCTTACAGAGATCTGCTATCTATGCTCATGTCAAGGAGCGAGAATTAGTGCATACCATTTGAACCCAGATGTTTCCTCAAGAAATTCTTTCTATACCACTGAGCCAGCCAAATGAATAGGATTTGAAAATAATAGATAATTTTAAAAGACTTAAAAAAATCATTTAATTGGTTTTCATTTCTCCTACCTGTTCATGATAAATGAACATATCAAACTGTGAAGATTCAGAGACCTGCAAAAGCCTTTGATGTATAGTAGAATAATCTAATCATTAACCTCAGGATTCACCAGCATGATGCATTTAGGCAAAATGAATCAGTGTTTATGATGAAGGGAATTCCAGATCTGCCAACCCGAAGGTATCGAGCTGGTTTTGTTCTTCTCTGCCTAGCAATAGAAAGCTCTGAGTGCCCCCTTGAACTATCTGTCACTATCTTGTATTCTTGGTGAGAGATTCTTTAGCAGTGCATATTTTTCTAAACAGTTTTCCACAGTTTCTTAAAAAGCCAATTCCAAGCAACAAAATTAGGTTTCCTTTTCTGTCGAGATTACATAATGTGTATGTAAAAGAAAGGTATACCTGTTCTCTACGCATTTTGGTCAGTGCCTGATTTTAGAGCATTGTTCAGCTGAGAGTAGCTGTTAAACACTTTCTATTGATACAACCACCAGGAGTAATTGGTAGGACTCTCTGTATAATGCTTTGGAGAAAGATTATGTGCACAAATTCTGCTGTACTTGATATGGAGACTGGTACCATTCTTACCTTCTCCATTCTGGTGAAAGGCAATATTAACTCCAGCTAATACAAATGCCCTTAAACAGAAAGATTTAATCTATTCCTACCCGGATCTGTATCAGGGAAGTGCCATGCAGAGATATCTAAGCTAGCTCTGCACATACTAGCTCTGGAATCAGAACCAGTATATGCTGAGGAACAGCACTATGCAAGCTCTGATATACTGTGTCCTGTTTGTGAGTAAGATCAGGTACAGGGATTATACATAAGTATAATGATCAAAACATTGATTGGAAGTATGATCAGAAAATTGATCTAAGTGATCAGAAATCAATCTAAACCCATAACTCCACAGCAGTTGGCCTAAAAATGGCAGAACCCAGTCTCAGATAGACCTGATTTGGTGTTTACTCACATCTAATTGATATAGTTTAGACCAGTGAATTGAAATTCTGTAAAAATCCCCTGTCAATTCAAGTTAGATCACTGTCCTCCGGCATCCCAGCCTCATTTGTAGCCCCCTGGAACCCTCTCCTCTTTGCAGGGAGGTACACTAGTACTTGGCCTGCACTTAGCTGCTCCAGCTGAGCATTCAGAGGGGTCCACCCTAAACTCTCTTGAGTCAAGCCAGCATAGACCCTCTCCCCAGCCATACATCCAGTCATCTGTCAGCTGCAGGCAGGCAGTGGAGGAGAGAGGGGAAGGGAGGTATCTGCATCTCCTACATGAACCCCGGGGCCTGAGAAATTGCATCCATGTCCCCGCATCCCAATATGAAGCACCCCATGATGTATATACACACCTGACATTGAGCCAAGGAGAACCCCCAAGCTTGGGCACAGCCCCATGGAGCCCAACCCTGGCTCTAGCATACCCAGCCAGGGACATTCATGCCCCCATGCTTGGGTGCAGCCCCATGGAGCCCAACCCTGGTTCCCGCACACCCAGCCAGGGACCCTTATTGTCCTAGGCTCAGGCAGAGCCCCACAGAGCCTGATCCGGGCTCCCACACACCCAGCCAGGAATCCCCATTCCCCCATATTTGGGTACCTCTCCATGGAGCCCAACCCTGGCTCCTGCACACCACACCTCAGTGGCCAGAGCCAGGCACCCTGTCACCTGGACCCCAGCATGGCTTTCTGTTCTCTCCCCCAAGCAGAAGCCAGTGCAGGCAGCTAACCTCTGGTGGGTCAGGGTGGCAGGGGGCAGAACAGTGGGACTGGACCTGCATGGAGGCAACATTGTGACCTCAAGGGCTCAGCCACTGTGGGCAGGTATTGAGGTCATGGGCACCCAGGCTACTGCAGGGCTTTTTTGGCCCATAGCTACAAGGGTCCAAGAGTACTAGGGCAGGGGGTGATGTGAAAGCTTGCTTGCCCATGCCTGACAGCCAGGCCCAGACATTCAGCTGTGCTTGGAAGCCTGGAGAACCCATGGAACATACTGGGAGGTGTGCAGCAGTGCCCCCAACCTACAGACCTTGAGGTCACTGCAAACAGCCTGTGTTCTCCTCCCACCAATGGATGAACCTATATACTGTTTGCTACCAATCTAACCTAGGCTGCTTACATAAAATCACGTAACTTAAACTGATTCTGCCTCAGGCTTTTTGATCATTTGTACTCAGCCTTAGTATATATAGATTGAACTTAGTATGTCTGCACAATGATGCTTTGTACTGTTTATTTAAACCATGGTGTGTACTATATATGTAGGTATTTTCCAGCTGTAAGCTTAATAAGACTTGTAAAGACTCGTATTCTGACCCGAATTCTAGATAGTTTAGTGTAAATAAATGCACTGCTTCTGCTTTAGCTGTATCATACTATACAGTAATTGACAAACTTGGTATAGGAGTCAAAAGCAAATGCTGATTTTGGGTAATCAGCTTGAAACAATGTAGGCCTCGTTTCTAAAGTAGTGATGCTCAACCTATAGCCCATGGACCAGATCTATCCTCCAAAGTCACTGGATCTAGCTCATGGCACAGATCAGTGGCAAACAGCTCATTCCTATGCACCCCTTTTCCTGTCCTGCACTATGCTGTGCTGTTGAAGCCCACTGCAGTCTTCAATGTTCTCTTGCTCTGCTTGCCACCATGGCAGGTACTGCTTACTCTCTCCCTCCTTCCTCCCTCCCTTAGGCAGGCACTGCTTACCATAGGTAAACTCCCTCCTTCCCCACTTCTCTATGGCAGGTGCTGTGTACCAAAGGTAAACTCTCTTCCTTTCTCCCTCCTCGCCCTCTGACACTGGTAGCCATTTCCCTCCCCTACTACAGGGAAGTCATAACTCAGAATGCAGGGTGGTCACAAGCACCCAGCCCATTGCTCTAAAAAGTTGAATACCACTCCTCTAAAGCACTGGGCACCTTTAAATCCCAAGTGAAGTCAATGAGAACCATAGGCATTCAGTATCCTCTCTAAAGCTAGACACTCAGAAACTGAAGTACTTTTAAAATGTTGTCAATAGTTTCTATTACATGCATATTGCAAGCAACCCTTTAACAATCTGTGGTGCATCCTGTAGGCCTAAGGATGATAGAAGAAGAGCACAACATAGAACTATTTTTGCTAGCAGTCAGCTATAGGCTTTCATTTGGAACATTGCACTTTTACACAGAATAACTATCATTACAGGTGAAGCTGGCAGCAAGTTTTGTGGGAAAGGTTATCTAATACTTTTTGGCAGGGGTCCTTTGGGAAAAATAGTGTGAGACCATGTAATTAGAGGCTGTATTACCATAATGCATGCACATATGGAGGCCAAGTTAAGGTTTCACGGGCAAACGTGCTGTTTTTACAGAGACCCCTTCAAAGTTAAAGCACAATTTAATAAGACCTGGTGAAACATGATGTCTATTGGCTGACAGCAATTCTGTATTTCACTTTCCACAGACAGAATCAAAGCCCTCATAAAGATATCATAATGCCTCAATAAGATCAGTTCCCAGATGAAAAAAAATATCTGCTCAAAATGAACATGGATGAGTTGGGAAGGCAACACTTTGAAGAACTTGCCCTAAAACTGCCCCCATCTTTACCCAGAATTAATCTATTCCTCATTTATGAGCAGGGATCCTTTTCAAAACCCCTGTGAATGTGGTGCAGAATACCTTCTTTTACCTCTAGCTTGTTATTAAGATTAAAGACATATCATTTTTGTTGTGGCATCAGCTGTTCCCAGATGTGTCTCAGCACAGCTGATCCAATTGATCAGCAAAAACAGACTTCACCATTGTTCCACAGTATAGGGTCCCTTCTGCTCCCATGGCTTCAGGGGTTTCATCCTGTGGGAGAACTCTTCTGGGTGCTGCACCCTGATCATGGACATGGTAGCTTGAAAGCAGGAATCCCCTGCAGGGCTTTGCATGTCATATTGCCATATTCTGACCCAGAGCACACATGTGCCAACACGGGGGGAGGGGGGGGAACCCTATGGGAGAGGGGGATTCTGGAGATGCTGGCTGCTATTACAGCTGGAGTGATGTAGGCAGTGGTGGCTGGCTGAGAGCCCAGGATTGAAATTTAACCCCTTACAGAATGCATGTGACCCAAGGGCTGCCAGTTGGGCAGCCTCAGATTAGACAAAACGGCTACAAGGTGGATAAACAATTGGCTCAATAGCCACAAGCAAAGGGTAATTATAAACTGATCCATTTCAGAATGGCAGTAAGCTTCAAGTGGAATCCCACAGGCTCCGTCCTGATTCCAGTGCTGTTCAACATGTTTATTAATTATTTGGATACTGCTATAGAGCTCTTCTTGACCAAATTTGCACAAACCTCAGGAGGATTGCAAACACACGGGAGGACAGAAGTACAGTACAAAAATTTCTTGACAGATTAGAAGCCTGGACAAGAGTCAACAGAATGAAGTTCAATACTGATAACTGAAAAGTACTACACCTCAAAGAATAATAAAAAATTCAAATACAAAATGGGCGACAACTGGCTGGATAGCAATACTGTAAAAGTATCTAGGAGTGTTGGTGGCTCACAGACTCAGTAGGAGTCTGTAGTGTGCTGAAGCTATGAGAAGGCCAAATGCATTTTGGGGGGTGGGACGCTGCAGTGCTAGAAGCATCGGGTACAAGACACAGGAGGTGCAAGTTATGAGAAGTGCCTTTACTCAGTGCTGTTTAGGCCTCATCTACAATTGTGTGTGCAGTTTTAGGATCTACATTTTAAAAAGGACATGCAGAAGTTAGAGAAGATCCAGAGATGGGCAACAAAAATGATAAAGGACTTGGGAGGTGGGCCATATGAGGAGAGGTTGGAAGAAATAGGCAAGGGCAGCTTGCAAAAGAGGCAGGTATGAGGGGATATGATAGCCGTCTTCAAATATCTGAAGGTTTGCTGTAAAGAAGGGGGAGAAAACTTTTTTTTCCCCATTGCTGCCAAGAGCAGAATATGTACCAGTGTCTTGAAGTTGTAGCAAACTATGTTTAGATTGGATATCAGGAAAAAACATCTTCACTGATGGCTACTTGTGCAATTATGACACCTGAATAAACTGTAGAGTTTATTGCTTCAAAGTTAACTGCTCCTGGGTGCACATTCAAACAGTGTGCCCCAAAGCAATTAACTCTGGAGCAATAAGCTCCACAGTTTATTCAGGTGCATGCAGAGCAGCCCTGGCTGGTTCCAGGGGTCAGCCTGCCAGCCCAGGGCTGCTCCCCCTGGCTCAAAGTGCTGTGGAAGGGCTGGCTGGGGCACAAGAGAGCTCCAGTGTGGGGCTAGCCAGCAGGCAGCCCCCACACCGAATCGTTCGCATGCCCCAGGAAGTCCCTCCAGCGTCTACGTATGCACTGCTATGGAGTTTTTGACTCCTCAGCAGGATAATACTTGTATTTACTGAGTAAATTTATTTACTGCAGCCTAATGATGGTGCATGTGTAGATGCGAAGACATTTACTTCACAGCCAATTAGTCAACTGTGCAGTAAATATCTCATGTATACATGCTCTGTTAGAACAGTGAGGCAGTGGACTGGATTGCCTAGGGAAGTTGTGGAATTTCTATCCTGGGAGATTTTCAAGAAGAGGCCAGATAAGCATTGGTCAGGGATGATCTAACAGCCTGTAAAGAGTACTCTGTAAAGAGCAATGAAAGCCCGAGGTCCCACCAACCTACACACACATGAATGACTGGGAGACAACAAGAACTCCACAGCACAGAGAAGGCAATTGTTGGAGTTCATGCTTAAAATCAGGAGAATGATGTGGAGCAGCACAGCTGACTTTGTTTCGAAAGAAGATTAATGGAGCTGGAATAAATGTATGGAGGGGATACAGAAAGGAGAATTCTGGCTGTCCAGTTAGACTAGGTACGGACATCCAAAAAAACCTGAGGCAGAATCTATCTAAGTGACGTGGTTTTCTGTAAATGGCATTGTTTAGATAGTAGTGAACAGAACACACATCCGCCTTTTGTTGGGCGGGGGGGCAGGGAGGGCCAGTCTTAGACTAGGTTCTGCCATTTTTAAACCAGTGTGCCAGACTTCTGTTCTGTTACAGGTATAGATCACAGTTTCCGATCTCTTATACTGGCAAAAGTGTAATATGTGTATCTGGCCTTAGAGGGCGTGTTGTATAGGGATATGCTTGCTAATCCTAGGCTGCAAAGCAGAATGGATTTCGGTTTTTTTCCCCATACTGCTAAGCTTTGGTGGTTGCCACATGGTGCCTGGAAGGATTTTTTTCCCCTACTTGTTGTTACAGGGTTCAGAGTTTTTGTCCACCTTCCTTAAAATTATTGGGCCTTGGCTGTAGCCCAGGCTGGAGATTTTCATTGGGTATGGCAGTGCTCCTGCTGAGCCTAAAACCTAGAGGCTTTTGGTTTGAAAATCTTGCTCCACCACTCAGGATCAGATCAATTGCCACAAAAATTTTATCCAGTAGGCGGATTAGTAAAGACTGTGTGTGTGTGGTGATAGGGGGAGGTGGGTAGCCTTCCCATATAGTGGGGGGGCATAGCCCTCTTCCTTGGACCTTTTGAGTGCATTTTGTCAATCTTTGTAGCAGCAGGACAGAGCCCTCACCCCCTACATTACCTGTGACAAGAAGCTTAGCATGCTTTTGGTGTTCTGGGGCAGTATGCCTTAAAGTTGTAAGACAAAGTTGATTGTATAGTTTAGGAATATGTTAGAAGAGGACTTGTATGTGTCCCTTTCCTTTCTCATGCCCTTGTGACAAGGTAGTTTAGCAAAGCTCACAGATCATGCCACAAGCACTTCTGCTGTGGCTTCAAACTTACAACTTCTGGGATATCAATTGTGCACCTTAGCACCCATGCCACCCTTGCCCTCTGTGTAGGACAGTTTAGATAGCAAGGACTCTGCTTTGAGCAGGGGATTGGACTAGGTGACCTCCAGAGGTCCTGTTTTTTCTGTTTGTACGATGTTGATGATGTGATTGTGACACTGTTGATGTAACAATGATTGGGGTGATATTGCATCCCAGTATATCACATCTGCCTAGATGTTGCTGTTCTGCAGTTCTATTCCTACAGCAAAGATAGTAAGAGAATACCAGTTGCTTTGCCTTATACCCAGTCATCTCCTGTTACGTATAGTCTAGGGATACTCTCCGAATCATAGGCTGTTTGGGGATGATTATAAGACGAGAGAGTCTTGTTATACTTCAGGGTTTGTAGCAAAAGTCCAAATCTCTCCAGATAGCCTAGTCCTCATTTTCATACTTGTTTAAAAATACTATGCAGCATCCCTTATTTTTCTCATAGGAGAAAATGCAAGTGGAAGTCCTTTGTTTCAGGATCATAATAAATACTCTCCCTGAAATGCTTCAATGTTAAGACTGTAGAATAATGAATTTAGGTGCTTCTGAAAATTTTACCTGAGAGCTGAATCACATTGTCATGCATAGATATTGTTAATGACTTTTAAAATAGCTATCAAGATATTTTCAGGCTGAATTTCTATAAAAAGGACCCCCAACACTAACCTCTCAGCCTTTCTCATGCTACATTACAACATGAACATTAAAAAGTGAACCTTAAAATGTTTCTCCAACAATTATTTAAACTTTTGAATCAGTACACTGAAAGCTTTTCCAATCAACACATATTAATGATTAGGGAGGCCTTTGTAGTGTTATGTAGGATTATTTTGGAAATTGCTGGCAGAAGCCTCCTTAATTTGGATATGACTGGTTATGAATAGGGATGTTTGAGTCACTATCAATTTTCATCAAGTTGGCCCAAGCCTGTTTATCCTTTTGTTGTATGTGATGACACACATTGCAGACTACATGAAAATAGCATATCCGCCTCCTAGAAAAGCTTAATAATTTATTTGTAGCCCAACTTATTCTAGACTAGTGAACACTGTTTATTCACTGAGCTGCACCACTGACTCTTAAGGCAATGGAGCAGTGTGAGGCATGCGGATTTGCTTGACATTCTACCGTTTTTCAATGTATTGATATTTCGTCAGCGTGCACAGTTACATTTTCAAAACAAAACAGAATGAGGAATCAGTACTGTGGTGCTTAGGAGAAATGTCATGACCTTGATTACAACTGATACTGTATAATGATAAAGCTGCAAAAGGAAGTTTTTTCTGGTACCATGCAGCGGGCAGAAAAAGATAGAGAGGAACTAGATAGACCATAATGTAACATTTCCAGGTATCAGGTAAACAAACCAGTAGTGCTATGCCTCTAAAACTCTGAAGTAGCTCATTAGTGTTCCTTTCCTTTTGTTGAGCTGAGCCTTTCACTGCAATGAGATCAAGCAACCTGCAAAGGAAAACAAATTCCCCCTTTCTCCTTCTCACAGGCTCACTTTAGCTGTAACACTATCATGGGGAACAGTCTCTGTCACACCAAAACTGTAAAGGATTTAACAGGGCTATGGAAGCCATTTTGACTTGTTTGTATTTACAGACTTTTTTCCTCCCCCCCACAGCTCTGTAGCTTCAGGGAGGTACAGATCTAATCCTACAGACTGAAGCAGATTTCCCATGATTTAGGTATGCAGGTTCCCAGATCCTAGCAACATCCCATTGGTACCACTTATAGTAATGATTAATGGGATACAAAAGAATCTGCTCACTGTGACCTTTCCTGCAGCATAACTTTTCAGACACCACTTTAAATTTGACCTAACTCTGGTTGCCTACCAGCTTCAAGTTACTTCCTATAAGGACACATTCGAGTGATCCTGGATGCAACATGAGTAATTTTTTGAGAGCACCCCAAATGATTCAGATTTCAGATACAAAGTCACTTTGCCCAAACTAGCCAAGATTCTAGAGTGCAAGATCAGATTAAGAAAAACCTTGCAAGAACAGTCTCTCCTATGAAATACCCAGAACTTTCTGCTTCTTCCAAATGAAGTTGCTAAATAAAGAAGAAACTAAAACTCAGTTAACTGAGTCTGCTCTGATGCACTGTAATTACAGTGTGTTGGAGCAGCCTCCCAGAACATCTACAGGCACCCTTTATGGTTAGATCACTTGGCACCTAGCAGGGAGTTGGATGCTTTTGGTTTTGTTTAAGTATACTGTATCTAACTATGTCTTCTGTTTTTTGTGCCTCAACTATTAGGCCCTCCTAAGCCCCTATAAGTCTCTCTTATTCAGAAGTCTCTGTGCCCATCTGGCCTTGAACATCCAGTCACGTGCCGCTCAGGCCCAGATGTTTGCTGGTGTTCGCCTGTCCGTCCCAGGTGTTCCGTCAAGTAGGGGTTTACCTCCGGTGTGGTCTTCCCCAGTCTTGCCTGCCACAGCTTTGAATCTTACTTCAGTGGGGGGTCCGACCACCGGGAGTCTCTCGATGGTGGGACGTCTGTCTAGCAGTCTTTTGTGAGGCTCCACCTCCCCTCTACCTTGCTCTTACCCCCAGCCTTGACGGGTCACAGATATCCTTCCGGCCAGATCCCCGACTGTTGAGTCCCTGAGTATGTTCGCTGAGATGGTCCTCTTGGCTTACGTGAAAACAGCCTGAAATATCCTACCTGCTACCCGAAGCCGTCCTATTTTACCTGAGGCCACCAACCCCTTTGAGGCTCAAACAACAATCCTGCTCCACGAACCCTATTCCCTCAACCCCTCCAACCGTGGGAAACACAAAGCACAAAAAAAAAATTGCTGATACACTCTGAGGGGCCCAGCTGCCCCTTTTCCCCTGTCTCCCCCGGCCTAGTCACCAATATCCACCACCTATGTTAGGGGTCTATGTTTGGCCCTATATGTGGCCACGGTGGCCTGCAGGCCACTCCACACATCTTCTCACTAGTTGCCCAGTTTTTGGTTTCGTTGAATCCGCTGTGGTGGACTACTGCCACCACATCACCTGCTGGGTCATCTCTATGCCCCCAAGGGCCGTGTTTCACAGCCTCTCATGCTGCTCTTGCCTCCCGTCTCCCAACTGGTGCACCTCTTCATCTCTCCCAGTGCCCTCAATGGTCCCACCTGGTCTGGTGTCTTGAAATGTGCTGGCCACTCCAGCTCCCCTGTGGTGACCACTGGCATTGAGCTCCTCCTGCTCCCCTCTGCCCTTTCGTCTAGGTTCCCCGTCTTGGAGCGCTGCCTCTGGCTTCTGGCTTTTCTCGCTGCAGCCAGCAGCGTCTGTCCCGCAGCATGCTCTGCTGTGTCCTTCCCTGCTGGGAGAAGTAGCTTCTGGCTCCCTTTGCCCCTGCAGGGGCTCTGAGAAGACCTCTCCTGCCGGTGCTCCTGCCAGCATCAGTCTGCCTCCTCCTGCCTTGCTAGCGGCCCATTTTATTTCTGCCGGCTGGCAATTGCAGCTGATATCATCAGCCAGACACAAATGTATAAAGGCATGGCTAAGGAGCCGCACGGGTCCCTCCTCAGGCTCTGGCTTCACTGCGGGTCCTGCTGCAGGTAAGTATTTTCTTTTTTCTTTTCTTTTACTTTCACTTCCCTCCAAGGGTTCCTGACTCTAGGGTTCCCCCCTGGCATTTTGGGATCCTCCCTTCTCTTCCTCCCTGTTACAGTCTCATTGACACTAGTGAACACTGAGCTGCTGATCCCTACCTCTCCAATTCACCACAAAGCAACACACACAATTACTACCCAAGGTGCTCCACTCTTTAGACTGCATTTACTCTGAGCAGGATTCACTACCAGCCAACTGTGCTCCACCAATACAATGCCAATGTTATCAGCAAGAAAAATGTAGCAGCTAAAGTAGTATTAAAAATCCTTCTGTCGTGTAGGGAAGCCAAACCCCTTTTTCTCATGAGCTTCACTGTTCTCTCAGCACTCAGGCACCTGTGGACTCAAAGATAATGGGTGTGTACAGCCATTCACTGCCCTGGTCTATGTTCATGAAGTTTGCTTTAAGTCATGTGAACATAGACCAGGAGTAGCATGTTTAGGTATTCACTGGTTCCAAGAGCCATGTGGAGAACCTGGTGTAAGTAATTCGGAGTGGGGGGAGGGACAGGTAGGATTGGGAGGGCTGGCACATCAACAAGGGGGTTCATGAGTCTGTGCGGGGCATTGTTCCTCTGGGGGTGGGGAGAGTCAAGGGGCTAAAAATGGCCCGTCAGGATGGGAAGGATAGAAAGAGTGCAACCCTGGGGCTGGGAAAACCCAGTCACTCACCCCAGCCCTAAGGCTGTGTTCCTTCTACTCTAACAGGTAAACTAACTTAGTTTGGGCATGCCATTTTTTGCCTCATTTAACTCCTCTGACCATCTGCACAGATTGGTATTTAGACTGGACCTCAATTAGGTTGATGTAACTATAACGTCTGTATGTACCCAATTTAGATTTCAACAAGGTATCCAAGATGTATTAATATGTCTGTATTAAGAGTTCAAGACAAGAGATAGAAGGTCATTTCAGTAGTGAATCAGACATGGAATTGGGAAACTAGCCAGCCTAAGGATATCATATATCTATACAGCAAACACAAGTTGTAGCTGTAGCACATACTAGGTTAAGTTGCTGGGGTCACTTGACCCCAACTGTTTTTATTGCCTGGTGTAGGGGGCTGGACCTGGTAATCTTCTGAGGTCCCTTCCAGCCTTACAATCTATGAATCTATGAATAAGTTAGCTACCACGGGAACATACAGTGAAGATGTAATAGCTTTAGCATGTGTTAGCAAGCAACCAGCATACATATACATTTGTATACTAGCTGCTGGAGTGTGTGCTAATACCTGTGCTGTCACGTCTTCACTGCTATTGTTATTCATGCCAACTAGGGCTGTGCAAAGCTTTGGTCTGTGATTCAATCTGGCGGAGATTTGGCCCGATTCAGTGGCTGAATCTCTGAATCCAAACTGAATCAGGAGACCCTTTAATCTCTCCAAATTGAATCGGAACCCTCCGAATTGATTCAGAGAGATTTGGAAAGATTCAGTGATTCAGACATAGACACAGTTTTAAATGTTTTTCCTACATACCTCAAGGTACTAGGTAGCTCATGAATGCTGAGATGGTGGGGCAGATGGAGTGTCCCACACGAACATGGGGGAATCCACAGTATGCTTGGCAGCAGACCTAGAAGGGCCAGAACCAGTTCTGGTCCACTTCTGGGCCTGACAGGGAGTAGATGGGGGTGCAGGGGGAGAGGAGCCCGCACCCCCTGGCTTAGCTGGTGTCTCCTGGGTCTGGGGGGGCACCCAGGGTCTCCCCACAGCCAATCGCTTAGCCGGGGGGGCATGGGGGGGTCTCCCAGTATGCTCAGCAGTGGACCCAAAGGTGGACCGGAAGTACTTCCAGTCCACTTCTGGGTTCATCACTGAGCATGCGGGAGGCCTCCCCCGGAGCTCCTGTGGGATGCTTCATTCACTCCAGCATTGCAGTGATCATGAGCCATGCCTGGTACCTCGAGGTATGTAGAAAAAACAATTAAAGCTGTGTCTATGGCTGAATCACTGATTCTCTGAATCAGCATTGAATCTTCAGATTCAGCCAAATTTAATCAGGGACAATGACCTGAATCAACTAATTGAATCACTGTCTGAGATTCAGGCCAAAACTGAATCCGAATTGAATACAGCCCATTTTGCACACCCCTAATGCCAACCAAACTAAGCTAGCACAGGTAAGATAGCACATGCTATGATCACATTTACCTGTGAAGACAGATAGACTTGGGGACCTAAGTATGAACCTATGCCACCCTTTTCAAGTCTCGAAAATCCATTAATGTACCTTTTTAATATGCCCTCATCTTGCCCTTAAGATTGCATCACGAAAAACAGCAAGGAAGAACACCTTTCACATTAACTCTTTTTCAGGGACCTGAGCAGGATGGAACAGAATCACACCTAGGTTTCAAGGTCCACTTACAAACCTAATAGGTGTAACAGAATCTGGTCTATACCCTTTATATTGCTATTTTGAAATCTCTTAATAGAGGCAAGAGCTGCAGAAGCAGTTCCAGGAATAACAGCTGAGCAGGACCGAGACAAGGAGGTGAAAGGCTCTCCACAAAGCATGTGTCTATTTATTGCTTTTCTTACCATTTGGGGTTTTGTCTGTATGTTCTGGAACATGAGAACAATTACCTAGGCTTCTATAACCACCACCACTTTTATTGTGAACTGGATGAATGCAGCCCTGTGGAGGGTGAAATGGCCACCCTCCACAAATTACAGTGCTATAGCTGAAGTGATAGCCTCCAACAGCACCCTCTGCTATACCCCTTGACAGAGAAGCAATAGGTATACTGTGTCCTCTGACAAGGAAAAGCTCAACAGCACTCTCTGTAAGCTCCTTGGTAAGGGTATTGGCCATTACTAGCTCGAGGGGCTGGGTCCTTGGCCAGTTGCTCTGACAAAAGTCAGAGTACCAAGGGGAAACAGTTTCTTCAAGGGTCATAAAGGGACAAAAACAGAACTCAAGAAACAGCATTGAAGGAAGGACAAATAATACACATTTCTGACTGATAATATAAATACAAGAAGGTGGAAGGAGAAGCCATTATCCATTCATCATATGATACCATATGAACATGGTTCTGAATCTGAAGCAAGACTGCTTCAGGGAGCTTGCAGTGTTTACAAAGGATCTAGGCTCCTAAGCAAATCAACATGTAGTATCTTCTCAGGAAAGTTCTCCCATGCTCAAGAAAGGATTGTAGCAATGCTTCTTGGACTGTTTTTATCTCGTATTTGGTCTAGTCATCTCAGTGACACTCAAGCCTTGTCTATGACAGCATTAAAAGACAGCAAGGACCTCTTTTGTCCCTATAATACATGGTGCATGTATCATGTTGTGTTCTCTGTGAAACTGAACTATTTACCTGCTATAGCTAGCCTGAAATGTGTGCTAAATAAACCTGTATTTTCAGCATTTATCTTGGTTAAGATTTCATTAAACAGAATGTTATTAACCTTCAAAACACCATCACACTAAATCCTACTGGGTATCTGACTACTTTGCTATCCCATTAACAGTCCCTCATCTCAGATCATATGAGTTAGCAATATTAATTACGTAATGATAAAGAGACAGCTACAACTATCATGTAAAGTCAAACCCTCCATTGGGTAAACAAAACAACAAGGAATAACAAATAACAACATTGAATTCTGCCAGTTTCATCATTCTATCATAACTGTCCTCTCACAACGCTGGCCCCCTAGCCCCCCAACAAAATAGATGCATCTGTAATTTCACAGTACGCTTAAATGTTGAGTGCTTGCATTTTTTTACCATATTAAGTTGCACGCTTGCCTATGTCTATCAGTGTTAGGAGGAAGGCCCACTACCTCCCTAACCCATTGCGTTTCAAGGTCTGCCTGTATAAATGTTGCCTATATGCGATGATTGTCCTGTCATCACTCGTTAGCAGGCACCTCCACAATGTATACACTACTGTCAGGAATATTTGTGCAGTTGTGATTTAGGTATAAGGCTTCCTAATCCAGGGGAGAACTAGGTGGGCTCTGTCTTCAATGGTATAGATAGACATTGTCAAATGAAGTGAATCAGCTGGGCCACAACGTATCCCAGCATAGCTGATCTACTTCATACAGCAAAATGCATGACACCCATTGTCCAGTCTGTTCATCATAAGGGATGACGGGCAACATGCGCCGCACTTACAGAGATACATTTCAGCGATTCCCAGGGACTTGCTTCTGTAAGAGGGGAAAGCTGGGCAGGCCTAATCCTGCATTCCCTGGGTGTGTAGGAGAAGGCCCCTCAAGTCCCTGAAATGCCTTCCCAGGGAAGCTGGAGAGAGCAGGCAGCTCTAGGCTGCCCAAGCTCTCATGAGTCAATTAAATAGACACCTGGGATACACAAAAGCATGATCTTGGTATGGTCAGGGTTATCCAGTAAGGTATTGCATCACTTTTCTCCTCTTCCAAATCTCTCTGTCTGTGTTGTCAGGTCTTCCTTTTTCTACAACACTCTATACGCGCAGGTTTCTTTTCTGTTCTCCCTTTCCCCTCTCCTGCCCCTCTGAGACTTGTCCCTGTTTCTCCTCTCCAGGCTTCCCACCTACCCTTCAATCCGGCACTTCCGATAGCAGGAATTTCAAGATATGACATGCTCATACATTTTGTATTAGCTCTAGGAGCTCTTAAGCCTTCTGACTTCATGGGGTTACACAAACCAGCACTACTGCAGCCCAGTAACCCACCTGGAAGTAACAGAGCAGGAGAGGGGAAAAAAATTAAATGCTTAGCAACAAGAATGCCACACTTTTGAAGAATTAACTAGCTATTCATTCAATCTGAATGGGTTATTGCATTAAGAACTCAAATTAGAATTTTTTAAAAAGTTCTTACAGGCTAAAGGCTGAGGATAAACCCAGCATTTTTTTTATCACTGCCTAGGGAAAAGAAAAACCTTAATTACAATACTTGTCTTTGAATTATATTTCAGTCATAACAGCACATTTCTCAGATTCTGCATGATAAGTGCATTAATATTTATTCATTTTCTATGACCTTTAGATAATTCCTAAGGGTTCTATTTTCCTAGCGTTGATGTTTGCTCACTTTTTATACTCTTTTCGTACACTCAGCCAAGGCTTGATCACCTTCTATGAGTAGTCTTACTAACTTCAATATCTTTGTGATTAGAATTGAACAGGTTTTGGTGCTAAGATAGCCTCCAATTCTGAACCCTGATCTACAGCTGTAAACCTCATTTCCCCTGTGGAACCCAAAGTAAATGGGCTTAGTTATGAGGTGTTTAGTGATGGGGGGAAGCTTACAGTATTAGGACAGACAGCAATAAAAATACAGCTGAAAGACACAGTGTACAGCTTGGTATGTCTGTACTCCAGGAGTACAATTCCTGTAAAGATTTCTCCAATCTTAGCAATTAAAGCCATGTTTTGATCCCAGTGTTGATCCATTTGGAGATAGACAAGGACTGCAATGAACCTAAGGTAAAGTTAGATATGTGGCTAATCTGGCTTGCTTCTAAACATGAGCAGTACCTCAGATCTAGCTGCCTAAGGATCTTTTCAGGCCAAAATGGAGGTGCATAAGAATTTTTGGCATTTTAGAGGATTTGTAATAGCTGCATAGGTTGGAATAGGATTGTACTTGGCAAGTTAGATGCCTAAAAGCTATATAAATACTACTTACATGTCTTAGAGGTGAAATAGGATCTGCATCATAACAGACTTGCATCTTATACTGTATATGTTCTCACAACCTGTAAAAATGGGACTGTTTTTCACACTCAAATTGTAAATGATGGATTTTGAAACTTGTGGCCCTTTCAATAGCTATTTGTCAGACATTTTTGACAAATGTTGTCCTTTTTCCCTTTCTAAAATTTGGTCGAAACACCACATTTCAGATTTTTTTAAATGATATCTTCTACTTAGAAAGGCCATGGTATAAAAAGTCAAATATTCAGAAACAGAAAGCTGACTCTCCAAAGCCCCATACAACCATGCTCCCTCTATTCATAAAGCAAGGATCTCCAGGTGGTTTTTGTAGGTGCAGAGAAGAACACATCTACAATAATAACCCTGTGTTCTCTCTGCACACAAGAAAGACAGCTAGCTTTTTAAAGCATGTGTGTTAATGAGACTACAGCTCCTAAAAGCCTGACTATATCCATTTCGTGATTCAAGTTCTGAACTCTGAGCAGTCTGAAGAAAAGTTTTGGATAATAAAATCAGTCTAAGAGGAGTGTGTAAATGCCTTTTATACAAAGAAAAGCTGCTTATCTATATTAATTTGATTAATAGACCTCTATGATATTATCAAAGTGTTACACTTTGCCATAGAAAAAGAAAACCTTTTTCCTTGCTCAATAATCTGTATGAACCAGACAGCATGATGCTGAGACAGCTTGGGATATCTATTTACAGATCAGTGGATCAGAGGTTCCTTTTCTCCCAAATAATTTAAGAAAACAAAAAGCATTATCTTTCTGAATAGTTGTATTTCTTTCATAAACAACTTTTCCAGATAAAGGTACATTTCAGTCCCTTGATAAAGGCTGTTTATCTTGAAAAAGGATCAACCCATTATCTAATCATACACTTGTCCCAGCACAGAAAAAGCTTCCTGAAAACTAAAGGAGAAAAACACTACTGCCTTGATACAAAAAGTCTTCTAATGACAGTACAGCAGTGACATTTTGGTCATGTCTACACGTGAATTTGCTGCAGCACCAGTTTACTCACAAGTAAATAACTTACAAGTAAATGGTGCTGGGTAGGCATCTACATATGCAGAGAAGCAGGCACAGATTTGCTGCCAATCTGCTTCTGCTTCCTACGGCCTTACAATGGGCCCCTGCCACCACTTCTCTGGTCAGGAGCAGTGTAAGCAGTGCAGGGACAGCATGTGGCTGTGCCCTCCTCTATGCCTCTGCCTCCCCATGCCATGGCTGCTCCTGCCCCTCTCCCTGGAAGCGATGACCAGCACCCTGGGCTCCTGCTGGCTGTTGCTCTGGTCCTGTTGGCCCACCTCACTGGCCATTGCCTGGCCAATGGCCATCGTGCCTCTCCTGGCCCCCCCATGTGCAGTGACCACCTAACCACCCACTGCGCATTGTTCCAGTCCTGGCGCCACACACCTGCCACCCTGAACCCATCCACCTAGCCAGACCCCACCAGGGAGGCTGACCATGGGCTCCAGGATGTCACCACCAGAGCTTCTCTCACCCTTCCGGGCCTTCAACAGGATTGGTGACAGCACATCATCCACCAGGCCAGGCAGGATTGGTGACGGCACATCATAGAGCACACCTGGGACAACAAGCAGTGGCTGGAGGCTTTCTGTGTGCCACAGGCCACCTTGTGGATCAGTTCTGGCCACCCCTGGAGTACAAGGACACTAGCATGTGGCTACCCCACCCCGTGGACACCCAGCTGGCCCTTGCCCTCCTGAAGTTGGCCACACCCACCAGCCTGCGGTATGTCGACCACCTGTTTGGCACAGGCAAGAACATCACCTGGGAGGCTGTCCTGGAGGTGTATGGCACCCTTCAGGATGTGCTGAGGGACACTGTGCCCATATGAATGACCCCTTGGCAGTGGTGGTGAGGTTCCATGCCCTGGGATCCCCCAGTGCATTGGGGCCCTGGAGGAAACACATATCCCCATTACCTGCCCACCCCACAGAGACTGACCCTATTACAGCCAGAAGGGCTTTCACTCACTACAGCCCATTCTGTACCACCATGGGGTCTTCACGCATGTGAGCGCTGGCTGGGTGGACAGCACCTATGGTGCCCATGTCTTCCAGAACTCTGGCCTACTGAGCCTGGTGAAGAGTGGCCTGGGTGCTTGCAGCTGGGTGCATTGGTGGTCCTCTCCTTCCTCATCAGGGACCCCACTTACCTGCTCCTGCCCTGGCTCCTCCAGCACTCCTCCTGCTCTAGCCCACC
>NW_017728886.1:208581674-208583285 GCF_001723895.1 Crocodylus porosus | reverse complement strand
CCCCCTCCCTCCCTAATAAACAGAGCCCCCTCCCACATCGACAGAGTCCCTTCACCACTCCCCCCACCAACAATTAAAAAACTTTCCCCATGAAAACTATATACATTTTCCTTTGTGGGACTTCCTGGGGTGGGGGACTGAGGGTGGACGTGCCTAGGGGAGAGCCTGGGGACAGGTGGCCACCACCCTGGCCTATGGCTGCTCTCCCACAGGTGCACATGCTTCAGCAAGTCCTGCGGGTGAAGGGGTCACCCAGAGGCGACGGTTACCAGTGCTCCGCTGGTGCAAGCAGCTCCCCCTCTGGCAGGCAGCCTGTGGGGCCAGCAGGCCAGGTGTGTGGTCCTGGCCTGGCAGCAGACAGCTCTGACTCTGTACCCACATGGTGCTGGGGTGAGGGCAGGGCTGGGCCAAGGTGGGGGAGGTGGGTGGTGCTGGACTGGGGGCAAGGGCAGGGACCAGGTCAGGGGCTCCTGCTGGTGAACCCACTGCAAAACCTCCTCCCAAGTGCAGATGGGGGCCTGCTGCTGGCCAACAGGTGGCTGCCAGGGGGCAGGCAGTGCTAGGGTGGGGGGCCAGGCAGCAGGGGTCATGAAGGTGATAGTCAGGGCCAGAATGGTTCCCGGCATCCAGGAGTCATTTTCTGTGGCCTACACTGCCCGGGCTAGGGTGGTGTTCTGCACCCTCAGGGCCTCCACCTGCTCATGCTCCAGGGCCAGGAACTGCACTTGGAACTTTTTATAGATTTCATAGCTTTCATAGACATTAGGGCTGGAAGGGACCTCAGAAGATCATTGAGTCCAGCCCCCGCCCCCCCCACCTGAAGGGCAGGAAATCAGCTGGGTCATAGGATCCCAGCAAGATAAGCATCCAATTTACTCTTGAAGGTGTTCAATGTAGGTGCTTGAACCAGCTCCGATGGCAGGCTGTTCCAGACCTTGGGGGCTCAGACAATAAATAAATTCTTCCTTATGTCCAGCCTGAAACAGTCTCGCAGTAGTTTATGACCATTTGACCTCGTCATCCCTTGGGGCGCTCTGGTGAACAAACGTTCCCCCAGATCCCGGTGGTCACCCCGATAAACTTATAGGTGGGCCCCTGAGCCTGCGCTTTTCCAGGCTAAAGAGCCCCAAGGCTCTCAGCCTGTCATCATAAGGTCTGCTTTCCTGACCTCTGAACATATGTGTGGCTCTTCTCTGGACTCTCTCAAGCTTCTCTATATCCTTTTTGAATTGTGGAGCCCAAAACTGGACACAACATTCCAGCTGCGGCCTCACCAAGGCCAAGTACAGGGGGAGAAGGACATCCTGGGATTTGCCTGAGAAGCATCTACGGATGCAAGCCAGCGTTTTGGTTGCTTTACTAGCCTCAGCATCACATTGCGGCTCATGTTCATCTTGTGGTCAATGGTGACCCCCAAATCTCTTTCTTCTGAAGTGCTAGCCAGCATAGCACTGCTGAGCCTATATGGATTCTGCATGTTTTTTTCCCCAAGGTGGAGAACCTTGCATTTTTTGGTGTTAAACACCATCAGGTTCTTGTCCACCCATTTGCTGAGCCTGTCCAGGTCAACCTGGATCACCTGCCTGTGTTCTGGCGTGGATGCTTTGCCCC
>NW_017728886.1:208558357-208581574 GCF_001723895.1 Crocodylus porosus | reverse complement strand
AGTAGTTTATAACCGTTCGATCTCGTCATCCCTTGGGGCACTCTGGTGAACAAACATTCGCCCAGGTACTGGTGGTCACCCCTGATAAAATTATAGGTGGCCATCAGATCACCCCTGAGCCTACACTTTTCCAGGCTAAAAAGCCCCAACTTATGCAGTCCCATGCCCCCTTGTGCCAGTCCTGTGCCTCCTTGTGCTGATTCCATGCATCCTTGTGGGCAACGTCCTCCACCTGCCACCTGTCTTGGCATGCCACACCCTCTTCCTGCCAGACCTGAGCTCTGACAGTCAGTTCTCCAATGCCATGACCAGTTGGTCCAGGAGAAGGGTCCTGTCCAGGGTCCTCCTCTGGCAGAGCTAGTGCATCCACAAGGCCTCTACCCTGGGTGCAGCTGCAGGCCCTGTAGAGCCATGAAAAAGATGCTGTTTGTGTGTGCTTGCAACATTTCAGAGATAAGATGTGCTGTACCAAGAACCATACATTGCCCAGCCTCAGATAAGTGGTCAGGTGTGCATGGGTACCCAGGGACCATGGAAAGTCAGGTGGGCAGGTGTGAGCCCATGCCCCGCATGCTGCTCCCTCCCCTGGGGCCAGCAGACCACTGAGTGCTGGCCTCAGGTAGCCTACTTCCCCTGCCCCATTCCCAGGGTGGGAAAGGCCAGGCTCCTGGTAGCATGTGCTGCCATGGCTCCAGACCCTGCTGCCCCCACTTTTCATGTAGGCCAACTTCTTTGCTGCACTTCTGCCTAGTCCCAGGCTCAGGGAGCGAGGACTCCCAGACAACTGAAATAAGGAGCTTCCTATGTCCCCACCCTCCCTGCTAGAGTTTTCTCTGGGGAGGCACCCTAGGACCAGCTTGTCCATGCTGCTGCTGCACCCTGAGAATGCCACTGGTGTATGTGCCCAAGGCAGTGCACAAGGAGATGACTGTGTGAACTGAGGGGTGCCCAACCCATTATGTCCTGCTGCTGCTGTTGGCCATGTTACCCCAGGCACACCTGTGCACCTGGCACAGGACTCTGAGCTTTGATGGTGTTGGGGGCAAGCCTAGGCTACCCTGCAAGCCCCACCACTGACTGGAGGGATACTGGTGGCTGTGCTACATGTCCCTACCCCCGCAGCTGAGGAGAATATCACCACCAGCATCAATGTATTCCTCGGCATATGAGAGGCCCATGTCCACCTAGCTGCAGGGACATGGACTGCTCAGTAAAGTCTTTTACTGTCTCCCACCTCCCTGCATACTGCGGGGGGGAGGGGAGAACCCAGGGCCAGAAGACTATGGGTTGGAAGGGGGGGAAGGGGCACAGACGGGTGGAGAGTGTCCTTTCCCCCAGTGCAGGCCTTACCACATGGCTGGGGGTGGCTGTCAGAGATGTTGTCCTCAGATGGTGGGGTATGGCAGGCTGGTGCCCAGCCAGGGGACCCCCATGGGGAGAAGTTGGCACTGCTGACAGCCAGCAATGTCGTGGCTAGCTGTACCTCATGGTGAGGGCTGAAGCTATGGAGATGCCATGGAAGGCACTGGCCTGGGCTCCCTGAGCTACTGGTGAAGGGTGCAGCCAGGGAGCTCAGTGGGATGAGCTGTTGGACACCTGAGGGGCTCTCCCCCAGTGACATGTCACCGTGGGTGCCAGCCTTGGGCAGGGGCTCAGGCAGGCCACCTCTGCTGCTTCAGACAGCATGGCTGCAGCCTGGATCCCACGGTGCAAGGATGTCCATAATTTGCCATATAAAGAGCATGGACTTGTGGGGAGTCTCCAGCCAACTATTGTGGTCAATGATGGCTATCCACTCAAGGAAGAATAGCCTGTATGACCTTGTGCCAAGCCACTTATAACTTTATTTCCACATATTCTTAATAATAATAGGAACTTCAGACTTTCAGTACTTAAATAAGGCCAGCCCTACCAGTTTGCCTCAGTTTACCCATCTCCTGAATCCAGCAAATTGAGCTCTATGTAAGGCTTCAAAATCCATATGTAAAATGAGAAATATCAGCTGAGAAATCTATTGAAAGTCTATAGACCCATGCCCATGAGAGGAATACTAAACCTCATAGTGGACATTTCTACACAAGATGTTTACTGTAGAGTAGACTAATTAGCTCCACAGTGAATGTCTTTCATATACATATGCAGCTCTACTAGGCTGCAATGAACTTATGAACTCTGCAGCAGGGTAGGACTTGTAAATACAAGTGCTATCCTGCTGAAGAAGTTTTTCTTGTGCAGCAGTGCATGTGTAGCCACTGATGTAGCTGCAGAGGCATGAGGGTGCTTCAGTGCTGGGGCTGCCTGTCGCCTAGCCGCACACTGGAACACCATCATGCCCCAGCTAGCCCCTCCACGGCATGTTGAGCACACTGATCCCCCCAGGCCACTGCCAGCTGGGGCTGCTCTGACCCAGCCTAATGTGTGGCAGTCCTGGGAGCACAGTCAAATGCCATGCCCAGGAGCAATACATTCTGGTGCAATAACCACTGGACTTTATTGCTTTGAATCAGTTGCATATGTAGATGTGCCCATAGGTTTTGAGACAGACATGGCTTAAATTCTCAGCCACCAATATCTGGCTCTGTATTTGGATTTACTAGGTTCAAGGTGTTGCATTTTAATCACAAATCATAGGAGTGTTCCATCCCCTGAATGGGGCTGGATATCATCTTATTCTTGTGAGCACAGATACATATGTGATTAAAAAGAGATAGATGAAGCTCACAATGGCGTTTCAGTAAATAATAATTTATTTGGGGGTTCTCAGATAGAGGCAGTCTCTCTTCCAAGAATCATTTTGACATACATAAAGATTATGTGACTTTCAGAATAAGGGAAGCACAGCAGATATTTTTCATATTTCAGGATGTGGGGCATTCTTCTACTGAACTGCATGGAAATGTAGATGCTAGCTGCCATTAAACATTAAAGGTAACTTAAATCTTTCATGCACTAATGAAAAAGGATCCTAGTGTATATCAAGTAAGAGAAATAGAAAAAATCATCAATATATTCTTTGAAAGTAAACTGTAACAAATATACAAAACAGGGTGCATTTACATGAGACATTTACTGTTGAGTTGCCTAATTAGCTCTGCAGTAAGTGGTAAATACAAGTACTACCCTGCGGTTTTTTATTTCATACCAATGCACATGTAGACACTGATGGGGCTGGCTGGAGCATCGGAGCAATTTAGTGGAGGGGCTGCCTGCTGGCTAGACCCACAGCGGAGCACCCTCATGACCCAGCCAGCCCCTCCACAGCACTTTGAGGTGTGTTGAAGCAGCTGGCAAGCTGATCCTCTTGGCGCCCTGCCAGCCGGGGCTGCTCTGACTCAGCTCAATGTGCTGTGGTCCCGGGCACACATTCAAATGCAGTTCCTGGGAGCAATAAACTCCAGCGTGATATGTGCCAGAATTTATTGCCATGCATTAATTGCATGTGTATATGCACCAGGGTATACACAGAAAATTCACAAATAAAACAGCAAGAAATCCAAGAGAGCTTCAAGTCTTTATTTATTTATTTTATTGAGTGCTCATGTTTCATTCCCTAACAGGCCTGTATGTATTGAATCAATCTTATGACCAGTGGACTGTGTATGTGTGAACATATCTAATGTGAGAAAAGACTTAAAAACAAAATGTTCCAGGGTTTCCAGGATCACACACTCTCAGAGATTTGTTTGGCCCAAAGGATGTTTTGCACAACTGGCACAATTTTTCTTTGAAGCCAAGAGGGGAATCTCATGAAACAACATATGTGCATTGCAGTTGAGAAAGGAACATAATTTGTACTCCTTATCTCTGATCCATGCACAGCAGAAATGAAATGAGGATTTGGGCCATAATTTGTTCCCTTGGGTCCCTATATTTTACTGTGTGAGATCAATGCATAACATTCTATACGATATATGCTGAAAATATCTAGGCATAGGTAGGTATGCTGAGGATGAAATTTTAGCCTCAACTTTGAATTAGCTGTTTGTAAAACAACTTTAAACATTAGCCAGAGGACTTCTTTAAAATTTATTTAATGAGGAAAACTAGATCAAAGATATTCTGTCTCAGTAGAAAACTAACATACTGGGCCAGATTCAGATCTCAGGCACATCACTAAGAGTACAAATTCATATCATGAAGTAAATGTAATTTTTCAGGCATGTCAACTCCTTTTTACCTAAAAAAGACATGTTCCAAACACGAAAAAATATCTGCATAAGGCCTGAATTTAAGGCTGAATGTGAACGTTACCCATAAGGTTCAGCACATTTTCTAGCTTTCTGGGTGGGGGGAAAGAGCTTTCTATAACTGTTTTTATTTAGCTAGATTCTCTCCTCCCAAAAGAATTCACTTGATAGATTTTAGATCAGCAGCTAATCTTTCACTTCAAGGGGTGAAAATGACAATAGGGAAAGACTTCCTAATTTATTCATAAACTACTTTATCTGTCAATTCAATTTATTTAGTTCATTCTTCATAGGTAAAAGTATTGAAAAAAAGGAAATTAGTTAATCCTGACCTTGGAAGTGAGAAGAAGAACACTGATAACTCTGGCATTGGAAGGCATGAGTAGGTTGGGATTTTTCTCACCCAAGAGAGTAGAAAATATGATAGACTGATATTTATCTTTTACATTCTTTTCTGAATTCTTGTAGCTATCACAGTACGGCAGAGGTGCTACTGACCTACTAAAAGCACTCACCAGATACTCAGATGCTTTGTGACTAGTCTCACAACTTGTTTGATATCTTTACATAGCATAAAAAATTCCTATGGTACATTTTTTTTCTTTCTTTGTGGACTCACTGCTGGTGAACAGATTACATTATGTCAAAGATGCCAGCATCTCTAAAATAAATTTTCATGAAGATTTAGAATTGTCATACATTTTCCAGTGAGCTGCAATTTCTTTTTAAGTTTAGCTCTGCCTTCAAAGAATGGTTGTGTAGAGCAGTGGTTTCCAAACTTTTTTGATCAAGCACCCCATCAGTAAAAAATTTTTGAGCACGCACCCCCAATATATGTATATTTATTTATTTATAAATTATAAACACGTGACACCTATCTCCCAGTGCTGGCCCTGCAGTCATGAGGCCAGCATTGGGTATCTCCCAGCACCAGCTCCATGGTTGTGGGGTCAGTGCTGGGACATCCCTGCTGGTGGGGGCTGGGGAGTCTGTTTCTCACCCAGCTCCATGACTGTGGAGCTGAGCAGGGAACAAGATATTCAGCCCCCATCCTGCTATTGCAGACTGGGAGCTGGGAACTGTTCTAGTTAGGGCCAGTTGCCAGCCCCACACCCTGATCAGGTAATTGAGACTCATGACTTTGACAGCATTGCAGGGGTGGGGCAGGTCATAGTCTCCTGTCCCAATCTGCTGGTGGGGCATCTAGTAGTGAGCCCCAGGCTGGGTGGAGAATCCCAGCCCAGCCAGAGGCTCACTGCTAGCTGCCCCACCAGTGAGATGGGGGGTTGGGCCCTGCCCCTCCCCTGCAGCTCTTTCTAAGTCCCCTGCCATGATCAGGGAACTGCAGCTGGGAGGTCCTTGCTCCTGGGGCAGGGGGACATTTTTCCTACCCTAGCAGCAGGCATCCCCTGGGGGCAGGGAGCAATGTTCCAGTCCTAAACAGAAGACATATGTGTCCTGGCCAGGTACTCCTTGCCAACCCCTGGGCTAGCACCCAGGGGTGGCCTAGAGTTACCTCTGGTGGCAGCAGAGGCCCATTTGCAGGGACCCAGGAACCAAAAGCAGTTTGTTGCCATTAGCAGAAACTCTGCTTCCATTTACTCACAAATAGTTTACTCATGAATAAACTGCTCCTGGATGTAATGCATGTGTAGACACGCCCATTATGAAGAACTGAGCAGCCAAAGCCAACTAAAGGATCTGGGGTTATATGTTGATCTCAACCTCCCCTGCAGCCAAGAGCTTGACCCTTGCAGCTCATGTCACTTTGAAACCAGGTGGCCCGGCTGAGGTTGCAGGCTGTTTTCTAACCAATCAATGGGAACCAGTGACTGTGTGGAAAGAAGTGGGCCTGCGAGTTAGGAAGAGAAGAACAATGACTGAGACTGGACAGAGTTGGGAGTAGGGAAAAAAAAGAGGAGGTTGGGACTTGGACCAGGGAGTTTGAGGAAGAAGACTGTTTGTAGTGGAAAGGAAATTGGGAGTGGGATAACTAGGCATGAAGGAGAAAATAAGATCCACTGCATCCCATTTTTTGTCCTCTGCTAGATATCTTCACATCTCTTGGTGACATAGTGGCTCTGTATATAATGAACTTATAAATATGACATTTTATATAACAATTTTAATCATCAAGATTTTTACAAATGCTACAAATACAGAATAATCTATGGGGTAAAGCATTGGGGTGGAATAAGAGCAGCTAGGAGGACACTCCAAGCAATACATAGGAAAGATATTTTTAGGCAGGACTGCTCTGGTGTATAGCATGTTATGAAGATGCTATACAAGCATCACAAGGTTCCTTGGGTAAATCTGATATCTTTTATTACACCAACTAAATATGTCTATTTAGCTGGTCTAATAAAAGATATCAGATTTACCCAAAGAACCTTGTCTGCCTATGTCCTTAGCCCAACACGGCTACAACCTACACTCCTGTATACAAACATCACTGTTCACATGACTATTTACATAGAACCTTTGCATAAGTTCTTACCTGAAAAAGCCCAGGCAATAAACCAGATGAAATAAATTATAACTATGAAAAAATCATCAACTTACCCCATGTTTAAAGCTGTGGTTTCAAAGTGTCTGACTAACCTACAGTCTATGACTACTCTAATAAGCCACAGCTCATGATCTGTACTCTAGTAATCTGTTAGTCTCCTAGGTGAAATCAAACTCATAGAAAGGGAACAAATATACATATTCCATATGTTCCAGATGTAAAGGCATGTAGCTTTAACACCAACACTGCAGGGCTGAGAGGAGAAACAGACTGCATGACAAGATGGACAGTTACACTTGCCTTTAGTTCATGTACTTGGAGGGGAAAAAAAGAGAAGTCTCAAAAGCCTTTTTTTAAACTTTATTTTTATGAACTATGGAAAATAGGAGTCATATTTATGCATTTTTTCAGTATTATAAATATTCAAGCATTCAAAAAATTCAGAGTTGGAATTACAAAAGGTATAGATCTTAACATAAAAGTGCTGTATAATGTAAAGATTGTTTATGAAGCTGCAGTTACAGTTTTCTTGAATAATGGCATCTGAATTCTTTCAAAGACATTTGAGTTCAGTTCTGAAGTCAAATCATTTTCACATGACAGGACAATGATATTTCTCTTTCTTTCGTAAGTTATGCTCATCCTTTAGTGTGATAACATTCTTTTCAAACAAGAAAAGGAATTTTTAAAGGTGTAGCTGATGCTCCAAATAACAAGGCCACTGTAGACATAGCAATAACATATGGGAGAGTCTCTTCTAATATTCCTTGGCAGTACCAATAACTTTTTGCAAATTCTTTGTAATTTTTCATATTATTGGTGTTTAATATGCAGCCATTTAAACTTTTACCTTCTCAATATCTCATTCAAGTGAGTCAATCAAAGAACTAAATGATTCCAAATTCAACAAGTCTAGAGAGCTAGTGGGAATGACTGCTGACAAGCTTGGACAACTTGGAAAATTTTGTATAACTTGGACTAGTTCATAATTTACCACTGGCCTCATCATACAGATCATATTAAGTCTGGGACTCCCACTGCTCATATACACTTTGAAACTGGGGAAAATACTTGGTGGCTATTGAATTTTGAAACAGTAGGGGCAATATCTTGAAACTTTTGTTGGCACTACTCAAAATTGATGATCCATCTCTCAAAACAAGATTCTTGGCTGAAATCTCTGAGAAAAAAAATCTGAACTTTTCTTTCTTTTGTTGAAGCTGTTTATGAGCAACTGTAATCAATTAAAATCCTTTAGTAAGCTACATTATATCCTTTGGAAGATTACTGTATTTACAGGAGAAAAATTCTAAAAAATAATTTGTATAATCTCAGCTAATCAATGAAGCAATTCTTCATGAATTGTTTAGAGTAAATTCTAAATTCTTGAAATGTATGATATATTGATCTCTTCTAGAGGCACCTCATTTACCAACTGGATAATAATTACAAACAATCTGGAAAATATTTACCAACGTGTATTTTAAATTATGCCCATTTCAATTTGTAAGCTTAACACAACAATTGAAATTATGACACCTGAAAAAAATAAGCCATCATAAAATAAGCATCACTATCGAATCCATTGTTCATTAACATTATTGAGTAAAGGAATATATTAGAATAATGACATTAGTAAATTCTCATATGTGGGAACAACAAATGAAGTTTTGGATCCTATTCAAGATAATGGATTTAGACTTCTCAAATCCTCTAGAGCTATCCTAGGTGCATCTACTTATTCATTAATGCTCACCAATTGCTGCGCATTAAGCTTAGTACTTGTATAATCAAGTACTAAATTAATGCACAGTAACCACTGCTACTGCACAGTAGTGCCAGTGTATGCCTTTTTAGTGACACTACCATGTAGTAGCCTAATAAAATTGCACAGTAGCATATTACCACTGTTTGTGCTGTGACATGCTACTTCACAGTATTATTAGGCTCCTATGCAGTTAGTGTCTCATGCAGATCTACCCTCTGAGTGGTAATTGCTTTAGCTTACAGCTACCTACTTCACTACCTTCCTGTTGGGCCAAGGAAGTGGTCTTCTGGAGGAGGATTTTACACCTGACAGTGTCTCAGCCCCCTTGACAGATTTCTGCTATGTTATGGTGGCTTCCTCTCAAGGACAAAAGTTTTTCAGGGAGGTTCAGAGACTACTGCCCTAACACCCTGAAGCTCAATTTCTACGCAGAAGGAAACCTACTGGTGGTAAAGGAAAAGCAAAACAAAATGGACTGCAAGTAGTCCTAACACTCCACAATTAATGAGTGTGTATTGCACACACGCACTTTCCAGTCACTCGAGGAGCTCCACTGCAGCAGCATCACAGTCCCTGTACCATCCATCTATGATTGACTGTGGGTTCTAGTAGCGTTCCCATTCCAGTCAACTCATTCACACTCCCTAAGGTGCTCCAAAACATCCTTTCTCACCTCTCTCATTTTGAAAGGAATGCTCTCCTCTCTTCTTTACTTTCACACAGGTACAGGGGTCCAACCACAGAAACTCCAGCATTTTGCTGCATTATATAGATCAAGCCTCTATGCAGAGGCTCCCTCTGCAGACACTTTCTTCCTGGGATTACACATCTTTTATTATAGCAGCAACATACTGCAGCCATCAGACATCACTTAGCTGAAACACCATCAATAACATGTTCCTAGTGTATACCAGCTACAAGAATTGTGACTATTATTCTACTACCTTAGGGTCTACAATTCCTCACCTGAAGAAACTAAAACTAAGAAACCAGGAAAAAGAAAACTGGAACATATCTTATTTTTACATGGAGGGAGGAAGGAGGCAAATACATTTCCAGAGGAGCAGGGGACCCCTCATAGTGACCCTTGAATACAGGTCTAAGTATGTCACCTTCTTCTTCAGTGACTAGTCTGCTATAACCTACAATGGTTACTGGAAGTAAATGATTTTTTTATGGAAAAAAAATAAAGATTTGAACAGCTTTAAAGAATTTTTAAAGTGTATTTAAATTAAATAACAGTCATGATTGACTTATTTTCTAATCACTCTTGCATGAATTTATTTTTGGTGTTGAGGCAGGCCTGCAAGAAATATGAGAGCCTGATAATTGCTTTGTCCTGAACAGAAGCAGCTTAATGGCTGCAGTCATTGTTTGCGGGCGTGTATGAATGCATGTGGAACCTAAGTAAAATAATTGTATACAAACACACACAGCTCAGAAATAAATCCTCACTTTGTGTGTGACTGGAGTTCTGAATAGATAAGGGCAACATGCAAGACTGTTTCCCCATTAATGCATCAGATCTAAGCAGAAAGCACCTTCCATTAATATTAATTCAAGTTGTTTCATAGTTGCTAGGGTCGGATGGGACCTAAGCAGATCATCAAGTCCGAGCCCCTGACATGGGCAGGAAAGAATGCTGGGGTCAAATGACCCCAGCTAGGTGATTGTCTAGCCTTCTTTTGAAGACCCCCAGGGTAGGAGCGAGCACCACTTCCTTGGAAATTGGTTCCAGCTTCTAGCCGCCCTGACTGTGAAGTAGTACCTCCTGATGTCTAGCCTGAATCTACTCTCAGTCAACTTATGGCTGTTATTCCTTGTTACTCCCAGTAGTGCTTGGGGGAACAGGGACTCTCCCATTGCTTGCTGGTCCCCTTGGCAAGTTTATATTGTGCATATAGCTCCCTATGTGCATCATTGTCCCAAAATGTACTAACTTTCCAGGTATAAGGAAATTTCTGTTAATTTAATTAATTATGTTGGGGATCATTCATTCATTTGTGTGGGGATAATACATGAAAAGACAATGGATCAAGACAATAAATTAGGGGGCAGAGGTTTTCTAAATTGTACCTCCTTGTCCACAGAAAACTTAAATCTCTAATGCAGTGATTCTCAACCTTTTCAAACTCATGGCAGTTGGCAGAAAATGCCACCTCTTAATTTTCACAAAATAATAGAGCAATTCTTCTGTTGCAAAGAACTCAGACCACAGCAGGTCAGAATATTTTTAACATAATGGATTCCCATTGAAGTATTTTGGTTTATCTTGTGAATCATGTTTGCACACTGAACACTGCTAACATTGTGTGACACCCCATGGTATTGTTGAAAGGATCTTAAAGGCACCCTGGTTGAGAGTAACTGCTCTGCTGCAGGGCCCTCTAGACCAGTGTTTCTCAACCCATGGGTCGCACTGCAAAAGTGGGTTACAAGAATATATGAAAGGATCACAAACTATCATGGGAAAATGTAGAAAATCACAGATTTTGTCCTTTAAAGGAGAAAAATGTGAGGAAACCATGGGTTTCCCTTTGCAGGCTAGCAGGAGGCTAGCTACTTAAACAATTTATTGGGTTGGGACTAGCCATCAATGTTAACAAATGGGTCCTGGTAAAAAAAAAAAAGGTTGAGGACCACTGCTTTAGACATTCAGGTAAATACAGGATAGGATCTGATAGAAGATCCACTCAATCATGCCTTTTGCCATGCCACATGTGCATGGCTGCTGTCATGGTTGTGGGATCCAGCATCAGATCCAATCATGTTTTATTGCCAGTACAAGGGGAACCTGAGATCATGATCCCAGGATCTACCTGCACCAGCAAGGAGCAGGCTCCCATAGCTGTGAGCCTCACAGCTGATGAGGCTCACAACCATGGCAGAACCTACATACGGCTATAGCTGCAAGCCCTTTCAGCTGAGGGACTTGCAGTCATGATAGTGCAAGGTGGATTCCGGAGGCTGGAATCCCTTTCAACTGATGGGGTTTCCAGCCACAGGGGTGGCCACAAGTTCAGTTAATGGCATCATAAGAATGAACCAGAAAGTTATTACACATGTTTTGTGGAATGACATTGTGGCTTATTCCTTGTTTTAACATGCCATTAATTGAATGAATGTGTGGCTGGGTCATGACGTAAGACACAGCCCAGCCCTGCTCCCAGATGGGGGGACTCCAATCTACCTACAGCATTCTCCAGAGCAGGCTGGGCAACCCCCAGTGTGAGAGCTGAAAAGTATGTCTGTGTGATAAAAGTGCTTGCTGAAGGCTCTATAAAGATTAAACCAAGTGTTTTTCTGTATTTGTTTAGATATTAAGCTATAAGTTGTTGCTAAAAGCCTAATGATAGTTTAAAATGTAGTGAGGCCTTGTATAAAGTAAGGCTTAGTAAATTTAGCAAAGCCTAAAAGTAGTAAGGCCCTGTGGTGCAGTTAAAATTACTTTATCAAAGGAATGCAAGGCCTGTACTGCTATTGGTCAGTCTAAGCACAGTTGAAGAAAAAGTAATCTAAGTGGTCATACATTATCAGTGTCCTTCAGAAGCTATAAATTAGATGAAATTTTGGAAACCATTCAGAAGGAAGATGCAGCGCTGTGAAAAGGATTAGTTAGCTGTTGCCTGGATCAGGGGGCCTGTGGACCTCAAGGAGCCCAAGAACTGCAGTCCAGGGTCCTTCCCAGCCCCTTTCAGACAGCGTTGTTCAGGGACGCCTGACCTCGCTGAACTTTGTGGAAAGAGAAGCTTGCTGTGTATCAGGCATGAAAGGGACTACTGATAAGTTGCCGACGCGAATTGCTTTTGTCTGTCATGGTTTGTCTTGTTACTACACATAGTTGTGTTTTTGTTAAGTCAATAAATCTTTCTTATCTTTCTACCCCCAACCACACTCTCAATCTCAACCCTCTGCAGGCAGCTAGGACACCCAGAACAAACTCCCTCCACCCCTTTCTCTCCCACCCATTCTGAAGACAGCACTAGGGCTGGAAGAGGGAAAGGGCAAGGCTAGGGTAGAGTGGCTGAAGACTCACAGCTGCTCCAAACTGTAGCTCAATCCCCCAGCCCCTGGAATCCAACAGCAAATGTCTGTTGGGTCCAGAGACTGCTGTAACTCATGGTGTTTCCTGTGAAGTTCTGTGAGTTAGTGGGGAGCTGCATGTTTGTCAGCACCCTAAAGCTGCAAGTGTGTGAAGAATGACATAAGACATTAGACTCTATCACTTGTCAGAACATAGGTCTCCTACACCCAGTGAAACCATCTTGTTTGGAGAGACACAAGAAACCCACTCAAACTCTTACATTTGTTCAGGAATTCAGGCACTTGTAGTACTATGAAACAGTGGGGAACAGAAATGGCATTCTGGGTACCTATGTAAAAGTTACATACTGCTTTGGAAATCTGTCCCAATTCCTAAATAAACCACATTCATAATGGAATACAGTGCACCCAAGCCATTCATCTAGCCATAAATGCAAGAACATTTCAGATGGTTCTGTGTATTAACTTATTCCAGGAACTTGGTCCCTTTATCATATTAGCTGAAGGGAACAGGCTAGTCTTTGGCCATTTTAAAGCATACTATAAAATGCATTCTGGTGACAAATACAGTGTACTTGATTTAATAAAGTAGTGGATCAGAAGATACATAATACTGAACAGTCTATACAATTCCAGTCATAGATACAAATGAGGCTGATATTTTGCCCCGTGAATATAAAAAGAAGTCTGCATTCATTGTTGCTTTTTAGCAATAGCACTGCTGCACTAAAGACTTGTCTAAAAATATTACTACTTTCAAGTTTGGGAGGGAAACCTGCCCCCCCGCCCCCAGCAAAAAGCACCCCCATCCCCAATACACTTATCTATGTATTCATTCAATTCCAGAGATAAATTTCTGAAGTCGTAGGATACCTGTTTTTATCCAAAGATTAGAAAAACATCCACATTCTTTTTTTCCAGCATTGTACCAAAAAGAAATGTCCTCTGAAAATGCAGTTGGCCTTTTACAACCACATTTTCTTAAATCATATCTGTTATTGCAAAGCTAGGGAAGATGGGAGGGAGAGACTTCTTTTTCTAAGGCTACAAATATCTCCTTTGAAGTTTGTGAAAGTTGTCTAATGTTTGTATTAACTTCCTGTATGAAAAAGAAACTGAATTATCCTCCTAAGACATCAGAGAAGTAGGAACAAAACCTACCTACTTGACTAAACAAAGCACAGAAAGCACAGCCATTTTGGTGTTAATTTTAAATTCTGAATCTGCTTCTAAATTAAAAGTGGGCAATTTTTTTAATAGTGTTGCGGACAACTTCCTGGTACAAGTATTGGAGAGACTAACAAGAGACTGCTCTTCTTGACCTGCTTCTCACAAACAGGGAAGAATTGGTGGTAGACGTAGAAATGGATGGCAATTTGGGCAGCAGTGACCATGAGATTATCAAGTTCAGGATCATGACAAAAGGAAGAAAGGAGAGCAGCTGATTATGGACCCTGAACTTCAGAGAAGATGACTTTGGCTCCCTCAGGGAACTGATGGGTAGGATCTCCTGGGAGAACTTGTAGTACTATAAAGAAACCTTACTGTGGGCACAGAAACAAACCATCCCAATGTGCAGAAAGACTAGCAAATATGTCAGGCGACCCACTTGGCTTAGCAAAGAACTCTTCAGTGAGATTAGACACAAAAAGGAAGCTTTAAAGAAGAAGAAGCTTGAAAAGATGACTAGGAAGAAGTATAAAAATATGGCTGGGGCATACAAGGATGAAATCAGGAAGGCCAAAGGACACTTAGAGTTTCAGCTAGCAAGGGACATGAAGGGTAACAAGAAGGGTTTCTACAGGTATGTTAGTTTAACAATGAGAGGAAGGTCAGGGAGAGTGTGGGTCTTTTACTGAATGGGGGAGGCAACTTAGTGAAAAATGATAAGAAAAGGCTGACATACTCAATGCCTTTATTATCTTCATCTTCAGAGGCAAGGTCAGCTCCCAGACTACTGGGAACCACAGTCTGGGGAGAAGGTGACCAGCCCTCAATGGTGAAAAACCAGGTTACAGACTATTTAGAAAAGATGGATGTGTGAAGGTCATGGGGGTGAATGCAATGCATCTGAGGGTGTTGAGGGACTTGGCTGATGTGATTGTAGAGCCACTGGCCATTTTCTTTCAAAACTTGTGGCAATTGAAGGATGACCCTGATGACTGAAAAGGGGCAAATATAGTGCCCATCTTTAAGAACGGAAAGAAGGATCCAGGGAACTACAGACCACTCAGCTTTACCTTAGCACCTAGAATAATTATGGAGCAGGTCCTCAAGGAATCCACTTTTAAGCCCTTCGAGGAAAAGAAGGTGATCAGGAACAGTCAGCATGGATTCACCAAGAGCAAGTCATGAGTGAACAACCTGATTGCCTTCTATGATGAGATAACTAGCTTGTGGATGCAGGGAAAGCAGTGGACATGATATACCTTGACTTTAGCAAGGCTTTTGATACAGTCTCCCACAACATTTTTCAAGCAAGGTAAGGAAGTATGGGTTGGAAGAATGGACTGTAAGGTGGATAGAAATCTGTCTGGATCATTGGACTTATTAGGTAATAATCAATGGTTAAATGTCTAGTTGGCAGCCATTATCAAGTGGAGTGCACCAGGGGTCAGTCCTGGGGCCAGTTTCATTCAATATCTTCATTAATGATTTGTAAGATAAGATGAAGTGCACCCTCAGCAAGTTCACAGATGTCACCAAGCTGGGGAAATAATAGATATGCTGGAGGGTAGGGATAGGATTTAGACACCTAAAAAAATTGGAGGACTGAGCCATAAAAAAATCTCATGAGGTTCAACAAGGATGAGTGCCAACTCCTACACTGAAGATGAGAGAATCCCATGCACTGCTACAGGCTTGGGATCAACTGGCTAAGCAGCAACTTTGCAGAAAACGACCTTGGCGTTACAGTGGGCATTAAGCTGAAAACAAGCCAACAGTGTGTCCTTGTTGCCAAGAAGGCTAACAGCATACTGGGATGCATGACTAGGAGCATTACCAGCAGATGGAGGGAAGTAATTACTCCCCTCTATTCTGCACTGGTAAGGCCACATCTGGAGAACTGTGTCCAGTTTTGGACCCCCACTACAGATAGGATGTGGATAAGTTGGAGAGTATCCAGCAGAGGGCAACAAAAATGGTAAGATGGCTCGGGCCCATGACCTCTGAGGAGAGGCTGAGGGAACTGGATTTATTTAGCTTGGAGAAAAGAAAACTAAATTGGTCTTATTTAGTCTGGAGAAGACATTTGATAACAGCCTTTAACTACAAAGAGGATGGAGCTAGACCAGGGGAGGGCAAAATGGCAGATCCGGCCAGCAGCCAGACTCCATTTCCCAGCAGCCCCTGCCTGCATGGCTGGGGCCAGTCTTAGGGCAGGGCGCTGCTCCTGAGCCACTGGGATCCTGTGGCAGGGCAGCTTGGTCTGGGGACAGGGCAGAGTCATGATTCGCTGCCTGCACATCCCTACCCAGCACATGCAGGCTGCAGATCACAGCTCTGCCCTGGCTCTTTGTAGTGGTGACAGCATGGTCCCAAGCAAGGACAGAGCCATGATCCGCTGCCTGCATGCCCTTGCTTGGAGTGTGCAGGCTTCAGATACAGCTCTGCCCTGGTTCCTTGCAGCAATGACAGCATGGCCCTGAGTCAGCACAGAGCCGTGATCCGCTACCATGCAGGCAGGGGCTGCTGGGAAATAGAGTCCACTGCTGGCCAGATCCAGTTCATGGGACGGACTTTGGCTGCCCCTGAGCTAGACTATTCTCAGCACTGGCAGATGACAGAACAAGGAGCAATGGTCTCAAATTGCAGCGGGGAAGCTTCAGTTGGATATCAGGAAATCCTTTTCACTAGGTGGGTGGTGAAGCACTAGAATGGGTTACCTAGAGAGGTGATGGAAACTCCATGTTGGAGGTTTTTAAGGCCCAGTGTGACAAGTGCTGGCTGGAATTGTTTAGTTGGGGGTGGTCCTGCTTTGAGCAGGGGGTTGGACTAGATGACTTCCTGAGATCCCTTCCAATCCTAATTTTTATGATTCTTTGATTCTAAATTCAGCTCATGGATAAATGAGCCCCACTACAAGAAAAGCCAATAGGAGATACTCTTCATTTGGCTCATATATTAGACTCTGGAATGATAATAGGATGAAATAAACAAGAGCTGAAAGTACAATAGGAACATTACTTTTTTTCCCTCTGCTTCTTAAAGATGATGAGTTAATGGTATAGTCTTACTACATAACTAGTTTTGCAATGCCAGAAGAGCATAGCAATTCCTGCATATGTTCTTGTGGTTTTCTCTATAAGGAACTGCAATGCTGAAGCAAGTTTCAGTTTCAGTGGAATTACTGTAGCTAATATACAATTATAGCCTCCTCACTGCTATAATGGAGACTTTGGTGTCCTAACTTTATATGTTTTCATTAAATTTGTAAAGAGGCACTTTTTAAAAGTAGCATTTGAGGTTTCAGCTTCAGAATCTCTATTAACATCATTGGAAGTCACAAGCTCTAATTCTCTACACTTGATTTCCTGATAAAATATTATAGGAGTCTGCCTACCTTAGCCCTAACTCAAAGGATAATAGCGGTGATAGAGGAATGCAAAGCCATAATTAGATTTTTCAGGTGACTAAACAATGTAGCAAAGATGTTTTGTGTTTACTGCAAGCATGCTACAGCAACACCAACATTCAACAAGGTGAAGGGGGCCATTCCATAGGTGCTAACTTTGAAAGGTCTGAAATGTGGATAATGCCACTTTCTTGGACTTTCAAATCTTGAGCAAATGTTTATATTGCTGAAGGTAGATGGGCATGGAATGATGATACTAAATGTATGCAATCAAAGACAGCATTTTCTTTGACACACTCCTCCAGATAAAATACTCACCTTGTTTCGGGAAACCAGGAGGAAGAAAATAAAAGCATTTTCCAGAGTCTCCTGTGCCACAATGGCTCAGTATGACTGAATGCTTCTGTCTGTGTGTGTCACTCACCCTCTTCTTCCAGCTGCAAAGCGTAAGCTTTAACCCTGTCATAGATTTTGGATGACAGTTTGGCAGTGGCTCTAGTGAGGTTAAAGCTTGAATTTTGGACCTGGGAGAAGAGGGCAAGTGATATTGGGAGCATCTACAGGTTGCCTTACAGCGACATAGTGATGAGCTATGTTACCGTACAGTTCATTATGGTGATAAGATCATGTGGTCTTACACGTGATGGCAGCTACATTGCCATAGCAGCACACTCTCCTGGTATAATGCGCTGCTACGGCAATGTAGTGACAAAATCTAATCATGTGCCACATGCAGGATGCAGTAACCACCCATACTGCACTGTGCTGTAGTATTTCCAAAGGGAAGTACTGAAGCGTAGTGCCATAGCGACATTGCCATATGGCAATATGTAGACGTGCCCAATGAGAACTGAACTCCACCCATCCTGCATGGGCCCAGGAAGGCAGCACAGCCCCTGGAAGCCATTACAGCATCCCCATGAAACATGCATGCCAATTTCAGATGGGTAATTTTTGAGGAAATGGTGCATGTGAAACATTAATAAATACGGTAGTGCTCTTGGTTACTCTAGCCCATTGGAGTTACTTCTCTACCTCCATTCTACCCATAATCTATCTCTGAGTTAGTACTGGTGGTATAAGAAAGAAATAGACTTGCAAATATTTTCTCAAATGACCCATTTGATTTACTGTTGTTCACTGGGTCCACACCATAAATAATTTACAAATATATGATGGCTAGAATTCATAAAAGTGCTTATGAATCACTAATCATTCGTAAATCTAAGTGGGGCCTTCATTACTTACTGCTTGTTATTTTTTAGTCATAATTCATTTTCTGTTAAAGTTGCAGTCATCTAATCAAGAAACCAAAAATATACCAATCATACCCCACAAATACTGAACAATCAAAGTGAATGCTCCTTGAACAGCCTAGTGTCTAAAAAAAAATCATTCAGATGAACTACATGTTAAATACTTACAATACTAGTACACTGACATAAATCATGAATGGTTTGTGAATGATGCATCAAAAAATCCAGTCTTGTTTTTGGGTTCTAGCAGTATTAGGGGACAAGTTCAGTACTGCTAACTAAGCAAGTTTTTAATTTTCCATGAATTGTTTCTAGAAGTTTTTTTATCTTTTCAGTGCAGCTGATGGTAGAATTATCACTGAATATAGCAGGACAAGGATCAGATCCTATATTTTTTTATTAACAAACATTCGCAAATTCACTTGCCATTGAATTTACTTTGCTTCACTTTCTCTTTACTACTCCAGATGCTTCCAAACATTATTCTCATTATCTGCAAGTCCTTTTACATTGTTCTATTTAAGAAAAGCTTACAATGAAAATAAATTCTTTTTTGCCCTAAGTCTTAGGCTTTTTCCTGGTGCCAGAGTGGTACAAAGGAGCATTAAAGTAAATCAAATCTGGTCTCATGTCCTAGTTCAAGTTGCACTTTCACACTCACAAGCAGTGTTCTCTCTAAGCTGTTTGGTGTGCACGGCCAGGCAGGTGTGCCTGGCAGCATGGCATGAGCTTAGAGGGAATGCTTAGAGGCAACACTGCTCATAAGCCATGTCCACACATGGTGTGGACATTTGGTTCCCCAGGGACAACTAGCAGCAGTGCATCTTGTGCCACTGTTAGCTGTCCCTAGGGAGTGCCTGTACCAAGCTTGCTCTGGCATGCAGCAAGTTACCCCAAGTGGGTTAGGGGAAGCTGGGGTCTTGGGGACCTCCTGGGGCTGCAGCAGTGGCAGTTCTGCCACACAGAGCCTGGCCAGCAGGCACAGCATGGTTTCAGCTGGCCCAGGTCCACTTTTGAGCAGCATGTGCTGCCTCCATGTACACTGCTCTGCTTTTTCTTTCTACAGGTTTTTTTGACCCCTGTTTATCCAGGGATCAACCCCCCCACCCCTCCATACTGCTTCCTTGCAGTGAGGAGAACAACTGAACATACCACATGGCCATGCTCATCTGGATGTAGCCATAAAGTTTGATGACCATAACCTAACGCTCCCACCACATATGTATGCTGCTGACAGCAAATTTCCAAGGAAAGCCACTATCTATACCTGTGAGCCCTCTGGGAGCATCCACACATGCAAGTACATGTACTTGCAGCAGTTCAAATAGCAGTGACAGAAATTTGTGCTGGGGATTTGTGCCTCAGCACATGTGTCTGAACATACACTTTGGTGTGGGGCAAATTGTGCCACTAAGGACAAACTAACCTTCCCCAGCCCTCCCAGATCTTCAGCCTGTGGAAGCGAGAGCTGGGCCCAGCAGTATAAAAAGCTGCCCTGGCAAGCAGCTTAGGGCTACTTGCCCTCCAGAGCTTCTGAGGCCTGGCCAGTTGGTATCTGGGGACACTAGCCTCCTGTGCCAGCTGGACTGCTGAAGCAGTCTTAACCTAGAGTGACCCCTGCACCCTCTACCCACTGCAGCAGCCTAGCAGTGGGGGCTGCTGCCTGCCTGTGACCTGCTGCCACCTGCAATGGCATCCACACCCTTGGACCTGCAGCCCCACGGCTGAGCGCCTGCCAGACCCAGACAGGGAACACACAGCCACCTGGGCCATTGTATGGGCACTACAGCAGAGCCACCTGCACCTCTGAGCCAGCTACCAATGGGCTATGGCTGCACAGTTGGCCTTCAGGCAACACTATTATCATATCTTCTGGTACCCCCACTCTGCCATCTGGGCAGCTGTCACTCAGAAGATGTGCTCATTGTGGTTGCCCACTTTAAACTGTCAAAGTGTGTCCTCCTAGTCCCAAATGGCTAGAAGCTCAACCACCTCATCTGCCCTCCACTGGTCCCTGGTGCTGGCCCTGGGCAGGCTTCTCTGCCCAGGTCCCGCCACTTGCCTCACCAGCAGGGATTCTGGTGTTCCCTGTTTAAGTTACAAATTCTCTAATAAAAAACCTAACTTTCTCATTTAAATACCCCAAATCTGCATTCTTCCATGATTAAAATGAAATGCCACTATATATAGAATATATATCAAATCAGCTGGGCAATGTTTCATTGATATATTTACAGTTTTAAAACAATTTGGAAGCCTTCCAGTGCCTCTTTCATCATAAAAAAATTCTAAATATCTATAAACTTTGGTATTTGCTTTTGATTTGTTTTTTTAATTATAGAAAAATCAGAGTTTCCCCTGCCCTCTTTGCTCACAAGGATGTGGGGACAGCTGCAGCTGTCCCCACAGCTGCTTTGTGGTGCTGAGCAGCACTGATATGCTGTGGCCTGCCTATGCCCATGCGCTTGCCACTCACTCCCAACCCACAGCCCCACCACTGTCCCTTGCTTCTGACTCACAGCCCCTGCCTAACCCCCCCTTCCCCTCCGCTCACTCATGGCAGGAGTTCCATCCCAGCACATGGGTCCATCTGCAGCTGTTCCATCCTCTTTTTTCTGGTTCTGAACAGGGCCAACCCTTACTGTTCTGCTCCCTGTGCCTGTGCCTGTGCCTAGGCCCCAACAATCACCATGCTGTGCGTAGGAAGCCCTCAATTGGGGCTCAGGGAGTGAGCTGGGCAAGCCCCTTCCCTTCCAGGCCAGCCTCCCCATGTACAGACTGCTTTGGGGTTCAAGGGGCTCCAAGACCAGTTCTAGTAGCCTCTCCTACACAGAACATTCCCCCATCCCCCACCCCAATCTGTCTTTCTCCCTCTCTCTCTTTCTCTCACACACACACACTCACACAAACACATACATCCCTCTGCTTCCACCCTGGCCCATCACATACACCCATAGACCATGCTGCCATCTCAATCTCCCCCTGCCCATCACTCACTCCTGCTGCCACCTCCAACCCTCTCCCCAGCCCATAACTCTCCCCAAGTGGCTCCTGGGACCACTGGTGTGGGCATGGGGCAGAGCTGCAGTGTAGCAGTTGCCCCTGTAACCGCAACCCCCTACCAGCAGGTCCCATCCCATCTAATGGCTGGGTATGCAAGTTGTGAGATTTGTGGGGAGGATGTGGGGTTTGGACAGGGGTGGGGAAGGGGTATCAGGTTTGTAGAGGTGCGTGTGGGGGTTGTGAGAAGAGTTTTGGAAGGGTTTGTGGGTGGGGATAAGAGTGGGTATGGGGTTTGTGGGGGCTATGGGTGTGGGGATTGTGTGGTGGGACACTGGGTTTATAGGTGGATTGTGGGGGGTTGTGGGTGTGGGGCTTGTGGATGGGAATGTGGAGGTGTGGGGTTGTGGGTGGATTGTGGGGAAGGTCACAAGGAAGGGTGTGGGTGTGGGGTTTCCGAAGGGGGGGCCATCACACACCTACCCTCCTGATCCACTCCCATAGTGCACAGCCCACACTGTCGGCAACAGCAGCCAGTAGGGGGCCACCAGGTGTTCATGGCTTGCTGCAGGCAGAGCCTCCTGGTGGTATGCAGTGCCACCTGAGTATTGGGGGCTACAGTTGAGGCATGGAGCTGGCCTGTACACTAGCACACACCTTTGGGCAGGACCAGACTGGTTCCTGATGCCACCCAAGACTCTCAGCACTGCAGGTAGAAGCCATGTACCATCAGGCTGGGCCAGCTTCTGACTCTACATGGTGGGCATATGGAGGCAGGACCTGGCTTAGCCTGATGCTGCACAGCTCCTGTCTGCAGTGCTGGGAGCTCTGGCTGGTGGCAGGAGCCAGTCCAGTCCTGCCTGAAGGTGCACACCATCAGGCCAGGCCAGCTCCATGTGCCACATGTAGCTCCCAGGACTCAGGTGGCATTGTGCACCACCAGGGGGCTCTTTCTGCAGTGGGTCAAAAGCACCTCAAGGGCCTGCTGCTGGCTGCTGATGCTGCTGATGGTGGCAGGGGCTGTGCACCATCAGGGGGACAAGCAAGGGGCTCACTCCTCCCACACAGTCTCCCCCCAACCCCACAGTCCCCCCACAACCACAAAGTCCCTGCATCCCTACATGACCCCCCACCACCCTCACGTTCCTGCTTACCAGGGACAGAACCTTGGTTCCAGCCACTGCTGCCAGCCATGCCCTTCTCCTATTTCGTCCAGCACACTGAGACAGCATGTTGGAGAGGCATGCAGCAGGCATAGAGATGAACTGAATGGGTGCTAAAGCATATTTTTGGAGGATCAAGCCTCCAGTTGCTTTGGGGGACGCTCCAGAAGCGTGCCCTATGCCACTTTTTTCCCAGCATGTTTTCATTTGGGGATTCCCTGGTATCAAACTTAGAGTCTGCCCTACAAATATACAGTGAGGGAAACATTTTTTAGTTCATGGTGTATCTCCTGTGACATCTCAAACTGCTTTGAAGAGCTGCAACAGACACAAGCTCACTCATGTGGACACATCCTCTGTGGCTAAGTGGGATGACTCTTTCCCTTGCCTAGCCACTTTCTCTTCCTGCAATGTATCAATGGGATGAAAAAAGATTAGATGTGCAGATTAGACCATGAATACAAGAGGAGTGAACTAGAGAAGTTCAATGACTGCATCAAATGCATTTTTAATAAAAGCAATACATAAGGAATATTGATACTCATATTAAAGAACTAATATTGTTAACATCTTCCTTGCTGCGATTATGTGATTCTTGATCATAGATTCATAGATATTAGGGGTGGAAGGGACCTCAATAGATCATTGAGTCTGACTCCCTGCCTAGGCAGGAAAGAGTGCTGGGGTCAGATGACCCCAGCCAGATGCCTA
>NW_017728886.1:208549878-208557746 GCF_001723895.1 Crocodylus porosus | reverse complement strand
AGATGTGCATGTACCAAGCCTTTATATATATATATATATTTTTTTTTTTTTTTTCCATTCTATGGAATAGTTTTGGAGGGAACAACTATTTTGTTGAATTCTTCTCTGTGATGATTTCATTTGACCCACTTTATTGATTTCCAGGTAGGTATTAGTTAGCATGTAACTGATTGCTTCTATTTTCAAGTATTTTTAAGTCTTCTTCCTAAAGTCTGTTGATTTTCTATCAAAATTAAACAGTTTTATTAACCTCTCATTTATCTGAGTTTTTATATTGCTATTCAACTGGTTTTAGCACAATAATTTAAATGCAGACTGCAATAAATGCAACATATATATTTATCATGTAAATATAGGTATGCTATACAATATCTTATTTTTTTCATTAGCCACATTTAAAAATTGCATATCTCATAATTTTAAAACATAAATATTCCAAAAATATTAATGGTCTAATGAGACCCACTCCATGATGTCATGGGATACAGAACAAGTACTTCAAATTAGACCCAAGTCATGATAAAATTAGTTATACCTCTTAAGACGTGGGGCTGGGACATAACTGAAGTTTAGAAATGAGTAGAGGCATACAGTACAGTGCTCAGAGATACTGTTGTAGACTATGAATTATATGGCTTTCTGGACACAATTCAAACTTGATTATACTCCATTATTTAAAAAAGGTCAAAGCCTTTTCATCATTCATGTTTAAATTATACTTATTATAATGTATAATATTGTTCCAACTCTAGAAGTGTCCACACTGAGATACTAGTTGGATATTTCAATTGGAAAACCAAGAATGGACAGGTTGCTTTAGCCAGTTTTACTGGCAGCCACAGGATTGCTAGTTTATGAAAGAGCTCATAACCATTTTCAATATCCAATGAGGATTTCTTTTGAGTTTAGTTAGTATTACCTACCTTGAAAGCTCATCCTTAACGTTAGGGCAAAGATGGAGGCTGACAAGCATAAGCTTGACAAATCCCATGGCAAGAGAAGAATGACACTGGTCCCAATCATCTCATAGACATTTTCTTGTGACTGTATAGCACAGATATACATTACATCTTATCACAGTGATCCCAGAAGAATTAATTAGTTTGATGCTTGTAACGTAATGCTGAAGCTAAATAATTTTTTCTTAAAAATTGTGTGCAAAAACAGAAAGCAGCATGATTATTTACATTAAAAGCCATATATAGTGTTTGCTGTATTGTAATTAGAGTGCTATAAGTGTTTATTAAAGCATAAACAAGGACAGTAACAGTAAGTAAAAGTATACAAATCATGAGTCCTAATAGACATGGTAAATACATCTGAAATAATGAATACTTAGCAAATGTATACAGTACTTAATTGTCGAAGCCAGTCAGAACAATAGTTCTAATAGCGAGCTCTTTCCCCCTGGGATTGAGGAAGCTGTTGATTCTGCAGTGTAATTCCCATCAATATATTTTTTCTTTCTCTGAACTACAATGTCATCATGGAGAGTTATTTGTTGGAGAAATTGCCATCCCTCTCCATTAAAGGGAACTGCTTACTTCCTGGCTTTCCCATTTTCATCCTGTAGATGATATCATGTATGTGAGAGAGCTCAAAGTGACCTTTTCGGGGTAGATTTCAAAGTATTTTATTGAAAAAATGCCCAATAAGCACTCATTTTAAAAAACAAATAAATGCTCCCATACTAGGGACTTGCAGTATCCCTTCACAAACAGTTGGGCATACAGTAACACAAGTTCTATAATGCATATAGGTGTTGACTATACAGATGATTTGCAAGCTTCTACTTCTGATATTTGGTACTGGTAGTTTATTTCTTTGTTTGAGTGCTTTTTCACATGGTTTCATATGACAATGATGGGAAATGACTTGGAAAACATGAAATAGCATAAGTGTTTAATGTACTATAAACAGCTTGCACCACTTAAATGTCTAAGAGCTGGGAAGTGAGAAAGAACAGCAGGAATGGAAAAGAAAATGCTCCATTTTTAATGAGAGAGGTCATGGTCACAAAGCTGCAACAACAATGAAAAAGTATGATATGTCCAAACAGGGGGATTCTTCCTGACTCTGAATTTTTATGCCTAGACATTTTAAACACTGGGATTTAGGGGACAGTATCAAAATTTCCACTAGATTCTCTAGTATCATGCAAATGTACTGCAATTTTTTGATGCTGTACCTAAAGGGATGATGACTATGCTTGAAATGATGACCGTCAATTAGTAGATGAACTGCCAACAAATGGTGGTACAAGATGGGGATACTAGAATTTTTTGTTGTGCTGAAATAGTACCAATTGAGAATCAGTGTTTTAATACCACGTACCAGATTTGCCAGACCCACAGCTCACTGAAATCATTATTTTTACTAAAATGTATCTTATTTTAAGGAGGGGAGGGTTCAAAATGCAAAGCTGTATTTACAGTTGGCTCCCTTAAAGAAACGTATACAGCGTAATATCACAGGATCATAGGAAAGTACAGCTGGAAAAAACCTCACAAAGTCATCTAGTCCAGTCCTGAGCTTAAGACAGGATCTTCCCCTACTGACATGTTACAGTGGAGCCACCATTGTGTGAATACCAAATAAAGCATTCTTTTTCTCTGAAAAATATATTCAGAATATTTTTTCTTCAAAAGCTGTTTTTACGAAGCATCAAAAATAAACTGACTAAAATCATCTTTCAATAAACAACAGTTACTCTAGGTAAAGAAGGCCATAGGATTTGTAGCCAGAACCTGCAGTATGCTATTGTGCAATGTATGCCTGAGGTAACTACACTGAAATCTGCAAAATTACTATAGATTTGTATTGTGTAACTAAGATCAGGATCTGGCTAATGAAGTCTAAAAAGTCTTATTAAGAAATAAAAGAACCTTCTCTTGCATCTATTTCTGTCATTATGAAATTACTGCTCTGAGATAATGGCACCAGGGTTGCTCTCAAGTCACCACCTTGCAGAAAGCACAGCATGGAGAGCAAGAGCAGGCAATGAGAAGAAAATTTGTCTTCTGTTATTCCTGCTTTCTTCCTGTTTGTATCCTGTTCCACCAGCATTATGTACTACAGTCTATGATGTTGTGGATGTAGAACAATAGAAATAACAGTGCAAATGCATGTTCTTATACCTGTCGTTTTACCTTCTGTTATCTATCTTTCATGACAGACATTTAATATTTTTTATTCTACTTATCTCACACAAATCAGTGCCTTTGGCAGACAGGTATCTGAATTTTAAAAACCCCCCAAAAAACAAAAACAAAGGTCATTGAATGTCCTCTTATACATTTATGTATTACAAGTCCATGCAAAGAAAAAGCATATAGTTCCTTACTTCCCAAAGCAGGAAATATCTAAATCTACAAAGATAGTCTGATTATAGCCAGCCTTAATGGGAGCAAGAAAAGGATGCCTGCAACAGCATATCTGACACAAGACACTACAGTAGCCTTATATTTGCTGAAATGTGTTTGGGTCTGTTTCACAGTGAAAGTATTTGGGTAAATTGAAAATAAAAACAATGGTTCAAAATCTGCTGTCAGTTCTAGTGACATCAGAACATCTATTGCTGTGGTATCAAATCCTGACTTCTGTGAAGTTTGTCAAATTTGCACTGGTGTAACTAAGCAGAATTCAGTCTGCAAGTGTTCAGAGAACTGCTAATAAAGCAGACCATAGAAACTGAAAGGAATGATTTGTTAGTTTGAATTCTTACCTGTGACTGTGTCATACTTCATAGCTTGGAATTTGAGTTTTAATTTTTTCCTGTTTTTGAAGTCATTTCTGTGGGGCTACATGTTTGTCAGATCACAGTGCTGAAGATATAATCTGATTGAATAATCAGCAAATATCTCTACGGAATTTAAACTCATAGGAAACATGAAGCCAACTGCAATGAAGCTATCAAAGAGGTCCACGATAAAAATTAAAAGCCAACTAGGTTTTGAGCACAGAGTAAGAGAAGAGCACAATTATTCCAGTTTCATGTGGAAATAAATTAAATATATATAACATACTTATTATTAAATATATGTTAAAATATATCTTATTATATAAAAACAAAGCTATCAGGACAATCTATGTGTTCTTACAGGCTAATGACAATATCGAGAGCAATGAGTATAAATAGCTCTGATCTCTAGGCTTGTGTCTTACATGCAACACATATCCAAAGTTTAAAACAAGAATATATATTATATATGTGTGTGTGCGTGTGTGTATGTGTGTGTGTATATATATATGTGTATATCATTATATATGTGTGTGTGTGTGTGTGTGTTTATACACACACACACACACACATATAATGATTACGATAAAAGATTCTATTGCAAGGATTGTACTTCATGAACTTATTTTCATTAAAGCCATTTGACCGATAGCATTGTATGACCTATAGCTGAAAAACACTAACAGAACTAAGTGTCTGTGTCTTTCCTGTCTTTGCTAGTGCATTTCAGTTCTTGTTAGGTATGAACATTCATATTTAGGCATCTAAATAAGTAGCTTCACTTCCACAACTGCTGAGCAAATGTGACTTGTGTTATTGTGACACAACTGCTATTGACTCATACAGCAATGGGCATTTAGTCAGCTAAGGTACTGGTGAACTCTAAATAACCCAAAATTAGAGAGCACCTGAGGTTTTAAGGATCCATATTTTTGGACTTAGGCACTGAAAGTGATAGTCAGATGATGGTAAAACACCTAAGTCTGTAGATCTTGCTGCAAGAGCTAGAGGCAGCGGTGTCCCATGGGTCTCCAGCACCCAGGGACCAATGCCTGCATTTACAGCACCCCCCGAGGACAATCTGAGCAGGGTGTGGGTCCCGAGGCAAATCAGCCACTGCAGGGCCCCACCTCCTGCCTCATGGCACTTCTGTGGAGGAATTAGCAGCACGGCACACCAGCCATGGGGGGGAAGGGCAGTGGCTGGAATTTCTGTCTGAAAAACAAACCCACAACCTGCTGGGTGTGGGAGATGCCCTGGCCTCTCTTGCTGGTGTGCCCTCCCCCGCCAGACCAGCACCCAGGGGCCATGGCCTCCTACCACCCCCCCCAACAGTAGGCCACTGGCTGGAGGGCCTCCTTACATGGTAATTTTGGGTAGCTCCTGTATCTCTTAACCCCTGAATGGTCCACATATCAATACCTGAAACTAGTTTTAAGTACTTGTTATGCAGCTCAAAGTTACACCACTTCAGGGCAGGATTATATGTGGTCTGTGTTACCCAGTTCATGATACACTAAGGAGGAGCCATTCTAAGCTATACCTTAGTGTAACTATCCCACCTTCCCTCCTCCCTTGTTTGCCCAGACTGGGTACACTGCCTGCCCCCATCCTTCCCAGCACCCTGGATCCCCACTCACTGTCCCTGCCCCCCACCCCTGTTTATTTGTGGCTGCCTGCATTGTCCGTCCAAGGGGAGAGGGCAGGTAAGGATTACCTACTGCCTGGCCACAGTTGCTGCTGCTACTGTCTGGGCCATAAGACCAACAGCATGGCAGCAGTGGTGGCCAGACAGGCAGATTAATAATTCTCTGCCTGCTCCTCTGGAACAGGCAGTGTAGGCAGCCACAAGTAATTCCCCAGGGGCAAAGAGACAGGAGAAGGTGTGGGGGAGCCCCAAAGGAGAAAGGAGGGAGCTCAGGAATGAGAGAAAACTGGGGGAACTGCAGGGTGCAGGGGGAAAGACCAGAATGGGGGAGGGGATTCTTACTTTTCAGTCCTGCAGGCCTGTGTTGGCCTGAAGTGTAACTGCTACAAACCAGAGGTATCACTAACACACATCAACATGTGTGCAGCTTACAGTGAAAGTTGTAACAAGACCTTGGGTTTCAGAAGTCTCAATCTTTCCACCTGTCATAGATTAGATGATGATCAATACCTCTTAATGACAGGTTCGAAAGCTGGGTATCAAAACCTTGAAGGAATGAAAGTTAGGACTCAATTCTGAAAATGTTTTAGCCTCGTTGTAACTCAGTGCCGCCTCTTTTAAAATAGGGGTAGTTAATAATAATAATATTTCCCCTCTTGGGAAGGGTGAAACCAGGACAACTTTGTTAATGTTCATGAGGAACATCCTCAGTTACTATAGTGATGAACACAACAGAAAAGTCTATCAATAAAATAAAATAAATTCAGATAGCTTCAGGGAGCTCAGGAACAGTAGATAAGGCCAATTATTTACTGGCACATGTCTAGATATAGACTTCATGGCTTAGCTTTACATACCAGCAGCTTGTCAGTGTGTTAGGCACTGCATATGCCTTCTATGTCAAGGCCACAAATCTGCCTGAGGCTAGCAGTCCAGTAAGCTATTTCAGTTAAGGCATGCCAGCTTCAGTAACCAATAGTGGGGCTGTGTGTCTAGCATTAAAACCAGGCACCTTTGATTCTCTCGTTTAAATGATCAGGTTAGGTTGACTGGGACAATCTTTGTCACAAACCAAGAGTTAGACTTGGCTTATGCTTCTGAAAAAAATTCAAGACCCTTTGACCACTCTGCCACTATTTTCTACAGGCTTTTCACCCATAAATAGGGACCTACCTAAATTTCAGCACAGGTTTGCAGCACAGCTGTACCTTTAATCTCACTCATTTCTTCATGACCCCCTGCCACCTGCTGCTGAATGACTGAGATGCAATTAATGCCATGGTTTTTGCATCTCCACTACCCAGTGGTGGTGGTGGTGGTGGGGAGGTATGGTGCAAAAAGTGAGATTAAAGGTGCCACTGTGCCACAATGAGGTCCTCCTTCATACAGGTCACACCAAGGAGTCAACAAATGACCAGGTCATCCATGGTCTGCACTTTACTGCACTCATGGTATCTTCCTGTGATCAGAGTAGCCCCATTAGATCATCTTTGTTTTGATTCAGAGATTCATAGATGCTAGGGTCAGAAGGGACCTCAATAGTTCATCAAGTCCAACTCCCTGTCTAGGCATGAAAGAGCACTAGGGTCAGATGACCACAGTCAGATGCCTATCCAGCCTTCTCTTAAAGACGCACAAAGTACAGGAGAGCACCTTTGAAGCCCATTCCAAATTTTGGCCAACCTTACCATGAAGAAGTTTTTCCTGATATCTAGCCCAAATCTGCTGTCAGTTTGTGACCATTATTTCTTGCTACCCCAAGAGGCACCCTGGTGAATAGAGCATCTCCGATCCCTTGCTGTGTCTCCCTAATGATTTTGTAGCAAGTCACAAGATCACCTCTCAGCCTTTTCTTGTGGAGGCTGAAGAGGTCCAGGTCCCTCAGTCTCTCCTCCTAGGGTTTGTCCTGTAAGCTCCTAACCAAATGAGTGGCCCTCCTCTGGACCCTCTCAAGTCTATCAATATCCTCCTTGAAGTACAGCATCCAAAACTGAATGCAGTTCTCCAACTGTGGTCTAACCAATGCCACATAGAGGGGAAGTATCACCTCCTTGGATGTATTTGTCATGCATCTGCTGATGCATGATAAAGTGCGGTTAGCTTTGCTGATGATTTCATCACACTGACAACTCATGTTAATCTTGGAGTCCACTATGACTCTGAGTTCCCTTTCTGCTTCTGTGCTGCTGAGAGGGTCACTTCCCAGCCAGTACGTATGCTGGATATTTTTGTGCCCTAGGTTCAGTACTCTGCACTTATCTTTGTTGTACTGAATCCTATTGTGTACTGCTCATTTTTCTAACCTGTCCAGGTCTGTCTGCAATCATTCTCTACCCTCCAGAGTGCACACTTCACCCACAGCAGCCCCCCTGGCTCTCCAGGGACCTAGCGGACCTCCTACAGCTAAAAAGGAAAGCCTACAAAGGATGGAGGATGGGATTCACCTCCAAGGAGGATTATTCTGCACTGCTCCGGTCCTGC
>NW_017728886.1:208522979-208548717 GCF_001723895.1 Crocodylus porosus | reverse complement strand
GCCCTTTGGGCAGGGGGCTGGACTCGATGATCTCCCGAGGTCCCTTCCAGCCCTGATGTCTATGAAATCTATGAAATCTATGAAATCATCTGCAAACTTGGACAGAGTACACTTCACACCCACTTCCAAGTCACTGATGAAGATATTGAAGGGTACAGGTCCAAAGACCGAACTCTGCAGGATCCCACTACCCACATCCTTCAGGCTGATACTGACCCATCTACTGCCACTCTCTGGGTGTGGCTGCTAAGCCAATTTGCCAACCACCAGACCATGGAAATATCTATGTCACAGGCTGTTTATTTATGAGAATGGGATCAAATACTGCATCAAAGACCTTGCTAAAATCCAAGAAAACAACATCCACCTACTCCTGCATCTAAGAGTTTTGTGTCCCTGTCATAAAACAAAGCCAGATTGGTTATAGAATCATAGAATCATAGATTCAATGAGTCAGAAGGGACCTAGACAGATCATCAAGTCCGACCCCCTGCCATGGGCAGGAAGGAGCACTGGGGGTGGGAGGGGTCATAAGACCCCAGCCAGGTACCTATCCAGTCTCCTCTTGAAGATTTCTAGGGAAGGTGAGAGAACCACCTCTCTGGGAAGTGTATTTCAGGCTCTGGCCACCCTTACAGTGAAGTAGTTCTTCCTAATATCTAACCTAAACCTGTCCTCCCTCAGCTTCTGGCCATTGTTCCTGGTGACTCCAAGCAGGGCCCATGGTGAACAGACTTTCCCTGAGTCCCTGCTGGTGGCCCCTGATAAGGTGGTCAGGCAATTGATCTTCCAGTTTGCATGTGCCGGTGATTCAGGCATCACCATGTTGGCTAGTAGGCCTGTGCAAAGCAGCTAGTGTTTGCTTCAGATTCGGATTCAGCTGATTCCAGGGACAGTGATTCAAAACACTGTCTTGAATCGATTTGGCCAAATCTGATCATAAGATTTGGCTGCAGTCAAATTGGCCGAATGTCCAAATTGGCCCCATCCCCTGCCCACTTTCAATGGCTGCCCCACCCGCTCTCCCAGCTCCTGGCTCTTTTTAAAAAAGCCTGTACTCACTGGCTGCTGCCAAGTGGGGGGGGCGATCCCCGCTATCCCTGATGCCCCATATTGCGTGGGGGGCTCTGCTATGAGCCCCCCCAAATCCTGCTCAATCTCCCAGCCCCCCCATGGCTTCCCCACCAGCCCTAGCTCCCACCTCTTTAAAAATAAATAAATAAATAAAAGCCCTGACCCAGTGGGTGCTGCCAGGTGTGTGTGGGGGGACAATCCCCACTGCACCCCACTGCTCTACACTGCATGGGAAGCTCTGCTATGAGCCTCCAGAAGCCCAGAGGCTGCTGCAGTAGCTGGTAAGTGGGGGATTCTTTTTTTTTTTAAAGGGCCAGGGGCTGATGCGGGTGGGGCAGCCATGGAGGGGTTGGGAGAGTGGGAGGGAGTCAGGGGTGCTCAGGGGGACTAGGAGAGCAGGCAGGGGGTGGGTCCTGGCAGGGATCCCCCCACTGTTCCCTCCCTCCTCCTCCAGCTCCCCCCCGCCACCCCTTACTTACAAACATGGAGTCTAGGTTCAGATCCCTGGTGCAGCGAACAGGGACTGCCGGAATCACCAAAGCTCTCCAAATCTTTTCCAAATCAATTTGGAGAGCTTCTAATTGATTCAGACCTTTTAATTGGTTTCCTGATTCAATTTGGATTTGAAGATTTGGCCACCAAATTGGGCCAAATGTCCTCTGAATTGAATCAACACCCGAAGCTTCACACACCTCTATTGGCCAGTCTAGATCAAGCCCTCTAGGAAGGTACTCCTGGGGTTCCAGGTCCATTTTAGTGCACCTAACTTCATGTCATCTTTCCTTCCATAACTTCAGTCATGTCGTCAGCCATCATGTCCAACAGCACAACACGGGTCACATTAACTTTCATGCTTTAAGTCATTTAGTTACTTCTATGTGACCATAGAATGGATGCCTGGGGTCTTTCATCTGCCTTCATCTTTCTTTTTGGCCAAAAAGAATAGTTAAATGATCTGCTCAAGTTTAAAAGGAAATCTATTGCAGAACAATAAATGAAACTCAAATTTTGACCTGTGGTCCTACACTTTACCCATAAAATTCACACAGTTACACACACAACGCTTAAACTAACTTATTAAAAACACCCAGCCAAACAACCTGAATCTCATTTTTCTTCAAGTGTTCTGTAAAGCCTAATTGGTATAATATTCTGATTCCCTAGAATGAACCTTCTCTAAGGGGAGTAGTAAGACTATAAGTATGTAGTATAACCACCTTGTACTGATAGAACTACAAGGAGAAAGTCGGATTCATTGATAACGTGGGGACTAGTACCAGTCTAGCTGAAGAAGCCTACAGCTCAGAGCAGGCTGCAGAACTTCCCTGAGAAGTAATTAATTATTCTGTATGACATCCTGTACTAAGCTGTTTCTGATACCTGAGCTAACTAGCTTGGATTTGTTCACATGCCCTTAGACACAGTAACAATCTGGTCTTTACATGAACATGATCCCTAAAGAAAACTATAGTGGCATGGTGAAAGGGGCAGTGTGTGTGGTAATTAGGGGAAGTGATGATTATTTTCCCCTGGTCCAAGAAGCACTGAGATGGTACAAAACAAAGATTTGTATGAGTAATGAACCAAAATGCTTTCTGAGGGAGAGAACTTTTAGCCCATCCCTATTAGGAACAATGAGCATTCATATTCTGTTTTTCATCTGTGTTTCATTCTAGCTAACGACACAGAAGAAGTAATTGAATTTGAGCCTCAGTACAGAACTTTCTGACTTTTTTGTCTCTGTTAGATCAGACTTGTTAATGTAGAGTTTTCAGTACTTAATTCAAATGCATTTTCCATTTTAAAGTTATAATGACTAAGTACACCTGCTCACTTAAAAATTACCACATAGTTAGACAGTTTTCAATAGCCTAATCATCTTTTGATTGTTTTTCTTGTATCAGAGGCAGTTCACCTGCTCTTCATCTAAACTTAAATGTTTCCTGTTTACACATCTGAAAACATAGGAAGATGATAATATTTAGAAAACAAAGAAAAACTGAAACCTACATTCAAGTGCATTATTTATATAATTATTGTGTAATTAAAGTAATTACAGTTTGTGTGAAAAAATAGTTTTATTTTCATTTGCAGGTTTCTTGAGGGGTAGTGCTGTGATCACCACACTGGAATCACATGTACACACATACTCACACACAGTGGAAATGCTCCTATATGTGGGAATGTTTGTCTCATATGAAAGACCATTCATATTTGTATGTTCTTCACATATAAAATATGTATCCTAAAAGCTGACCTACGTCTCTTCCTGGAATCGATCCTCTAAGTGGCATTACCTAGACTGAACTTTAAGCAAATCTGTGATCTTTTATAATGTTAATTACAATCACAGCTGCCCTGGTTATATTAGTTACAGTTTTGCTGAATGAGTGACTAAACGAGACAAATGGTAGCTCTCAGAAAAGACTAGGAAATGTGGAGGGATCATAGAAGGCACAGTGTAATAGAGACGGTAGCATTTCTAAACTCAGGAATTAGAATCTATGACATTTTAGAAGTATAAAATCATTAATATTGATATTTGCTTAAAACTACAAGATTTTTAAAACAATAAATATTGGTTTCTCTTTATTTGCCCCCCAGTTTCTTGGATGGGTCTTTTGAGCATTTAGATTTCATGTATGTGAAGATTTTCTCTACAGCCGTGAAGGATAAAAACTGACTTTAAAGATGAAAGGTCAGAGCCTCATATAACTACTTGACTCTAGGAAATGGGAGTATAAAAATATCACAAAAAATGGAAGTACTGAGATCCAGGAAGCCAAGACAAAATCACAGAGACTGAGGCAAGTGCTTATATATTCATAGGGGTCCATGCACAGTAACAGTCAGTAGTATAAGGGAAAGTACTAGAAAGCAACACAAATTCTTTACATCTATATCATTGCTTTGATTTCCAGCCATAGTCCTCAATCACTTTTTTACCATGCTACAGAAGCAAATTTCTACCTCCTTAAAAAGCAGCACAGACTTTTGAGGATTACAGTGCTATTAAACACACTATCATTGTATGAATACAATCCAACTACACACCTTGAAGTAACGGGGTTGATGTTTTAATATGGTTTCTTGCATGCTCTTCCTCTGCTCTACACTCTGTTTCTGTCTAGGTTTATGATTCCAGCTTATAGTTTCTAGAAGTGTGCAAGTCTCACTGGCAGTCAAATATAACTAACTGTGCTTGTTCTAAGGAAATCCATTTAAGTTTGGAAATAAATCCTTCTGCTACACAGGTTAAGGAGTACTACCTGTAAGAGATCTACTTACCACAGCTACTACTGCTCCCATCACTGGTAAACTTGCCTTCGACTGTGAATTATGACTAGAAGTTCTATGTAGACATGAAATTATGTGCCCAGACCCACTACACTAATATTAATGAGCTATGTAGCCAGCTGAAGCTAGGAACCCTAAAAATGAGCTATAAAAGTTGTTAGAGGTTTAATAAAGTATTTATAGAATTTTAAAGCTGTATTTTTGTCCTCAGATTGTTCCTTTAACCAGTCATAATGAACTGATTAATCCTAGGAATCAGACTATCTACTGCAAACTCACACACTTCGGATAACTAATTCATTTGACATACTCAGAAAGAAACACTTGTCGGCCTTTAAATTTATGTGATTATATTGAGTCAAGTACAACTATCGATACCTGTAAAATGAGTATCAGCCATAACTGTGGAAAATTAGAAAGTCCATAAGTTTTATAGAATGATTTTTATATTTACTGTGCAGAGAAAGGTCTTTAGAGGACAAGTTGTCTGAATGAGCCACATCGAAAAAGACAAGATAAATATTTTTATGGTAATAGTAGTCAAAACAAGACCTCTGTGCACATTCTACTTATTTCCTTTAAATGTGATCTGCAAAGCAAACTTCAAAACTGAATTCTGTCCTGATTGTCTTCACTACCAGGATGAAGGAAGGATTTAGCACATGGTGCTATTTTCTCCTTTATAGATTCTCACAAAGTACCTGAAGTGATTACTACATGTTGCTACCTCAGGCACTCCAAGCATCTGCAGCACTAAGGCTTTAGGGGTGTTCTGCTGCTGAATTAGGCAACAGAGAGATCACTTTTCCCACCCAGGATTTTTTTTTTGATTTGTCTTCCCAGAAATCCCAGTCCCAGAAATAATAGAATAAGATAAGGGATTTCAGTCAGTGGGCTGAACAGTCCTTGAGCTTAGCTGAGCATTGGACTCATAAAAGACACTGGGTTTAGCCAGGAAAGTTCCTCCTTTCATAGTAATAACTTTTTTAACACACATGGAATCATCTGTCCTCAGAAGGATTTCATCTTTATCAATACCTTAAATAAGCTTACAGTATTTCAGTTGAATGAGGCTTAATGAAAGCTCATAAAATGACTTCAGCAAACATCTTTCCAACAAATATGCTTTCATCACCATGCTTACATTTGATAATGGGTCAAAAGATGCCTGAGGATAAATTTAGTGGGCTACCATATTTGAGAACTGATAGCCCATCTGTCAAAGACAGCTATTTTTTAGATTAAGCTCATTGTTAAACAAAGCAGCTCCGGGTGGCAGTTGTGCCAGATTGGCAATTCATACCTTAGAGAAAAGGATTTAGTGGCACTGTATTATTTTGACCTTTTTTTTTTAACCTCTTCATTCAGATTTATTGAACTATTTACCTCTTCAATTTTATTAGTCACCCTTTGGTTCTAATGACAACGCTTTGGAGGAGTTTTAAGATGCACTTTCTTAAATATTATATTTTGTCACGTCACTGAGTGAACCTCAAAAATCTGAGAACGTGATTAAATTAGTATTTTGGCCTTTATTTCTTTTAATAAAATTAAGTTTGCCATGAGAATTATTCTAACACTTTCATAAAAGTGATAATTCCAGTGCACGGCCAATGTATATGCATGAATATGTACATCCCTATAGGAGATGGGAGGGTCCCAATTCTGGGAATGGATCTGGCAGAAGAGTGCAGTCAGCTACTTGGATTAGGTGCTTCATTTGCAGGATTGATGTCCACCGATGCTTTGGAGGAGTGGAGACCAGTCTGTGGTTTAACTCTGAATTTTGGCAGGGCATATTACAGAGACAGACATGAATCTGTTATTTTCCATCCTTGCCAATACTTAAAAGCAGGAGGAGACACAATTCTATATCAGCTGTTCCTTGCACCAACAATTTGGTAAGCTGACAGCATTACTCTTAGCATTACTAAGGAAAAGAAATAGTGTGGGGGGGGTTCCACCCACATTAGTAGAGAAGAAATACCCTGAGTGACTGTAAAAAGGTGGCTGTAATCTTCAGAATAAAACACATTTGGAAAGAGCTATTCAAGCCATCTGAACATGCACTGAGAATACTGTAACTTAAAGGGTTTCAGGCAGTAGTTACAGCAAAGTTTATCTGCCACTTCCGTAGTTGTTCTTCTTAATGAAGTTGCAGTCTTTTTCCATTATAACTGTTCCTTATTAAGCTAATCCTTTATCTCTTTTATCTGCATAATAAGCTAATCTGTCAGTGATAATTGAGCCTACTTCTTATTCACGGTGCAGCGGCACCAGCACTTCATAAAACATAGTAAAACTAAAAATCATACTCCTTACTGGGATTTTCATTAGAAAAAGCTGTGTGTGTTGCAACTGCATGTGGCAAAGTAGGGATCACGTTGTATTTAAAAATGAAATAAGAAAATACCTGAAAAGTACAGCCTGAGAACAACTTCTTAGTGCAAGTGCATCTATTATTTCCACTAACTCCTAGACGGATGTTTATTTTAATTCATTTGTCTTAAAAAAAAATCAGCCATTCCCCCAATTTGTATTCTATTCACTGTTAGTCACTGAGCTACAATTACAGTTAACTTTTCATACAATACTCTCGCTTTTTGTTCTCAATTAAGGAAAAAAAATAACTATTGTTGTATTCTTGTTTTCAGCTTCTTTACCATCATTCTTTTGGTGGAAAATAGTTCCTTCAGTTGTCATTCATTTTCTTTCCTGAGTTCTCTCTCTTCCTCAGTGATTTAGGGTGATGTCTTCACATGCATTCTCTGCTGATCATAATTCTACTATCACTAAAATTAATATTAAAACATAAGAACATAAGAAATGCTGTGCTAGATCAGACCAAAGGTTTATCAAGCCTAGTATCCTGCCTTCACCTGCAGTAGCTGCTCAACTACCATGCAGGGGCCTGGGTGCAGCCCACCAATGGCAGCCACAATGAGGAAGTGCATAAGCTGGCCACAGGTTGCGTGATGGGTAAATTTATCCACTTTGGGAAAAAAGAGGTAGATTTGGCTGTGCAGTGCAAAAGCTGATTTTAAAATATGAAGTCAGAAATCAGGCATGGAATGGAGCAGAGTCCTGCTGGAGGCAGCTAGGATTATTTGGGAATGGAGGGATGAAGTTGTTTAGGCAGAAACCAGCAACCGTGGGAAATTCATCTTTGAAGCCAGCGTGCACCTTGATATAACTTGACAGTGCCCAGAATATTATGCAGAGGTAGCAGGGGCCCTAGCAAGTCAGCATGTCCAGCTTCCTGGGACATCTTTTGCTTACACCAGAAGAGAGTCATTCGGGTTGTGAATTGGGATAAAGTCTTGAACTACCTCTTCCAGATTGCCTGTTGGATGTCTTTTCTAGTCTTGGCAAGCCTTTCCCCCTCACCCCCATGAGGTGATGATGTTGGCAGAGATCTTCACCAAGCCTGGTGTACCCAAAGGACTGTTCAATGTGGTGCAAGCTGAAGCTGTGACCTGTGACCTGTTTCTGTACCATCGCCTAGATATGGCCAAGGTCTCTTTCGCTGAGAGTGTGCCAACAGGCATCAAGATCATGGAGATGTCAGCCAAAGGGATCAAACCACTCACACTGGAGCTGGGGGGGAAAATCCCCCCTCATCATCTTCTCTGATTGAATCTTGGAGAAAGAGCTCTGATGGCCAGCTTCCTCACCCAGGGTGTGTTTTGCAGCAAGGGCACTCAAGTGTTTGTGCAGAGGGAGATCCTGGATGCCTTCACAATGGAAGTGGTGAAACATACCCAGAAGATCAAATGGGAGACTTGCTTCTGGAGGACACAAGAATGTCCTTAGCCAGCCCCCTTGGAGCGAGTCTAGGGGGTCATTAAGCAGGTGAAGGAGCAGAAGGCAAAAGTGCTATGTTGTGGAGATCCTAAGCTGAAAAATGGCAACTACATGAAACCCTCTGTTCTAGTAATTGGAGACATGACACAATTTCTGAAAGAGCTCTTTAGACCTATAATGTCCATCCTGCCATTTGACACTAAGGAGAACACTGTGGAGAGAGCCAATAACAACTCATTTGGATTTGCGGTTGGTGTCCTCACTAGGGATATCCAGCAGGCTTACAGAGTGGTGGCTGCTCTCCAGGCTGGAACTTGCTTCATTAATAACTACAACATAATCCCCATACAGCTGCCATTTGGAGGGTACAAGATGCCATAGTTTGGCAGACAGAACAGCAAAGCAGCAATGAAGTATGACTCACAGCTGAAAACTCTGCACCCCAATCTCATTCTCTTCAGTTACGGCTCCCTTTACAAAAGTGTTACTACCAGGAAAAGCACACACAAATTGCAGAGGCTTCTTCAGCCTGACAAAGGGGTTTTAAACCCAAAAGCTTGCTAAGAAATGTTTTCCCCCCAACTGTTTAAGGTGGTCTAATAAAAGATATCAGATTCACCCAAAGAACCCCGTCTTACTACAATCAATGTACACAAACATTTAATGGCTGAAGAACAGTCCCAGGAGCAGTAGACACAACATGGGCTATACGATCTACTTCTATTTCCTTTACTAAAGCTCTCTTAGTTTGACAAGTCTACAGGCTTCACAACACATTTTGAACCTAAGTTGGCTGTCGCTACATGCAGTGATCACATGAAGAGGCCAGGCTGATGCTGTCAAGCACATGTGTAGTGAGGATAGTGCATAATGATACCAAGTGGCTGTGGGATGCTGCTACAGCTCCAATTTTCATTCTGACAGAGGTGTGACAACCCTATGCTCCCCATCCCACCCCCACAGATGCCCAGGAGTAGGTTGCTTATTGATCTTTGTATACACACTTTCAGAAACTACTTTAAAATAACCATCTATCTCCTTGTTATAGTAAGCAAATAAAAGTCCTGTCTCCAATAGGTCTAGATTTCTCACTCCCATCCCTGTTTGTTTGTTTTTTAATTTTTTGTTCCCTGTAATTAGTTGTTGTGCTCCCAGTGGCTGCCCTAATTGAAGGAAACTTACACTTTTCTTGATGAACCTAGGCCCATGATTCCCTTGGTACAAGAAATAGGCCTGTTTCCAACAGGCACCTGGAATCAGTTATTTTGCTTCTGGTGGCCTTCCTGACTCAGGAAGACTTATCATTCTTTTGGTGCACCTATGCCCACTAGTTTTTTGCACAGAAAATAGGCTTACCTTCAACAGTGGCAGGAGTGGATGCTTTAGAAGGCGAGCAGCATTGAACAGGATATATCTAGAGTGATCTATCCCCGACATACCTTCCTCAGCATCTACCACCCTTGGCTTAGAGGTGCCAGAGGAAATATCCCTGACTGTTCAGTTTAAGAGCTATTAATGGTTTCTAGCATCCTTGAATTTGTCTAGTCCCCATTTGAACCTGGTTATACTACCTGCCTCTACCACCTCTTGTGGTAATGAATGTCACAAATTAACTATAAGCTGCATAAAAATACCTTCTTTTGTTAGTTTTAAACCCATCTTCTGTTAACGTCAATGGGTGCCCTTTAATTCTGGAACTTGGTTAATAACAGTTCTCTATTTACTTTGTCCACACTCTTCATGGCTTAATAGACCTCTATCATATCCCCCCTCAGCCTTCTTCTTTCCGAACTGAAAAGTCCTAGTTTTTTTGGTTTCTCCTAGCATGGTAGGTTCTCCATGCCCCTGATCATCTTGGTTGCCCTTCTTTGTACTTCCTCTGTACCTTCCTTCCTCTGAGCTATGCTTTTGACAACCCTCTATAATTAGTTGCCATAAAACCATTTGTTTCCATTATTTGAACCATTTCTTTTTTTATTCATTCTGCCTTATTCATCCTGTGTTTCTATGTATCTGGGATGATCAACTTCTGTGTAGAAACACATGCATACACTCACTATGGCATTTTGCACTCAAGTGGCAAGGCCAAGACATGTAGATAAATACACTTTATTGTGCCAAATCCATAATTTCATTTTAAAGAATTTGTAATCTTTAACAAGATATCAGAAGTGAAACAGGAAGTTCAGTCTTCTTGACTCTTCTCATTCTAGAACTAGTGCAGTGGCCAGCCTAAAGTAAATTGTAATGTAAGGTGGCAACTTTTCAGTCATTTCAGCCATATGGTATAATACTCATGTGTTATTACACACAGTGTTAATTGGAGGTGTTTTAGCCCTTATTTCTGACTTAAGAACAGGCACAAAATTCAGCACACAAAGGCAGCTTACTGATACACTAAGGAAGTATATCAAGGGCTACGTGAGCAACTGTTCACCAGGGTACCTGAGGGGAAAACCAGGAATAACGGCCACAAACTCCTGGAAGGTTGATTCAGGCCCAACATTAGGAAAAATTTCTTCACAATCAGGGTGTCCAGACTGTGGAATAAGCTCCCTCCAGAGGTGGTGCAGTCACCTACCCTACAAATTTTCAAGAGGAGCCTGGACAGTCACCTCACTGGGGTCACCTGACCCCCAGTTATCTTTCCTGTTGGGTGCAGAGGGCTGGACCCAATGATCCTTCAAGGTCCCTTCCAGCCCTACAATCTCTATGAATCTATAAATATACTTCTAAAGCCTTGTGTTACTATGAATTTTAGTTAGACCAAAAAGATATTTAAGAGGTACATGAAATAGGTGCTATTCCATAGGGGACATTCAGTGGAATCATACTGAATGTAAATTGAAGCAAAATCAGATCCCAGCCTTAAAGAGCCTTAAAATCCTGGCCCTGCTATAGTCCATATGAATTCTGCTGTTGACTTCACTGGGGCAGGGTACCACCAGAAATTTTTTTGAAAGTAGTTTTGAGAATCTCAGTTTTTCACTGTAAAATTGTCTTTGATTACTTAAGCAAGCAGAAAAGGATAGGGCTAACCAACTCTGATTAGAGACCTTCCCCCTCTGTCCACTGCCATATTCTCTCTGATTGTTTTCTTCTTCAGACCTATCCAATCAGGACTAAGTGAATTAATTCTTGAATTGAAAGCTTCTCAGGAAGTATCTAATAAAATTATTGTTGTTCTAATAATACAGAAATCTTTCCACTGGAAACAGTTTTAACATCTGCAGCCACACTTCCAAGGTGTCTCAATGCCACAGTGACAGGAAGGCCAAAGTTGCTGAATCTCTTTTTTTTCACTCCAGTTGCAATAAGAGGTTATAGGTCCAAGAACTGCTTTGGGGGACTTGCCACCTGCTTCTTCCTTTCTTGTATCTTCAACACCATCTCAAAATTTGTGCAAAAAATAAAGCCACTGGAGATTAAGCCTCCAGCAACTACCAGATTTCCATACAGACATTACTGAAGATCAAGTGAACAGCTTTCACAGCAGTGAAATGAATGAGCACTCATCCATGCAGCCATCATCTTGCTTCACTACTTTTCTGAGAAAGATACTCAAAGGATAGGTCAATTCTTTTTTTCTCTCTCTTACTTTTTTTCTTAAAGGAATATGGTTTAGAAAACAGATTTGGGAATTAGGAGACCTTGAGTGGCTCTGCCACTAATTTTCTTAATGTCATTGGGCTAGATAATTGTTCATCCGTTTTCCTAGTGGAAAAGGGGAATAAATGCTCACTTCATAAAGCAGGATTGTGAATCATGGTGATCTGCTATGTATCTTCTGCAAGTATTACTAGTACAACATGACCATACAAATAACATACATAATACTGTATAAAATTTTTTCCTCTATTTTGGCTACCTGCAGAGGAATACATTTTACATTTATGTCCCTAATAAGTATATTTACTACACCACTAGCACGAGACATTTTTGAACATCACAATTTAAAATATGTACAGCAGTGCATATGAAATCACAAATATCTAAAGTTCTTCTGGTAAAATATATCTCATGTTCAATTAAAAAAAATTAAAATGAAACAATTAGCATTTTCCTGACAACAAACAATGACAAATATGTCTAATCACACATCAACTTAAAAGAAAGATGTTGTCACATATAAGAATAACAAGGTACTAATGAATATATAAAACCTAGCTGTTTTTTGTTTTCTTTCAAAAAATATCAAGTATTGGTCACCTAAAGCTTGGGAGATTTTATGTCCATCTTTAAAATTTAGCTCTTCATGGATATTTGAGAACAACAGTCTAAAATATAATTATGAAATTAAGTCCAAATATCCTTAAAACATGCTTATCCTTAACACATGCTATTCATGAGACTGCATAATCCCAGCATTATTGTCCTTCTCTACTAGCCCCTCTTCTTACAGCAAACACAAACAAATAAACAGGAATACTTTTATTTGCACCATTTGCAATTTGCCTACAAAAATCATTGCAACAAGATAGCCTTCAGGCTAAGTGATTCACTAGATTAAAATAAAAAGGATCAGACATTTATATGGACAATGAAAACATTAAGGGTTATAATAGCAAGGGTTATGAAAGATGAAAAGATTATGCAGAAGACACAAATGCCCAAGCTTCAAGATGCTAGCCATCACCTAATTGAGGGATGCTGAGAAAAAAAAATGCCCATTCTTTAAGTGCCAACTATAAGGCTTCTGTTGGCCTCCTCTGAATTAGTGGATAGAGATACTGGGATTAGCTTGAACACAGATCTGATCAAGTGCAACAATGCAAATAGTAGCTAATCTGTTCCAAGTCTAACAGGATGTGACTACAGAATTGGGCCATGAAGCTGCTACAAACACTCTGTGTACATGTTTAGCCCCATTGAAATTAATAGGACTCTTTGGGCACATCTACACAAGATGCTTAATGCACACTAGCCTAATAAAAATGTGCAGTGGTGTGCTGGGCAAAAACAGTGCTAATACGCTACTGCACAGTAGTATTAGGCTACTGAGCAGTAAGCATCAGTAAAAAACCATGCACTGGCATTATTGTGCAGTAACTGTAGTTACTATACACTTAATTTGTATTTCATTAACCAAGTACTAAACTAAATGCACAGTAAGTAATGTGCAGAAATTAATGTATAGATGCATCCCTTCTGTGTCTAAAGTTAAATATGTCTGAAAAGATTTGTAGGATCAAGGTCTTAGTTTTCCATCCCCCTTGGCAAAGACTATTACTGATTTTATAAAATGCTTTGCACATTATAACTATATCTGTATTGTATTTACTCACATGCAACATGCATCTTTTTTCTCCAAAATGAACCATCTCCACCTGCACCAGTTTGCCTGAAGAATAGATATGGAGACCTAGGAACAGAGGAGATGGAGCATGCTCCATTAGTGGAAGAGACCAGGCCAGGCCTCTGCAAGTTTGGGTGTATCAAGACTACTGCCACCAAAAGGAAGCAATGGACGATGGTGGTTGGAGACTCCCTTTTAAAGGGGATGGAGGCATCCATCTTCCAGCCTGATCTGTTGTCTTGGGAGGCCTGCTGATAGCCCAGAGCCTGGATCCAGATGCTTTAGAAGGAGAAGAAGGATTACCAATACTCATTTGGCCCTCTGACTACTACTCCATGCTGCTCCTCGATATGAGCACCAATGATACTGCCAGGGGTGATCCTGAGTAGATAAAAGGTGACTACAGGTCCCTGGGTGCAAGTGTGACGGGGCAGGATCTCAGGTGGTATTCTCCTCAATCCTTCCAGTCAAGGGAAAGGGCCCAGGTAGAAGCAGAGACATCCTGCCGATCAGTGTATGGCTGTGGAGATGGTCACCAGCAGAGCTTTGGCTTTTTCAACTATGGGTTGTTGTTCCAAGGATTGCTAGGAGGAGATGGAATCCACCTGATGAAGAGAGGGAGGAGCATCTTCACAGACAAGCTTACTACCTAGTGAGGAGGGCTTTAAAATAGGTTTACAAAGCCCTGAGGTAAGTGGGGAAATGGATAACCTGGAAGAAGCAAAAGCGGGAAGGGACAAAAAGGGAGACCTTCTCATTGTTCCTGAGAAAGTAGAGCAATTGGCTATTTACCTCAGGAGTCTGTACAAGAATGCACAGAGCCTAGGAAACACGAAGGAAAAACTGGAAGTCTTTGCACAGTGATGGAACTATGATGTGACTGAAATAACAGAGACTTGGTGGGATAGCTTGTATGACTGGAGCACTGTCATGGATGGGTATAAACTGTTAGAAAGGGCAGACGGCAGAAAAGAAGGAGTTGTGCTTTATGTAAAAGAGCTGTATGACTGCTCAGAGCTCCAGGATGAAACTAGAGATAGGCCTGTTGAAAGTCTCTGGGTTAAGGTCAGAGGGGAGGGCAACAAGGATGATGTTGTAGAGGATATCTGCTATAGGCCACCAGACCAGGATGATTAGGGTGGTGAGGCTTTCTTCAAACAGCTAGAAGAAGTTTTCTGAGATGTTTTTGAGAGTGCTGGGGATAACTTCCCCAGAAGTTGTGTTGTGTTCCCCAGAAGTTCTGCAAGTATTGGAGACACCAACTAAATGTCATGCTCTTCTTGACCTGCTACTCACAAACAGCAACAAATTTGTGAGGAATGTAGTAGTGAATAGTGACTTGGGCAGCAGTGGCCATGAGATGATTGAGATGATCCTGATGAAAGGAAGGAAAGAGAGTAGAGTAAGGACCCTGGACTTCAGAAAAGCAGACTTTGACTCATTCAAGGAACTTATGGGCAGGACCCCCTGGAAGGCTAGTCTGAGGAGGGAAAGAGTCCAAGACAGCTGGTTTCATTTTAAAGAAATCTGAATGAGGGCACAGGAATGAATCATCCCAATATGCAGAAAGCTTACAAGAAGTAAAAACTTGGAAAATTAGGAAGGAATATAAGAATATTGCTCAGGCATGTAGGGATGAAATCAAGAAGGTCAAAACACAAGTGGAGTTGCAACTTGCAAAGGACATAAAGGGTAACAAGAAGGGTTTCTACAAGTATGTCAGAAACAAGAGGAAGATCAGGGGAAGGTTGGGTCCCTTCCTGAATGGGGGAGGCAATCTAGTAATCAAAGATTTGGAAAAGGCTGAAGTATTCAGTGATTTTTTTTTACCCCAGTCTTCACAGGCAAGGCCAGCTCCCAGATTGCTGCACCTGGCAGCACAGTTTGGGGAGGAAGTGAGCAGCTGACATTGGTAAGAGAACAGGTTAGGGACCCCCACTACAGAAAGAGTGTAGACAAATTGGAGAAAGTCCAGTGGAGGGTAAAGAAAATGATGTGGGAGCTGGGGCCCATGACTTCTGAGGAGAGGCTGAGGGAACTGGACTTATTTAGTGTTGAGAAGAGAAGACCGAGAGGGGATTTAATAGCAGCCTTCAACTACCTGATCAACGAGTCCAAAGAGAATGGAGCTAGACCATTAGTTCTTAATAGTGGCAGATGGCAGAACAAGGAGCAATGGTCTCAAGTTGTAGCAAGGTAAGTTTAGGTTAGATATTAGGAAACACTTTCTCACCAGGAGGGTAGTAAAGCACTGGAACAGGATACTCAGAGAGATTATAGAACCTTCATCCTTGGAGGTTTTCAAGACCCAGGTAGCATTGCCTGGGATGATTTAGCTAGGGATGGTCCTGTTTTAAGCAAGGGATTGGACTAGATGACCTCCTGATTTCAACCCTAATTTTCTATGGTCTATGAGTCAGCAAGGAAACTGACTTCCATGGCAGCATGGGAATGCTGTAATGGCTATGGGAGGCTGTGCTACCTTCCAGGACCCATGCAGAAAAGTTGCTCAGCATTACTCAAGCTCTCCTTCCAGATCCAGAACTGAAACTTCAATCAAGTTGCCAAATCTGGCTGCTCAGCACAAAGCTGCTGCCAATTTGGCAGTGGTTGCGATGATTAAAACTTGAGCTTTGCAGACAGAAAGAGAGGATGAGTGACACACATGCATGGGAGCCCTCAGCCATGGTGAGACTGTGCTGTAGAAGGGAAGACCCTCAAAAAATCTTGTTTTCTTAATTCTGTCCTCCAGAGCAAATTGTATGTGCCCTTTGAGGGCATGTGGTACTTTGAAAAAATGTAGTATCAACAGAGATATAGATATTAAAAGGATTATTTATTCAATTATCTATCAAAGATCCAGTGCTATTAATTTAAACAAATATTTCTGATACCTCTGGGAAGGTTGTCTGGTCTCATGGAAAGAAATAATTAACTTGACACTGCCATTAGTCATATACTCTTTAAAGATGCTGATCTTTAGATGTTGACTTACCCCATCTCTATGGGATTCAGTAAGGAACACAGAATAGTACCAGGTTTCTCTGGGATCCAGTTAGTAATCATGGTTTTAACCTGTTAAAGACAGGCCATTTGTCCAGTACAGAAAGATCAGCACTTATAACCCATATCATCTTTTAATAAAAAGAGATAATGAATGTTTCAGAGCTGATTTTGCATTGTGGTGCACAGGAAGAACACAAAAAATCCCATTACTTGCTAACAGGATTTGTGCTCCTATATCTCATGCTCTACTTTGAAAATTTACTTTTAGTCATTTCAATGCAAGGTAATTTGTGCAGCTCTCAAGTCTGAGTCTTTAGAATACAGACAAGAAGTTTAATCTCTTAATATGTACAAACTGTTGTTATGAGCAGACAAAGAATGTTTTTAGTTAAGGAAAAGTCATAAAGCATTTTTATATTGCCTTTTTTCAAAGAGTGTAACTACTATGTGAGCTACTATGTGAGCACTTACTTTGATAAATGAATACGCCTTTATTTGTTTATATCTCTTACAGTTTCTTTGAAGTTATATACATGTTCAGTTTTGTTTCCCATAACTACAAAGTTTACTTTAAAAATAAGACCATGTCACTGGCCATTTCACTCACAAACTCATATCTTTCAAGTTATATGCAAAATTAGAACCTGTATGTACATCTGTGTTTACATGTTTAAGTCAAGCAATCAAGTACCTTTTGTGCTTATATTAGTCACCTGATCATCATCTCCTATAATTCTTCAGAGTTCTATTGCTCTTGATAGCTTTTTTTTAAATGACTGGACCTATATTAATTAGGCCCGAAGTTTCTGTGAGTGCATAAATGCAGGTTGGGTTTTGCTTATGTAAATAGGTACTATACAAAAGCTTGCGCCAGAATCTTGAATGAGCCCACATTTGCAACAACAGTTCCATTTTTCCATTTTTTTCAGGAAAATAAACATGGCCATTCGAAGTCAAACAGCATGTGAAACATGGGCTAAGAATTCTTTTGCAAGCCAGTAAGTACTTGTTTTTAAACACATGAGAGGAAATGACACCACAAGCTTTCCTTGCAGCATGTCTAGAAAAGCTGTCTTCAGTGACAACTTCCAAGTGAATTAAGAGAACAAATATGGCAAGAAACTGGTGACCTGTTCAATATATTAATACTGCAAGATCACCAAATGATGCATTAATAATATGAATATTTCACTATGGTACAGTATAACAAATTCAATATGATATTAAGTTTAAGTATAGGAAATATCACCTTGTGATAAATGTTTTATTATTTAAACATGAGCACAATACATGAAGAATGAGAATGCCACTTTCCAATGCAAAGAAGAGATGATATCAAATCAGGAACTACTGCTAGAGATTTAATTCCCCAGAGTTTTGTATATTTGCTGCCAGGTTCATTCCTTAATCCATATTCAGTGTATCGATAGAGGAGTTAACTGACTTCACTCCCAAAAGTTCATCTCACTGTAAACTGAGTCAGTTATAAAAATTCTAATGAATCAGGTGAAGTTTACTGCAAGTGGGATAGAGTTCATTAATGATATGTTCATGCTAATGAGCTCTCTACTCCTACGTAAATCTTTGCCCTCGTAGCACCAGCCTTGAAAATTAACAGCTACCACCTCAGGCCAACTCTATTTTTGTCAGATTGTCTGGCTGACTGTGGATCATCTTCTGTATCCCAAAGAGACCATAAAAAGGAAAGGATAACAGACCTCTTACAGGCTGGTAAAGACAAGTGGCAATTTTTGCAAAAGTGAGCATTTTAGGTGGTAGATGGATGCATTCAGAGCCTTTTAAAAATTCAGCAAGGACCATACTCTGCCTCTCCACAACACTCCCATTTTCTCTAAAAGCACCAAGTGGGTTAAATTACCCACATGCGGTGAAATGGTTTGGATCCAGGACAGCTCATTCTCCTGAAGTCTGAATCAAAACTTCCTGAAGTCAGCAGGAAAACTTCCATTAAGTTTCTTGGGTTTGGGATCAAGTTCTTTGTGCTAGGTCCTAAAAAGCACCTAAAAGTGAGAAGTTGCAGAACCTGGCTCTTGCAATAAAATCCAGAACCCTAAGTTAAGTGCATTGGGTGAGTTAACATCTCAGAACAGGATCTAAAGGGGCCAGTACACTGAGTAGGGAACCACCTAAAGTCAGCACGCTTAATGTGCAGCAGCCTCAAACTACCCAACAGAAACTGCTGCAGAGTGGTGTGGGTCTGAAATCCTGGCCCTTGCTAGGTATCCAGAAAGATACTTCTATCAACTTAGGTTCCAGAGCTAAGAACCCTCTCTGGAAGATAATGCCATTTCTTTCAAAACTTGAGCAGGGCCACCCTTTAAGTCATGATTGGAGAAGGAACAAGAAGCAGTTGAGTTGGCACTTCCCCACCTTTATATAGCGACATAGTTTCACCAGGAGAGGTGCAGCTAGTGCCCATCCCAAAACACCCTGCAGCTTTGGAATTAGGACACTTTTCAAGGAGGTTAAACATATAGTTTGAATCCCATTCAGCAGAGAAAGGAATAGAACCTGGACCTCATCTTATGCAAGTGCTCTACCACCATGAGGCAAAGGTATAGTGACCCTCAGCTACCAGTGCATTTTGTGAAAAACCCAATTTTGTCAGGCATTTGCCCTGTGAACACCTTCCAGATCCAGTCCCTCAAGGAAGACAGGCAGAGGAATGACTAGTTTCTGGTTACCATTTGGTCTTACACATGAGATAGGCACCAAACTCAGCTCAGCTCTCTCTAGATGGATAAATGCCTGGGCATGCACAGAAACAAAAATGTAGGCATCTGCAAAATTTTGAACCAAGAACATTAGGGACTGATAGGATATCTAACTGTGGTGCTCTGTAGGTGACCAGGATACTGGTTTCATGGGTGCATTTCTTTAAGACCAAAAGAAATGAGATAAATACAAATAATTTCAGTCAGGACCTACTCCTTGCTATGCATTTGAATGTTCATAAGCAAGAAATGGGGTATGTCTAATGTAGCACTGTGCCATTCCAATCAGAGATACTTGAGCCTATGTCTGAAGAAACTAGGTCAGATACCAAAAGCATAATTAGAATGACATTACACTCATGGGAATAAACCATGTTTCTCAGTGAAACTAGTTCCCTTGGACAGAGCACTGTGCTAGCATAGCTATTCGGGTCCTGATACATCTACCCAGAACTGCACTGTGTCATTTAGATACACCCTAGGAGCCAGAATGTCGTTTACACTAAGGCTCCTTCACCATGTTTTGTGTAATAAAAAATAACAATCACACCAGTTGTTAAGCTTTCTTTCAGAGCTCTTTTGGACTATTTCAGTATTTTAGATGAGAATTGTGTAGTTAAAATACTTTATATTACTGTCTACCACAAATCCTTACCCTAACCTTAGATAGTTAGGTCTATTGTAAACATCATTCACTATGGCCATTTGTATATATGTTTGCACCACAGTGCAGGGTGCTTTTAAAAGTGCCTGGCACTGCGGTGCATGCATTTGTATAAACGGTGAAATGTACATCAGTGCTGAGAAAATGGTGGCGACACACTTTTGAACTAAAACACATCAGCAGTGTCTTAGTTCAAAAGTGTACTGTTGTCATTTTCTCAGCACTAACGCACATTTCGCCACATCTACAAATGTATGTGACAGCGCTGGGCACATCAGCTCACATGTGGAGCAGACTCAAGTCTTCTCTGATACACCAGATCTCTTGTGCCCCAGAGCAGACAAATGTTTGTGTATAAATGCCCTATATCTGTAGACCTATTGTAAAAGTAACGAGAGAGGGACTGCCCCTTTTTGAAAAATGTTTTCTAGTCACAAATTGCTCTGATTGCAATTGGAAATACAGACGGTTAGTCTCTTCCTTAGAAGTTTGAAATAATCTAATCATTTCCGCTCAGAAGCTCACATGAAACATCATTATGTGTAGATAACCGCAGTATAATTGAAGGACATAAAACCAGTTCATCAATATAGTTCATGTAGAGTATCATATTTTCTTGCCTTCCCCCTCTAACTTCTGACCAGAAAACTAATTTTTTACCATAGTCTTGGTTTTAGACTTTGTTGGCAAACTTTGGCATACTTGCATTAGCCTGAGTTTAAGATTAACAGTGTTAATATAGGAGGCCTACACTTCAATTTCTCATAAAATATTTCAAGAGTATTATGTTGTACTATTTATAAGAAGTCATGACACTCAGATTTGGATTCTAATTTGTGGGACTGCTTGACAGTTGCTCTTTTTCCATAATGTATTCATCCCCAGATGTACTGGCTATACAATAAAGTATTTCTTAACTGTTAGCTTTGGAAATATTTAAGTATCCAATTAGTTTTATCTAAAGTATTATTACAAAAAATTAAAAAGTTAATAATTGTTAGGGCTGATTATGAGCTGCACTGAAAAAGTACCAAGCCTCTGAGGGAAGTATATAAATAATTAGTGACATGCTTTAAGAAGCCTGCCTCTCTCTGTTCATAGTACCTGTGCTCATTTAATTCCAGGAGAAAATATGTCCATTCATTCACAGTGAAGGACAGATAAATTGGTGCCCAAGTAAATGAAGAAAAGTGATTTTTGCTAAAGTACTGAAGGCCAAATACTTCATGTATTCATGTAAATGGAGCATTTTCATTCACATATACGGTTAGATTGGACACCAATGCAGATTGTACTTTCTTGGAAAGACACACACTTCCACATTAACCAAGGTTTGTGGATATATAAGATGAGTGCATACTGATGTACATGTCCAATGGCATATACTTAATTTTGAAAATGGCTCTAAATCTACAGAGCATTATGAACAAAGTGAATGCTGGAGTGGAATATGTACATGCTTGCTTCTGTGCTTTCTCTCTCTCTCTCTCATGCACACACACTACAACTACTTTATCATATTTTTGTCTAGTAGTAGTATTTGCATTTGCTTTCCATGACAGTTGGTACAATTGAACTGTTCTGGTACAAACATTTGCACATTTCAAACACACTTGAAATGTGAAAGCACATTTCAAACAAGCTTCTGTACAAAACTGAATCTTATAAGGTGTTTATACAAGTAGGGCCATTCTCAAAAGGCATTTAGGCACCTACAGATGGAAATAACCACCTAATGGTTCTTCTAAAGTTTATCAGAAAGTTGGGAACCTACTAGACACTTCAATGCCTATCTGCATCTTTAGGCAACTAAATAATTTTGAGTATCATACCACAAGTATGCTCTTCAAGATGGAGAGTTTTATGCTTTGAGAGTTTTAAGAACAGTCCACTAGCAACCCAATTCAAATAGCAAACATTGAATGATTATATGGAATTCTTCCAGATCAATCCATAGATTTAAATATCCACAACATTTTTTTACCAAATAGAAAATAAAGCTAAGGACAATTAATTCTGCTTCCTAATATTCTACTGGCAATTACTCATTCAGTCCTAATGGTTTTGTGGTGTAAAACAATATTCATACCAATGCCATTACTCTGCCTTTTGTAATACTCTAAGGATATTTCTCATAAGGTATTATTATGATAGTGAGTCTGGGGCATGCCAAAAGCTTTTTTGTTTAGCTCTTCTATATAACAGTGTGTGTAATATCTCAGACAATATTCTTTTTTGAAAAAGGCCTTTGCATGAAACTGGATTGTCAGTCAGTCGTGCGGTATAGTTATACAAAGACTCTGTCTTTGTTATACCAGATAAAAAAAATCCTAAAAATAACTATCACTTGCCTCCTAAATGTATAATCAGTGCTGCATCTGTGCAGTTATAATGAAGACATTGCATGCTTATATATCTGTTTCTTTCAAAGTAGCTATAATATTTCTTTTACCTTAGGTGACCTGATTTTATAGTTACTACCCAGGGAAAGATGGACACTGAAGGTGAGCTAAGAAAATAAAAAATGAAGATTTCTAAGATAAGTCCTTAAAAATCTGTAATAGAATTAAGGAAGTGGTAAGAATGCTTCATGAAAAATGTTTTCATAGCATTTTTTATTTAGATTTTTTTTTTGGAGCAAAATCAGAAAACACAGTCTTTTGGGTATTCAGCCTTTTTGTTTCCCCAACCTTCTCTTTTTTATTTACCTCCCACGGTTTCATTCCCTTCAGCCATTAAAAATAAGGAGGATAAGGGACTGGCTCAGGGATAAAATGGAGAGCTGTTCCTTTCATTTGGTAATGAAATAAAGGGGGAAACATCAGAACATTTTGAAAAGTCTAACATTTTGAAAAGTCTAACGTCATTTTCTCTGATCACCTTCATATCTGAAAACCATTTTTTTCATTAATGAGAGTTTTGACTGAAACATTTTAAAAAGTTCTAATCAGCTTTGATTATTTGTAGTAATGAGTACAACCCAAAATATTTGATTGCTCAGCTTGGATATTTGCCAGAGAACCAGGAGCCAGTTTGTCATTTTGCCACTGGCCTCAATCACAGGGTAATACAAGATATCACAGGATTAAACTCCAGGCTCTGGAAGGTGATGCAATGTAATATAGCTTCTTCTTGACCTTGGAAGGACAATAACACTTCAGCCCAAAGTCCATTCACATCAATTAGATGGGGAGAGAGCAGTGGATGTAATATACCTTGACTTTCTCTATCTCTCTAGGTACCATATCCAAAGAGGACACTGGGGAGCATGGTCTTCCATAAATCTTTTCTCTTTGAAGTATCCAGAATTTGACTGTAGCAAGGCTTTTGCCACTGTGTCCCATAACATTCTCATTAACAAGCTAAGGAAATACAGTCTGGATGAAAGTACTGTAATGTGGATATGCAACTGATTGGATCATCATGCTCAACAAGTAGTCATGATTGACTCAATGTCTAGTTGGGAGGAGGTATTAAGTGGGATTCCCCAGGAGGCTGCCTTGGGTCCGGTATTGCTTAATCTTCATTAAAGATTTGTATGATGGGATCAAGTGCGTGCTTAACAAATTGGCAGACAACACCAAGTTGGGCGCAGTTACAAATACACCAGCAAGTAGGGCTAGGATCCAGAATGACCAGAATAGAGTAGAGAAATGGTCCACAGTCAATCAGATGACATTCAACAAAGACAACAGAAAAGTCCTACACTTGGGACAAAATAACTGCGTGCACAAATACAGATTGGGAAATGACTGACTAGGCTAAAGCACCTGGGGGTTATAGTAAACTATGAGCTGAATCTTAGACAAAAGTGTTTTCTTGTTCCAAAAAAAAATGAGCCAACGGCATACTGAATTGTATTAACAGGACTGTTACATGCAAATCAAGGGAAGTAATTCTTCTACTCTATTCATCACTTGTGCCCAGTTTTCAGTCCCACACTTCAAGAAGAATGTGGACAGATTAGACAGGGTGCAAGACAAAACAACATAAATGATTAAGGGTTGGGCAAGCAAAACTTATGAGGAAAGGCTGAAAGAATTAGAGGTCTTTAGTCTAGAGGAGAAAGGGCTAAGGGGGATTTGATAACAGAGGAGATTATAGAGAGGATGGAGTTGGGCTTTTGTCTGTGGCTGTAGAAGACAGCCCTAGGAGCAATGGGCATTTATATAAGTGCTCCAAGATGCACTCTAATTAAAGTGCCCAAAGCATCACATGTATCAGTACCCCATCCCCCAAAAATGGTGGTGGGGGTACTTTAACTAAAGCTCATTAAACGGGTCTATGTCAGAATGGCATGAGATTTCAAGTGGAGTCCCACAGAGATCTATCCTTGGCTTGGTGCTTTTCAATATGTTTAGTTAATTATTTGGATGCTGGCATAGAAAGCTTCTTGATCAAGTTTGTCAACAACACAAAACTGGGAAGGATTGTGAACACATTGGAGGATGTAAGCACAATTCAGAAGGATCTTAACAGCCTGGAAAGCTGAGCTAAAGCTAACAGGATGAAGTTCAATGCAGCTAAATTCAAGGTGCTACATCTTGGGAGGAATAATCAATAACACAAATGCAAATGGGGGTCACTTGGATGGATGGAAGCTCTATGGAAAAGGACTTGAGTCTTGATAGACCACAGACTCGATATGAGTCTGCAGTGTGATACAACTACACAGAAAGAGAATGCAATTTTGGGATGCGTCAATAGAATATTTTGTCAGGGGTGGACAAAATATGGCCCATGGGCTGGCCCACCAAGGTATATTATTGAGCCTGAAGTCGGTCCCTCGGCCATATCCAGCCCAGATGCAGGAGGCAGTCTAGGACCTTGCCCCAGCCCCAGGTGCACAGTGGGGCTGGGATGATGTGGTGGGCATACTTAGCTTCCCACCAGTCCCAGAGGCAGCAGCTCCTTCTGGCTGCCACTGCCAGTGTCATTACCATCACCAAACACAGCTCCACTCCCCAGACACCCACCACCAGGAGTGCTGGATGGAGCAGACAGGTAGAGTCTCCATGGAGACTTTGCCCAGGACCCCTGCAGGCAGGGAATGCTCAGCCAGGCAAGTGGGATGGGGCTGTGAGCAACTGGGGAGTAGTATCTGGGTATTGTGGGGTGGGTGGGTATGGCCAGGGCTAGGGCCAGGGTGGGGATCATGGACCAGTGACAGCATGGGGCCTTGTAAAGAGTAGATCATGGCTCTGTGGTGGGGGAAAGGGGTGGTGACCTAGCCTACAATAGCTCACCAGAACACCCTAAGTGACCCTTCAGCCCAAAAAATTCCCCACCCCTGCATTAGGTGCAAGACATGGGAGGTGATAGTGTCTGCCTACTCAACAATACTTATGCCTCATCTGAGTGCCACAATTTAAAAAGCATGTGGAGAAATTAGAGAGGGTCCAGAGGTGGCCAAGAAAGATGATCAAGGGCTTGGAAGGCAAGTTATATGAGGAGACACTGAAGGAAATAGGCATAGTCAGCTTGCAGAAAAGGCACTTAAGAGGGGACCATAAAGAAGAGGAAAATACTTGAAGGGCTGTGATACAGGAGAAGGAAAGCATCTTTTTTCTCTTGCTGCAGAGAGGAGGGCACGGACCAATGACTTGAAGATGCAGCAAAGTAAATTTATATTGGATATCCAGAAACACTTCTTTACTATGAGAATAGTGAGGCAATGGAATAGACTGCCTAGGGAAACTGTGAACTCTTCATCATCGGAGGTGTTCAAAAAGAGATTGGACAGCCACTAGTCAGGGATTATCTAGATACAGCTTTACCTATTTTCTACCATGGGTATTTTCCATGCTTCTGGGGTTTCCTGGTTGCTCCCACCACTCCCCCCTCCCACTCCCGGCCTTTTTT
>NW_017728886.1:208491278-208521956 GCF_001723895.1 Crocodylus porosus | reverse complement strand
CTTTTCTTTAAACTCATCACATTCGAGCACCAAGCCCTGCACATGCCCAGAAGAGGTAGCACCTTATTTGGACCCAGCTTTCCTGATGTCTGTATAGATCAAGTGCTTTAGCAGGGATTTTTTGGCATTCTTTTCTAATAGCTGATTGAAACAGCTTTAGCTAAAAGTGCCCAAAAGCCCTGCTCAAGCCCCTAATCTATGCAGATGCTTCAGAGCTGGATCAAAGTAATACACTGCTTTTTTCTGGGATTTTTTGCTTTGTTTTGTTTTTTTAACACCTGCAAGCAGCCACGAGGTGTTTGAAAAGAAAAAAAGGAAAATATTTACTTGCTGGAAATTCATCAAGGTGTAGCCATTTGCAAAATGATTGCTTCAATGCTAGTTTTGTGTCTCTACCAAAGTTGGAGGACCAGCTCCACAAAGAAGAGCTGTGAAAAAGTTCCTATGAAAGGTATCCTTAGACTACAAAGTACTAATAAGTACTGAAAAATTACGAAGGAAGCTATTGCTTTTGGATTTCATGATTGCATTTCATGTGTACACTAAATTAATAGCTAGTTTACATTGCAAGTGGAGTTTGTGATAACTATGTGAAAAAATATTTGGATCGTGAATTTCAGTTTAGTAGTTATTTTTCATCACCTTTATCTGGAATTTAGCAGTATATCATACTACATGTGTTTGATTTTTTTTCTTTTCAGCAATATTTGGTACTGAATAAAATGAGTTTTAATGGATTTTCCCTTATTTATGTTTACAAGAATAAAATATGTAAAGCACTTTAAATATTTTTAATATTTTACATAGTATGTAAAGACATCAAATTAAGATTTTGGATGCTCTTGATAGTAAATTATAAGAATGAGAAGCAGAGTTTTAAACATTAGGGGCACCTATACACATGCAGCAAGGCTGCTCCAACAACTGTAATTACAATGTGTCAGAGCAGACTCGATTAATAAAGTCTGCCAAAACATGGTAATTACTGCACTCCAGCAAACTCCAGCATCCCTACACTGAAAAATGGTGGTGGGGGCACTTTAACTAAAGCTCGTTCGCTTAGTTAAAGCAGTTCCCAGAACCACGTAATTAAAGTGCCCCCTCACCCCCACCTACCCGTCCACACGCACACATACACACTCCCAGAGCATGTGTATAAACACCCTATCTTTCTACTCACATACAAGTGATATTCTTTTTATAAAACTATGTTCTGCTCTATGTTTTAATGTACTCTGACCCAGCCTTTCTTAGCTGTCTAAGCAGCAGGGCTTTTGGTTTGGGAGCACTGACTTTCCAGTTAAATGTGTAATCCATCAGATGGAAAGATGGACAGCTTAGAGATATCATTATTCTTCACCTATCAGTCAGAAACTACAGAGGAGCTCGCTGGCTCAGTCACAGTTCTTTTATCATTATTCTGATTTCTGAAATATTTTCAACTAGTCCCATGTGCTAATGCCTTAATCCTCTACACCATGACCAACAGTTTCAATTCCGCACTGCCAGTTACGTAAGATCTGAGTTCAGTAAATTCATTTCTCTTGATTTCAGTCATATGAAGCTGTGAGGGTAGAAAGGTCACTCTCATTAGTGGTGAGATATGCTCTTGCCCTTGTGGCCAAACAACTTCACACCCGTTTATCTACTGATCTGGGTGCACATAGAAAAGACAATGGCTGAAAGGCAAAATTCAACTAACTCTTGTCTAGGCTTTCCCAGGAAACATACCAAAGGGTTTACTTCTTCAATCTAGGCATTTCCTATGGGCAATCAAATACATAAATTAAATTAATTGAAAAAAAATTAAATTAAATAAATTAAATAAATGGAAAAGTGGCTAATTTAGATTACTAATCCCCACTGGTAGAATGCATTCAGGAGAATAAGGACTGAAAGAAGAAGAGTTTTGTGGGATACTATCAAGTAAAGTTTGATTCATAATTAGGTTTTTGGAAAGAATGTCTTCATACAACCAGAGATGAAAAGTAACATTTGTTTCTTTTGTTTAGGCCCCAAACCTGATGGCTCTTGGATCGGGCATAAAATCCCTATTAAAGGAAATAGGTTTAACAAATAAAATGCTCTATATTTGCACCTATGATCTCACAAGAAACAAAAAACTATATAAATCAAAACATATATAAATCTCTAGCAACTTATGGCCATTATTTCTTGTTACTCCAGGAGGTACTCAGGGGAACAAGGTCTCTCCCAAACCCCACTGGTCCCCCCTAGTGAGTTTATAGATGGCCACTAGGTCATCCCTCAACCTTCTCTTGAGAAGGCTGAACAGGTTAAGTTCCCGTAGCCTCTCCTCATAGGGTCTGCCCTGTTGTCCCTGGATCATGAAAGTGGCCCTCCTTTAGACCTTCTCAACGCTGTCCACACCCCTCCTGAAGGGTGACACCTAGAACTGGACACAGTACTCCTGTGTTTCCAGAGGTAGTTTTAAGAGTATTTTTAGTTCCTTCTTTTATTGTGATGTGGGGTCCTCTGTAAGGAATTTGTAAAACTGTTTGTGTTTGAAACTTGTCTCTTGGCTTCCTATTATGTACTACTAATAAGCACTTAATTTTCTAAATAACTCAAATTTCTTTCTTTCTGAACATTAAGAAAAGATTTAAATCCAGAAGTTCTCTAACCCAGTCCTCCCTGACCCTAGGCTTGGCAGAGTTTCTCCTGAGTCTGTCCTGAATCCTGGTAGGGAAATCCCGGTCCCTGCACAAGAAAATAGAGGCAGAGAAATTGATAAAAAGGTCTGTTTTCTCCTCTGGTGCAACCACCAGATTGCTGAGTATATCCTGCAGGGCCCCGCATTACCTGGGGCCTTTTTCATTCTCCCTATGTATTTAAAAAATGACTTTTTGTTGATCTTTGATGCTAGCCCTAGTTCCATATCTGCCTTAGCTTTCCTAACAGCCCCCCTACAGACACGAGTGGTGGAGGTATACTCCTCTTTGGTGATAGCCCCTCTCTTCCACTGGGTGTACACCTTCTTTTTGGCAATCAGGCATTCACGAATGCCCTTGGTGAGCCAGGGGGCTTTGGGGCACTCTTGCCCCCTTTGCTTCTTGTTGGGATTGTCACCCCTTGGGTTCTGAGGATCGCCCCCTTAAGGAATGACCACTCATCTTGGGCACCCAGTTTCCCTACTCTCCAGGACTCTAGTGCCTCCCTCACTAATCGCCTCAGCTCATTGAAGTTGTCCCTCTTAAAGTCTAGGGCTACCGCCTTGCTGCAGGCCCTTGACACCTTGCTCTGGATAGTGGATTCCAGCAAGTGATGATCGCTATCGCCCAGGTGGTTGAAGACCTGGAGTCCCCTCACCAGGTCGTCACCTGTGGCCAGGACCAGGTCCAGCAGGATATTCCCCCGGTAGGTCTGTGCACCTCTTGGGTTAAGTAGGGGTCCTGTATCTCAGCCAGGAACCTCCATGAGTGGTCAGACCTGGCCGACTGCTTCTCCCAGCAGATGGCCTGGTAATTTAGACCACCCATGACAACTACATCCCTTGCCTTAAGTGCCTCCACAAGCTGACCCAAGAATTCACGGTCCAGATCATCCCCTTGGTTGTGAGGTCTGTAGTAGACTCCCACTGTAAAGTCCCTTTCCACACGACTCCCCTGTATCCTGACCCAGAGCACTTCATCCTGCCCCTCCTCTGACCCCATCCTGCTGTTTGAAGATGTGTATTGCTCTTTGACATAGAGTGCCACTCCCCCGCTTTTCCTCCCTATTCTATCCCACCTGTATAGCCTATAGCCCTTAATGTTGACCACCCAGTCGTGGGGTGAATCCCACCAGGCTTCTGTGAGCCCTACTATGTCCAGGTTTGAACTAGCTATCTGGAGGGTGAGTTCCTCCTGCTTATTCCCCATACTATGAGCATCTCACGTATCAACGTTCCCACATTTCAAAATGGCAGTGGGGGACCTCGAACTAAAGTTTGTCAAACATGCCTGCCAGCACTGCTGGCGCCAGTCTCCATGAAAATCCTGGCCCTGCACTAACAGCCCCGCCACTGCTGGTATCTCCATAGAAACTGGCCACAGTGACTCAGGCAGGGGCTACTGGGAAATAGTGTCTAGCCACTGATTGGATCCACCATTTTGCCCATGCCTACTGTACACAAACATCCTCTCCCTTAGGGTGTATTTCAAGGTATAAAGAAAATTATCCCTGATTTCATGGATTTCATAGACATTAGGGCTAGAAGAGACCTTGTGATGTTATTGGGTCCAGCACCCTGCCCAGAAGGAAGGAAGTCAGCTGAGGTCAGATGACCCCAGCAAGATAATTATCCAAATGCTTCTTGAATGTGTCCAGAGTAGAGGCCTGCACCACTTCTGGGGAGAGTCTATTCCATACTCGGGAGAATTGGAATGGAAAGAAGTTTTTCCTTATGTCTAGTCTAAAACAGTCTTCCAGCAGTTTGTAACTGTTAGACCTTGTCTTCCCTTCAGGTGCCCTAGGGAACAGATGTTCTCCCAGATCCTGATGCACACCTCTGAGATATTTATAGGCTGCCACCAAGTCCCCCTCCACCTATGCTTTTGCAAACTGAAGAGTCCCATGCCTCTTAGCGTCTCATCATAAGGCCTGCTCTCTTGACCTCTGAACATGCGTGTGGCTCTCCTCTGGACTCTCTCAAACTTCTCCTTTCTAAGGTGTGGACCCCAGAACTGGGCGCAGTACTCCAGCTGTGGTCTCACTAAGGCCAAATAAAGCAAGAGAATGACATCTTGGGTCTTGTTTGAGATGCATCAATAGATGCAAACCAGGGTTTTATTTGCTTTGCCGTGACTTCTCTTTTAGGATTCAAGAGGTCCATGAGTTCCTTATTGAGACAAGGGGGCTGCCCAGCCCTTTTACTACTTTTCCTACTGGCCAGAATGGATTTCCCTTGTGCTGTCAGGATCACACCCTTAATGAGCAATCACTTGTCTTGGACTCTTTTCCCTTTCAGATCATGATCTTTCAGGGCCTTGACAACCAGCCTCCTGAGCTTATGAAAGTCAGCTTTCCTAAGTCAAGGATTTCAGTACTGCTAGCTGATTTGCCAGCGTTGTGATGAATAGAGAAAGTGATCAACTCATGATCATGGTCACCAAGCTTCCCTTCAGTCCTCAGGTTGCTCACTAGATCATCCCCTTTGACCAGAACCAAATCTAGCAGCACCTCATCTCTTGTTGGCCCATGACTTCTTGAGTCAGATAGAGCTTGTCAATGCAAGTCACTTCATGACTGATCAGATTTAGCTGAATACTCTTCCCATGAGATATCAGGGTGGTTGAAATCACCCAGGACAACTATGCATCGAGAGCATGCAGCCTCTGTTAGTTCCCTAGAGAATTTGTGGTCAATCACTTCCTCCTGATTAGGAGGTCTGTAATAGACTCCTACAGTAATATCCCCCTCACCACATTCTCCTCATATTCTAACCTGAAAGGTTTCAAGTCACCCTCCTTGGCTGCCAATGTCAGCTAGCAGGGAAGTGTACTGCTTCTTGACATAGAGAGCCACACCCCCACCCTTCCTCCCAACATGGTCCCTCCTGTACAAGGTACACAAGTGGAGTCTCATCAGGTCTTTGTTATCCCTATGAGATTGTATTTGTTATTGCTTAGAAAAAAGGGTCAGTTCCTCCTTTTGTTCCCCATGCTCCTGGCATTTGTGTACAGCCTGCCAACAGAAAACCTAGCCTTCTTTGCGCACTTGGGAGAGTCCTGTCCTTGAACTGGGATCGGAGTAGGTTTGATTGTATTTCCTGACCTGCTGATTTTGTGTTTGTCACTTCCTGGGCTTACTTCAGTAGTTGTCCACCCATCCCCTGGTGATCTTAGTTTAAAGCTCTGTCAAGCAGGTCAGCCATTCCAGCTGAAAAAAACTTTTTTCCCAGTGGGGTGAGGTGGAGGCCATCTCTTCCTAACAGACTGCTGCCTCTGTCTCTGAGGTGCAGACTGTTTTTGAAGACACCAAAGCCTTCATGGTAGCACCAACACCTCTGTCTTCTGTTTATGTCATCAATACATCTTTCTTTCCTGTGCCCATGACCCGTAACCAGGAGAATCAAGGAGAAAACCACCTTTGCCCCCAGCCCTCTAAGCCCATCCCTGAGAGCCCTGTAGTCATTCATGACCCATTTGGGATTGCTCCAAGTTGCGTTATTTGTGCCCACGTGGATGAGGAGCATGGGGAAGTGGTCAGAGGTTGGACAAGTTTCAGGAACCTCTCAGCTACATCCTGGATATGGGCCCCTGGGAGGCAGCAGACCTCTCAGGCTAAGGAGTTAGGGTAGCAGATTGGTCCCTCTGTCCCCCTCAAGAGGCAGTCTCCCACAATGACCACTTTGCATCTCTTCTTAGGTGTGGTTGCTGGCCACCTTCCTTCCTCAAGTGCTGGTTCATATCTGTTCTGAAGTTCCAAAGGGGTGGTGACCCTGGTGCAGGGTGACTTGTAGCTGGAGATGACCTTTGTCTAAGTGACTCCTGGATGGACTTTATGGGGGCTCCTCTTGTATGCCCTCATCCTGCTAGCCTTCCTTGCTCTTCCCTCCTGACTCTTCAGGCAAAGCACCTGGTAGAAGGCTTCGATCTCCTCTGCACCATCCCTGATTCTCTCTGTGCTATCCCTGATCCCTGGCACTCCAGGGACTCTAATGTGAAGCACACCCCACAAGGGGAGGTGCCCTTGCTCCTGATCCCAGGTGCCTGCATTCATGTCAGGCAGCCCCCATAGCTGGGAGACAGGGGCTCCATCTGGGTGGCTGCTGGAGCCATGGGCTCCATCTGGGTAGAGGCCTCAGTGGTACCAGAGGGGAGGCTCCAGCTGCAGCAGGGGAGGATCTTCGAGGTGCAGTGCATCACTACGATCTCACAGGTAATAGTCCAGGCTACTGCTGTGCAGACCCTTGTCTTCAGGGTCACCACCTAAACCACCTCTTGGCCCTCCTGCTTGAACTCATGCAGTAACTAGTATGCTGGGGCCCAGACCGTGCCTGTTTGTGCACTCTGTTCATGCAACTCTGGTCACATGGCTCCCTGGTGGGGTGGGCTAAGTAGGAGCCAGGATGGTGTGACCCTCCTTGGCTTCTCCCAGCTACCTCCTGCTCCTAACTAGTGCTTTTTTGCCACAGGCCCCACTTACCTCCCAGCTCTGCACTGGAGGTGCAATCGGGATCTACCGGGGTCTTCTGCTCCCAGGGGCACAACAGGCTTGCACCTGTACATCACTGCTAGAGAGCTGTCCCAAACTGAAGGTTTTTTCTTCAGTTGGGACTTTCTTGGCTCAGGTGAGATCTCACAGCTCATGAGATCTCACTGCACTGCTTGCAGGGGACTGGCTACCTGACTCTGCCCTGTACCCCACCGGACAAGGGACCGGAGAAGAGGCCTGCAAGTACCCCCACCCAACTCACACACTAACTCATGTGCCCAGGCCCAGAGCACACTGGTTTGTGCTCTCTGTTTGTGCTCTTCCACTCTTAACTAGTGCCTTCCCACCACGGGCACCACTTACCTCCCAGTTCTGTGCTGGGGGTGGGATCAGAGTCTGCTGGAGTCTTCTGCTCTCAAGGCATGATGGGCTTACACTCACACATCTATGTCAGAGAGCTGTCCCAAACTGATGAGAAAACTGTTTCTATTACACTCTTCTGCTTTGTCCTTAAATATGACTATTTCAGGTTTGGGGCTTTCCTATACCTACAAATGTTATAGAACGCTTCTATGGGCATGCATAGGACCTCTCAATATGCCAAGTTATTTACGGTGGATCTTGAAGTCTGTTTCATCTACAGCTGCCCCTGGTATACCCCAGGTGTTCCAATAACCCCAAGAGTGAGGCCATCCAGAACTCATGCTCCTGGTAGGGCCACCCATGGTGGAAAGGTCAAGGAAGACATTCCAGACAAAGAACAATTCAAGTCCTCAATGGCAGAGAAGACAGAATAAGGCTGTGGCCCCAATGGTTGTGAAAGTGGAAGAGGGCAGCAATGGAGAAGTGGTCCCAGCCATTGTGGTTCACCATGTCACTAAACCTGGCCACCAACCACCAAGACCATGTGGACCCAACTGTGCACCAAAGTTCCCATGCTAAACATGCTACTTGCAGGCCTCCATGAGGTCCAAAAGACCTGTGGTGATGGAGGATTGGTGATAGGAGCAGGGCTGTGATACCTGGCAGCCCCCAGACAAAAATCTGCACACAGGTGGTAGATGCATGATGGTAGTTAGGCACCTGTGTTGGGACAGGGATGTCCTTCAGCAGCTGCATATGTGACTGAACAGCTCTTTATAGGATACCCTCGGCTCACCCCAGTGGGGAAGGGGCTAGAAAAGCTGACCAAAAAATAGGCTGTCGTATCTCTCCTGACTGGGAAAACACACCCAGCAGGATCACAATACCTGTGGTTGAAATAAGAAAAAGCTAAACATCGGAACCTGGAATGTGAGAATGCTTATCAACAACCCAAAGAGTGATCACGCCAGAAAAACAAACTGCCATTGTGTCTCAGGAGTTACTGAGGCACAATATTGACATCAGTGCTCTCAGATAAACCCAGATCACTGGGGAAGGACAGCTGAGGGAGGTCTGTGGAGGGTACACCTTCTTTTGGAAAGGGAAACCAGACCACAACCCGCGTATCCATGGAGTCGATTTCACCGTCAGGAACAAAATCGCTGACAGGCTCCCTGAACTCCCTTTGGGTGGCAATGAAAGGCTGATGACCCTTCGCCTGCACCTCAGCTGAAACCAATGCACCACTGTCATCAGCATATATGCTCTGACTCCGGCTTCTGATGAGGAAGTCAAGGAAAGATTCTACTCCAATCTCGACAACACCCTTGCTTCCACCCCCAGGGACAACAAGAATATTCTCCTGGGTGACTTCAACACCCGGGGTGGAAGTGTCCATGAAATCTGAATTGGAACAATCAGCAAGAATGGCATGGGGAAGGCCAGTGTCAATGGTATCGTGCTTCTGACCAAATGCACCCAACACAGTCTGATCATGATGATCACTGTCTTCCATCAGAAAGACCAGCTCAAGACCACATGGAGGCATCTGGAGTCAGAGCGCTGGCATGTCTTGCACTACATAATCATCTAAGGTAGAGACCTGAGGGATGTGCTCATCACGAGGGCCATCAATGGATCTGAAGACTGCTGAATGGACCACTGACTTTTGTGCTCAGTTTTCATTACCAGGCAGAACCAAGAAAAATGTCAGAAGCAAAATCAAGAACTGTTCTTCACCTTCATTGACCTGACCAAAGTATTCAATTCCTTAAGTTGTGAAGCTCTGTGAACCATCCTCCAACACGTTGGCTGCCTGCTGAAGTTTGTCACTATGCTGAGACTCCTGCATGATGATATGACCACCACTGTCCTCAGTGAAAGATCTGAAACCAATGCCTTCCTCATCTGGACTGGGGTCAAACAAGGTTACGTGATCACCCATACCCTGTTCACCATCTACCTGACCATCATCATCCACCTCATCTGAGATGATCCACCATCCAGCGTCAGTATCCAGTATCAACTGGCTTTTCAATCTTGGGCGCTTCTGGGCAAAAATGAAAATCGCTACTAAGGACAACCATGGCCTTCAATTTGCAAATGATTGCTGTGTGATGGCTTATTCTGCACAGGATGTGCAAGTGACCCTAGATCTCTTCCATACTTTGTATAAGAGACTTGACCTGTCCTTGAACATCACCAAGACAAAGGTTCTCCACCAACCCACCCCACCCCAGGCCTGCTGAACATCCCTCATACTACCTATGTAGACAGGGAGCCTCCGGAGTACATGGAGCACTTTACATATCTCAGCAGCTACCTCTAGCAATGGGCTACCATCAGTGAAGAAGTCCAGCACTGAATCAACTGCATCAGTGCCACTTTCTTCAAGCTGTGACAATGTGTCTTTAAAAATAGAGATCTGTGGAAGTCAACAAAGGTCCTGGTTTATAAGGCTGTTGTGCTGACCATTCTCCTCTACTGCAGTGAAGCCTGGACTGTCTACTGATGCCACATTAAGACCCTTGAGAGCTTTCACCAGCGGTGCTTGCATTGAATCCTAGGGATCAAATGGGAAAACTGCTGGACCAGCACAAGCATCCTCCATGAAGCTGTGTCCACCAGCACTGAAGACTTACTCTTAAGAAGTCTACTCCAATGGATGGGCCATTGCATCCAGATGTCTGAGAACCACCTCTCTCACCATATTCTCAAAGGTCACCCTCAAGCATGGAGATATTGACAGCAAAGGCTAGGAGAAGCAAGCTGCTTGCTGACTATTCAGTGTAGCACCACCTGATCTACCAAGGTACACACCACTTCAATGCCCAATATCAAGGCAGAACAGCAGTGGTAGAGGAAGGAGAAGGAAACAAACCCATGAGTGTGAATTCCAATGCCCCACGCAACAATATGACCCCAACACCAAAGAACATGTGCACCCAGAATCAGGCTCCTCAGTCACCTGAGGACCCATCAAGCCTGATAGAGGAAATTCTCAACTTCGAGGGACCACCACCAATGCCGCCGATACTTCAGATATGTTAATGACATCTTCATACTATGTAAACAGGGGAAGGAATCTCTAGAGAAAGTTCACCAGAGGCTCCTATATACATGCAGGGAAGCTGCTTCAATGTGCTGTAATTACAGTATGTCAGAGCAGACTCAATCAAGTCTGCTGAAGCATAATAAATACTGTGCTCCAGCAGACTCCAATGACATGTGTATAAGTCTCCCCACACTGAAAAATGGCAACAGGGCACTTTAAACTAGGGCTCACTTGATGACCTTTAGTTCCAAGTGCCTTGCCATTATTTTTCAGTGCAGGGATGCTGATACACATGGTGCTCTAGGGACTTTAATTAGCGTGGCTCTTGAAGCTATGCTAATTAAAGCACCTCCCCACTTCCAACCCTCCCACCTCTCAGAGCACATCTACAAATGCTCCAGGACATTAACAACTTTCCACACATCCATCAGACTAACTTTGGAATATTCCATCCAGCAGGTTCGTTTCCTAGACACTACAGTGAAGGCTTGCAATGGCGACATTACCACCACATTGTATTGGAAACCAATTAACGACTACAGCTACCTTCACTCCACCTGCTTTCACCTCTAAGCAAACCTCTAAATCTGTCAGCTACAGCCAAGCTTTCGAAAATGTTAAGAGTAATGAAACAAAAATGATAAATCCATAAGGGAAATACAGACTGCCCAAGTGAGGAACTAACATAGGGATGGGGGTGAGGAGGGGAATGCAACTAGGTTACATAACTACGATGTTAGTCATCTAAGTCCATGGGGTGTGGGGTTGGGTGGTGGAAAGGGAAGGAGGGAGTCACAATGCTGAGAGAGAAAGAAAATAGATACAAACAAACCTGTAACGAAAGTCCACAATGGTGGAGGGGGTAGGTTGAACAGAGAAGTTACTCAGTCTATAAAGTCCTATCACAGAACTCCTTATTGGGTGGAATGCAGTGGTCCATGGTTGAGGAATAGCTCTCAGAGTCCATCAGGTGCAAAGAGGAGTTCAGGTGGTCCCCTCTGGGTCCAGTCCAATGGCGATTGGTCTGGGAAGGTCAGTGTACTGGTGCTGGCCCATGTTGTGCTCAACATAGATGTCACAGGATCAGTGGATGGTGTCAGTGGATGAGATGCCACATCAGCTTGTCATAGCAGCAGAAGATGTGGCAGGTATGCAGGATTCTCTCATTGCTGGGGTCCCAGGCTCTGAGCACTCCCACAATGAGTGCATCCACCATCACGTAGCAATGGCTCCTCAGCACATCGGCAAGTAGGGCATACTTCTCCTGCTTGCGAGCTGGGGCATTGGTGAAGTCTTGCTGCTGGTTCTCTAAGGTGTATCAGCATATCCCCCCCAGTGGGACCCAGACCCCCAGAGGTAGGTGGGGCCTGCAGCAGGGAGGGAGGAACCTCCAACCCAGTCATCTGTGGGGCAGCTGAGTGGGAGCTGAGGAGGGACACACCCCCTGGCTACAACTTGGCCCAGCCCCCAGGGACCCATGCAACTGGTCCTGTTGCACCCACAGTGCATGAGACAGGGGAAGGGGGAGGAATTCATCTGTCCCCTTGTTCTGTTGGGCAGGGACACCCTGCCCCTAAAGTGTTGTGGCGCTGTCGGTGAGCCCTTCTGCTCATGTGCGTAGTTTAAGAAGAGCCCACCAATGGAAAAACCACAGTTTGTCCCTGGCTCTTGTGAGAGAGACACAGGTGGAAGCCCGTCATGCCCCTGTTGAGCCCACAGACCCCCAGGATACCCCAGTGGGACCCCAACCCAACTCAGCTGTGGGACACGCTGCCCCAGCTCCTACTTTGCCCAGCCCCCAGGGAACCACATGACTGGAGCCTTGTGAACAGGATGGGCAAACACGTGTGCTTCTGGGCCTGGCACATGAGTTTAGCGTAGCTGGACTACCAGTGGCACAATGTGAATGAGCACACGCTGCATCCTGAGGGTCCCTTTGGAGGCTGAGGCCTCTCCCTCTGGCATTTCTGAGGTCTCCACCCAAACAGAACCCATGGTTCTGGGCTCCATGCAGATGGAGCCTCTGGCTCTTGACTGCGGAGGCTGTCTGGCACATTTCCAGGCTCATGGGACTGGGAGCATGGCCACCTTGCGAAGTTTGCTCCACTTTGGAGTCTCTGGGGAACCAGATAGAGGAGCTTCAGGCCACAGTCCAAAGACTGCATGCCATCAGGGATGGTGAGCAGGAGATAGACACCTACTGCTAGGCCCTTCACTTTGTGGAGGCAGAGGGTAGACCGAGGGCACCTTCCAGGACAAGGGAGGACTCAGGGATCTCCTATACTATTCAGCCAGAGGGTTGGACCAAAGTGGCCAATGGCCGCAAGGCCCACTGCACGACGGTCCCCTCCTATCTGGAGCTTTGCAAAAGGTACTTTTGCAGCCCCAGTAGATCCTGCAGAGCTGCCAGCTCCTGCAGGCAATGCAGGCTAACCCACAGCTATTGTCCCTGCTCTCCCTAAGGCCACTTATAGAGTTGTCATCATGGGAGATTCCCTCCTGATGGGGACTGAAGGCACAATCTGCCACCCTGAAACCTTAGCCCAGAAGATCTGGTGCTTCCTGGGAGCCATATCCGGAACATAGCCAAGAGGATCCCAAAACTCATCTGGCCCACTGACCACTACCCTATGCTCCTTATCCATGTAGGCACAAGTGACACAGCTCAGAGCAATCCCAGCTGGGTCATGAGATGCTACAGAGCTTTGGGAGTGGGGCTTAAGGGGTTGGGGGCACAGTGGTGTTTTCCTCAATCCTCCTAGTTTCAGGCTATGGGCTGAGGTAGGAGAGGAGGATTGAGGTAGTTAACCAAAGACTGCAGTGCTGGAATCATCATGAAAGCTTCAGCTTCCATGATCACAGTCTGCTCTTTGGTAAGAGAGGCAGTGGTCAGCTAGGTGACCTGCCCAACCGAGCTTTAAACTGAGCCCACCAGAAGATGGGGGGACTACTGCTACTGGAAGCCCACAGGGCAGCTTTTGCAAATCCAGCAGGTTAAGGCAATTAAAGGAACCTACCCCAGCCCCAGAACAATGTGTAGGGAAGGCAAGGGCCCACAGTGGGACACTTACATGCCTGTATACCAATACCAGCAACTTGGGGAATAAACAAGAGGAACTGGTCCTCCTGATAAACCAAAAGGATTGTGATCTCATAGGGATAATGGAGATGTGGTGGGACTCCACCTGTACTGGGCCACAGGTATAGATGACTATACCTTGCACAAGAGAGATTGCGTGGACAAAAGGGGCAGGGGTGTAGCTCTCTATGTCAAGGAAAGCTACACATCCATGCAAGCCAACATGGGCACCCAGGATGGAGGACAGGAGACTCTCTGGGTTAAAATCCACGGTGAACATGGCACAGGGGACACAATGGTAGGAGTCTACTACAGACCTCCAAGCCAGGATCAAGAGCTCGACCAGGAATTCAGCAGGCAACTGGCTGAGGCTGCATGTTCTCAATGCATGGATGTCATGGGAGACTTCAACTACCCAGACATCTCGTGGGAAGAGCACTTAGCCAAATCTGAATGGTCACAAAGCTTCCTCATGTGCATGGATGAGCTCTGATTCAAGAAGTCTATGGACAAATGAAAGGCAAAGCACTGCTCGACCTCGTACTGGCAACAGGAGATGACTTAATCAGCGGCCTAACAATCTAAGGGAAGCTGGGAGACAGAGACCATGATCTGATCACCTTCACCATCCACCAAAAAGCTGGCAAGTCAGTCAGCAATACAGAAGTCCTTGGCTTCAGGAAAGATGACTTTGACAAGCTCAGGAGGATTGTTGGCAAGGTCCTAAGGGACCATGACCCAAAGGGGAGGGGAGTTCAAGAAGAGTGATTGCTCATCAAGGGAGTGATCCTGGAAGCACAAGCAATGTCTATCCCGTCTCAGAGAACAGGCAGCAAAATGGCACAGCAGCCTCCTTGGCTCTGCAGAGAACTTGTGGACCTCCTGCATCTAAAAGTAATGACCTACAAAGGATGGAAGACTGGATCCACCTCAAAGGAGAAGTATTCTGCACTGGTCCAGACCTGTAGGGAGTGAACCAGGAAAGCCAAGGCTGTGACTGAAGTCCAACTGGCTACACATATCAAGGACAATAAAAAGTCCATTTTTAGATATGTGGGGAGCTGGAGGGAAAGCAAGGGCAACATTGGATCCCTGCTCAACCATATGGGACACCTGACAACCGATGCCCAGGAAAAAGCCAACCTGCTTAATGGGTATTTTACATCAGTTTTTTCCCAAGGGACGGTCCTGCTCAATACAGTACGGGATGGCTAGGGTGAGGGAGAATTGTTACCCTTCATCAATGTAGACCATGTGAAGGAACACCTTGAGAGGCTGGATACCTTCAAGTCAGCTGGCCCAGGCAGTTTACACCCCAGGGTACTTAAGGAGATGCCAAGCATCATAGCTCAGCCACTGGCAGGGATCTTTGAGAACTCGTGGTGCTCAGGCAAAGTGCCCAAAGATTGAAAGAAGGTCAATGTGGTGCCTATATTCAAAAAAGGAAGGAAAGTAGATCCGGGGAACTACAGGCCCAGTAGCCTGACCTCTATCCCAGGGAAGATCTTGGGAAAAATTATCAGAGACCATTCTTGACAAACTGGCTAATGGCAACATCCTGAGGGATAGCCATCACAGGTTTGTTATGGGTATGTCTTGCCTAACCAATCTCATCTCCTTCTATGACCAGGTGACAATCACCTGGACAAGGGAGAAGAGATTGACGTTATACATCTTGATTTAAAAAAAGCCTTTGATCTGATATCCCATGATCATCTCATAGAAAAACTGGCCAACTGCGGCCTCAGCTACATCACAGTCCAATGGCTGGGGAATTGGCTCCGAGGTCAGACCCAGAGAGTGGTAGTTGATGGAAGTCAATCATCGTGCTACACTGTCATCAGCAGGTTCCCCCAAGGTTCCATCTTTGGGCCTATACTCTTTAACATCTTCATTAATGATGTGGACATTGGTGTCAGAAGTGGCCTGGCCAAGTTTGCTGATGACACCAAACTTTGAGGTAAAGCGTCTACACCTGAGGACAGGATGGTGATCCAGGCCAACCTTGACAGGCTCAGAAAATGGGAGACAAAAACCTGATGGCATTCAACACCAAAAAATGCAAGGTGCTCCACCTTGGGAAGAAAAACCCACAGCATGCTTATAAGCTCAGCAGTGCTACACTTGCTAGCACCATGGCCGAAAGGGACTTGGGGGTCATGATTGACCACAAGATGAATATGAGCCACCAATGTGATGTTGCAGCTGAGTAAGCAAGCAAAACTTTGGCTTGCATCCATATATGTTCCTCAAGCAAAACCCTGGATGTCACCCTCCCACTGTATTTGGCCTTGGCGAGGAGTCAGCTGGAGTACTGCATCCAATTCTGGGCTCCACAATTTAAAAAGGATGTGGAGAAGCTTGAGAGGAGAGGAGGAGAGCCATGCACATGATTAGAGGGCAGGAGAATAGGTCTTATGATGAGAGGCTGAGAGCCATGTCCGAGCCCCCAGAGCCTGGAACAGACTGCTGCCAGAGGTGGTGCAAGCACCTGCTCTGGACTCCTTAAAGAGACATTTGGACATTTATCTTACTGGGAACCTTTGACCCCAACTGACTTCCTGCCCCTGGGGCAGGGAACTGGATTCAATGATCGCCCAAGGCCCCTTTCAGCCCTAATGTCTATGAAATCTAAGAGATCAACAACTCTATTTTTTCTATCTCATTGACCAAGATGAACACCTTAAGGATCTGGAGCAAAAATTTCTACAATTAGAATACAATCCAAAAAACATAGCCACTCAAATCAACAAAATGAGCTTCAGACCTCACTGACCAACAATACCAACTCCAGGACCAGAACAACAGAATCCATCTTGTTGTCACCTACAGATACCAACTTAAACATTTTAGATACATCATTAATGACCTCCAACCACTCCTGGAAAAAGATGTCTGCCCCAAGGTAGTCATAGGATACAAACCTGTTCTGGTTTACAGACAGCCCCCTCAAACTCAAACAACATCTCTCAAGCAACAGATTAATTGCCATCCTCATGGAGGCACCAGGCTTCACAATGGACCCAAATGCCTGCTGTGCCTTCATGTTAATACAGACCACATTGACGCCAGACTGAATAACAAAGAGTACAACATCTGAGGTTCATTCCCGTGCAATTCTACCATTGTCATCACCTACTTACAATGCCCATCTGGTGTCAGCCAAGGCAATCTCTATGTGTAAGAATAAATGAACAACTGATCTGACATGAACTGTAGAAAGACACAAAGGCCTGTGTCAGAGCACTTTAGCTTCTCTGGAAACTCCATTGCTGACATCAGGATTGCTGTTCTCCGGCAACAACATTTTAAAAATTGTCAGAACAGAAAATTGTAGAACAAGAAATCACCCATAAACTCGATTGTGTTAAGTATGATTTAAACATAGGGGGACCATTTGTCCTGAATTGCCTGGGACTGTTCCAGATTTTGGAGGCTGGTCCTGGCTGGCCAGTGAAAATTAAAATGAGCATCCCAAGCACAGGGCACAGAGGGACACTGAGGCAAAGTGGCAGGAGCTGTGAAGTAGGAAGCCCTATTAACATGACTTGTTACTTCACAGATGATAGTTAACACCTGTGAAGCAACGAACACTGCATCCCTAACAGGCCATTGACTTCCTATAGCTTGCAGTGGAGGGGGGAGGCTGGGAAGGGGCAGGCAGGCAGATAGGCAGCATCCTGGATTTCACATAGTCCTCTATTAGTCACTGTATTTAACAGTGAATATTGATTCTTTACCCATTATCTGGATCAGCTCTGGTGACCTGTTTGCTCTAACGGCTTATTTGCTTGTATGTCTCTCCCAGCACTGTCCTCCCTCTCCCTTCCCTTTGTCCCATCTTTTGTATTCAAATCACTCTCTCCATTTTATACACTGCTCTGTTCATGCCCTTTTACAGTATCTGATGAAGTGAACTCAAGTTTATGAAAGCTTATGCTCTCTATATAACTTATTTATTTAGTCTATAAGATGCATGCATATCTACCCTGCCTTCTGATAAGTGAAGCCATACAAAGTGTATGATTAATTTAGACAGTGTAAAGAACAGGAGGTTCTGTATTAGTGTGGCATTTCTGAGTAGCTTGTCTAAAATGTGTTAGTTAGAGACACAGAATCATAGAAATTAAGAGCTGGAAGGGACCTGGAAAGATCATTGAGTTCAAACCCCACAGTTCTGGGCAGGAATACTGCTGAGAGCAAACAATCCCAGCAAGGTGTCTTGTCCAGTCTCCTCTTGAAGACTTCCAAAGTTAAGGACTGCACTACCTCCTTGGGAAGTGTACTCCAGATTCTGGTCACCCTTACCATAATGGAGTTCTTCCTTACATCCAACCTGAAACAATCCTCTAATAGTTTATCGCCATTGCTCCTTGTCCTTCCCTGGGGAACCCTAATGGACTGTTCTTCTCCCAGTTCCCAATATTTACCCCTTACATACTTAGAGATGGCCACCAAGTCCTTCCTCAGACTTCTCTTCCCTAGGCTGAACAGTCCCAGATCCCTTAGTCTTTCCTCATAAGGTTTGTACTCCAGGCCCTTAATCATTCTTATAAACCTTTCAAGATTCTCCATATCTTTTTTGAAGTGTGACACCCATAACTGACACAGTACTCCAACTGGGGTGTCATCAGCACTGAGTAGAGTGGAAATATCACTTCCTTAGCCCTGCTTGCAATGCATTGGCTAATGAATCCCAGTATGCAGTTAGCTCTGTTGACTACAGTGTTACACTGGTGGCTTATGTTCATCCTGTGATCAACCATAACCCCGAGGCCCCTTTCAGGCATTGTGCTGGTCAGGACATCTCCTCCTAACCTATATTCATGCCTCTGGTTACTTCTACCCAAATGAAGCATTCTTGAACTTCATCCAGTTCCACTCTGCCCACCTTTCCAGCTTGTCCAGGTCCACTTGGATCTGCATCCTATTCCCTAGTGTGATTGCTTTTCCCCATAACCTAGTATTGTCCACAAACGTGGTCAGCGTGCTTTCCCATATCCTCATCTAAATCATTGATAAAGATGTTAAACAGCATGGGGCCAAGAACTGAACCCTGTGGGATGCCACCAACCACCTCCTGCCAAGATAATACACACCCATTCACTAACAATCCCTGGGTTTGACCCTTTAGCCAGTTCTCAACCCACTTGACCATGGACTCTGCCAGCCCACAATCCCCCAGTTTTTTTTTATAAGAGCATCATGGGAGAGCATATTGAAGGCATTATTAAAATCCATGTATATGACACCAGCCACGTCTCCCACATCTAAGTGGTTTGTTACTTGATCATAGAAGGAGACAAGGTTTGTCAGACACAACTTGCCCATAATGAAACCATGTTGGCTATCCTTCAGCATCATGCCTTCTGCCAGTCTCTAATAAATGGACGTCATCATATTTTTTTCTAAAATTTTACCCAGTATCAAGGTCAAACTGATCATCCTATAGTTTCCTGGATCCTCCTCCTCCCATTCTTAAACATTGGCACTACATTCGCCCTTTCCAAGTCTTCCAAGACCTCTCCTGAGCACCACGAGTCTTCAAATACCTTTGCCAGTGGTCCCACAGTGACTCCAGCCAATTTCCTCGGCACTGTTGGGTGTAGTCCATCCATTCCTGCCAACTTGAAGACATTCAGCCATTGTAAGAGCTCCCCACCCACATCCATCTAGTATCCAAGTAGGTGAGTGACCACCATCTGTATGCAGGAACACTGATGGAAAGTATTCATTAAAAAGTTCATCTTTCTCCTGGCTGGCTGTTATCAGCTGTCCCATCCCTTTCTGTAAGGGCCCTACATTTCCCTTGGTTTTCCTCCTTCTCCCTATATACCTAAAGAAGGACTTTTTATTATCCTTGATTTTGATTGCCATCCTGATCTCAGTCATCGCCCTTCCCTTCCTTATCCTATCCTTACAAATATGGACTATTCCTCCTTGGTGACTACCCCTTATTTCCACTGTCCATAAGCCTCTTTTTTCTTTTTTAAGCACTCCTTGACTCCTGTGGTAAGCCAAGAGGGCTTCCCAGCCCCTTTACCACCTTTTCTGCATACAGGAGTGGACCTTTTCTGAGCTCTGAGGATCGCTCCTCTGAGGAACGATCACCCTTCCTGAATTCCCTTCCCTTCTATTCCCTCTTCCCATAGGGTTTTTCCCACTATTTTCTTACACTCATTGAAGTCAGCCTTCCCAGAGACAAGCACCTCTGCCCTACTGGCTGACTTTCCTACGATGAATAGTGAATTCCATTATCTCATGATCACTAATCTCCCAGATTACATTCAATCCTCAGATCTCTCACCAGGTCATCCCCTTTGGCTAGAACCAAATCCAACAAAGCCTTCCCCCTGGTCAGCCTGTTCACTTCTTGTACTAAATAAAGTTCTCCCACACAGGTCAAAAACCTACATGACTGGTCAGATCAGACCAAGGGCTCCTCCCAACAGATGTCAGATCTGCAATCATATTTGGGATTAGAGATGGGATTACAGAGGATGTCTCCATGTCTCTGTAGGGGACAGGACCAGGAGCAATCACCTCAAGCTGCAGCAGGGGAAATTTAAATAGGAGATTTATGAGGAACTGTCTGAGTATGAAGTTGTTCAAGAACTGGAACAGGTTACCTAGAGAAATGTTGAATCTCCATCCTTGGAAGTTTTCAAGAATAGGTTCAACAGAAACTGGTTAGGATGATTTAGTTAGGGATGATCCTGACTGATGGTGCTGTCTTGTTAAGTGAAATGGTCCCAAAACATTGGCCCATGGGCCATCTTTGGTTTGCACAGGACTTGCCAGTAGAGTCTGAAGAGAGTTCACAGTTTCCAGTTCTTAAATTGTATTGTATCTATTATATTGTATTTTGTAAAATACATTGAATACTTTACTAATCATAGGAAATTAGTGTTGGAAGGGACCTCAGAAGATCATCTAGTCCAATCACCTGCTCAAAACAGGACCATCCCCAACTAGATCATCCCAGCCAAGGCTTTGTCTAACTGGGTCTTTAAAAACTTCAAGGATGAAGATTTCACCACTTCTTCTCTGGGTAGCCTGTTTGAGTGTTTACTACCCTCCTAGTGATAAAGTTCTTCCTAATATCTAACCTAAACTTCCCTTGTTGCAACTTGAGACCATTGCTCCTTGTTCTGCCATCTGCCACCATTGAGAGCAGTCTAGCTCCATCCTCATTGGATTCATCCTTCAGATAGCTGAAGGCTGCTATTAAATCCCCTCTCAGTCTTCTCTTCTCCACACTAATTAAGACCAGTTCTCTCAGCCTCTCCTCAGAAGTCATGTATCCCATCCCCCTCACAATTTTCATTGCTCTCTGCTGGACTTTCTCCAATTTGTCCACATCCTTGCTGTAGGGAGGTGCCCAGAACTGGATGCAGAACTCCAGATGGCCTCACTAGTACCAACTAGAGGGGAATAATTACTTCTCTCAATCTTCTGGCAATGCTCCTACCAGTGCAGTAAGCTGCTGGATTTTTTCACAACAAGGATGCACTGTAAGTGTGTATTCATCTTATTGTCTACTATAACCCAGGTCTTTTACTTCAGAGCTGCTGCTTGGCCAGTTAGTCCCCAGCCTGTAGTGGTGCATGGGATTGTTCTGCCCTAAGTGCAGGATTTTGCATTTCTCCTTATTTAACCTCATTAGATTTCTTTTAGTCCAATCCTCCAATTTGTCAAGGTCTCTCCAAATCCTAGCCATATCCTCCAGCATATCTAGTACCTGCTCAGCTTGACATGATCTGCAATCTTGCTGAGGGTTCATTCTATCCCATATTATAGGTCACTGATGAAAATATTGAACAAAACTGGCCCCAGGACTGACACCTGGGGCACTCCACTTGATACCACCTGCCAACTAGACATCGGCCCTTTGACTACTACTACCCTCTCAGCCCAATGATTCAGCCAGATTTCTATCCACCTTACAGTCCATTCATCAAACCTGTACTTCCCTAGCATGCTGGTGATAATGTTGTGGGAGACCATATCAAAAGACTTACTAAAGTCATGGTAAATCACATCCACTGGTCTTCCCACATCCACAGAGCCAGTCATCTCATTGCAAAAGACCATCAGGTTGGTCAGGCATGACATGCCCTTGGTGAATCCATGCTGACTGTTCCTAATCACCTTCTTCTCTTCCAAATGTTTAGAAATAGATTCCTTGAGGACCTGCTCCATGATTTTACCAAAGTCTGAGGTAAGGCTGACTGGTCTGTAGTTCCCTGGATCCTCCTTCTTCCCCTTCTTAAAAATAAGCACTATAATTGCCCTTTCTCAATCATCCAGAACATCTCTTGATTGCCATGAGTTTTCATAGATAATGGCCTTTCCCCCTCTGACTAGCCTTCTAAGGGATCCTGTCCATCAGTTCCCTGAGCAAGTTGAAGTCTGCTTTTTTGAAGTCCAGGGTCTTTACTTTGGTGCTATCCTTTCTTCCTTTCTCCAGTATCATGAACTCAATCATCTCGTGGTCACTGCCATCCCCTTCTATTTTCCCCACCAATTCTTCCTTGCTTGTGAGCACCAGATCAAGAACAGCATGGCCTCTAGTTGGCCTCTCCAACACATGCACCAAGAAGTTGGCTTCAGCACTTTCCAGAAACAACCTGGATTGCCTGTGCACTGCTGTATTGCCCTCCCAGTAGATATCAGGGTCATTGAAGTGTCCCATGAGAACCAGGGCCTGTGATCTGGAAACTTCTGCTAGCTGTTTGAAGAAAGGCTCATCCACCTCACTTTCCTGGTCTGTGGTCAATAGCAGACACCAACCAATACATTACCCTTGTTGCTTTCCCCTCTCACCCTACCTTGGAGCCATTTAACTGGCCTGTCTCAGTTTCATACTCTTTAACATGTATCTAGACAAAAGCAAGCATTCTCCATGAGAAGGATATTTTTGCTACTAAAGCTGTTCTCTTTTAAAATCAGTAAATAACATATAACTTACAAAATTCCTTCATCATCACCACAACTGAAATATGTAGGGCACTCTACAACATTATAAAAGCATGATCAAAACAAATGAACAAACTTCATTCTCATTAGTTTGAACTAAATACAAGTAAAACTGCAGATAGAACAGAACTATGTATTGAATCACACAGCTTTTATATGCATGCACACATACATATAGATTTCATAGATTTCATAGACATTAGAGCTGAAAGGGACCTCAGAGGAACATCTAGTCCAGCCCCCCACCCGAAGGGCAGGAAGTCAGCTGGGGTCATAGGATCCCAGCAAGATAAGCATCCAGTTTACTTTTGAAGGTGTTCAATGTAGGTGCTTGAACCACCTCCAATGGCAGGCTGTTCCAGACCTTGGGGGCTCAGACAGTAACAAAATTCTTCCTTATGTCCAGCCTCAAATGGTCTTGCAGTAGTTTATAACCGTTCAGCCTCATCATCTGTTGGGGCACTCTGGTGAACAAACGTTCCCCCAGGTACTGGTGGTCACCCCTGGTAAATGTATAGGTGGCCCTCAGATCACCCATGAGCCTGCGCTTTTCCAGGCTAAAGAACCTCATAGCTCTCAGCCTGTCATCGTAACATCTGTTTTCCTGACCTCTGATCTTGCATGCGGCTCTTCTCTGGACTCTCTCAAGTTTTTCCACTTCCTTTTTCAATTGTGAGGCCCAAAACTGGACTCAGTACTCCAGCTGCGGCTTCACCAAGGCCGAGTACAAGGGAAGAATGATGTCCTGGGACTTGCTTGAGAAGCATCTATGGATGCAAGCCAGCATTTTGCTCACTTTACTAGCTGCAGCATCACATTACAGGCTTATGTACATCTTGTGGTCAACGATGACCCTCAAGTCTTTTTCTTCCATAGTGCTAGCCAGTGTAGCACTTCTGAGCCTATAAGAATGCTGCAGGTTTTTCCTCCCAAGTTGGAGAACCTTGCATTTTTCAGTGTTGAACACCATCAGGTTCTCATCCTTCCTTTTGCTGAGCCTGTCCAGGTCATCATGGATCGCCCTCCTGTCTTCAGGTATGGATGCTTTGCCCCAAAGTTTAGTGTCATCAGTGAACTTGACCAGTCCACTTCTGACTCCAATGTCCACATAATTAATGAAGATGTTGAACAATATGGGTCCAAGAACAGAGCCTTGGGGGACCCCACTGGTCACAGGGCACCATGACGATTGACTTCCGTCAGATACCACCCTCTGGGTCTGACCATGGAGCCAATTTCCCAGCCAGCAGATGGTGGTGGACCCAAGGCCACAATTGGCAAGTTTCGCCAAGAGGTGATCATGGGACACCAGATCGAAGGCTTTTTTGAAGTCAAGATATATGACATCAATCTCTTCTCTCTTGTCCAGGTGATAGGCCACCTTGTCATAAAAGGAAATGAGATTCGTCAAGCAAGACATACCCGCAAGAAATCCAGCTCTGAAAAGTGGTTTGCATTGTAATTTGTTCCCTCTCAGGATCAGACCTGAAAGACTGGAGGCAGAGTGTTTTTTTGGTGAAGAATGTGCCCCCATAGGTAGTTGGGTTTTGTTGTCTATGATAGATTCTGGTGTGCAGTTTGTACGGGTACTGGAGATAGTTGGCAGGTTTTGTGTTTTGAGCTGTAGGAAGTTGGCCTCAGTTCTGGTGATGAGTTTAGGTGCTTGTTTGAATGTACAAACCACTTTTCAGACCTGGGCCTATGAACTGCACTTCATCAGTCTCCTAGGTATAGAAACTCATGGACTCAATATACACAGTGGAGTTCTGGCACACTGCAGCCTGCCGGACATCTGACACCCCAGGCACCTTTGCACTTTTACCTGTGCTGCTACATCCTCCTTTCCTCCCTACCCACCGACCCTAGCCTGTCCCCTTGATGCCTCCATTTTCATTTTCACTGACTGGCTTTCTTGCCTGCATTGCATGCCAGGCCAGCCTCTGGCTTCTTTACTATTCCTTCCATCCAGGACCAACTGCAGGTACTTCCTCAGCCTGACAAAGGGGTTTTCAACCCTAAAACTTCCAAAGATACATTTTTGTAAGTACTCCTTTTTATTCATAATACAAATATAGACATACAAACACAAGATAAGCCATCACACACCATGAATAACACCATATGTCCAACACAACATCTTTACTTCTTGCTGTCAATTCCTTTATAAAATGACAGGCTCTGTAACAGTTCCGTTTGGGTACCTTTGATGCTGCTGCTGATGCTACTGGTGTTGAGCCACTTAAGTTATTGCACCTGTTGTCATGTAAAGTGGAGGACCAGGTGTGAGGCTGTAGGGGAGGAGGAGGCCTCAGTGGAGCACACTGCCGTGTTGTGCAGAGGCCCCAGCACCAGGAAGGGTGCACCTTAACACACACAGTGTCATGCACCCACATCACGAGTTTTGCCTGTCAGCAGCTTGGGGTGCAGGGCCCCAAATGATAGACTCCCCCAGCTAGACACACAGAACTGGCAGGCAGGCTTCGTGGTCTGGCAGGACCCAGCACTCACTCAGGCCTGCTCTAGGACATGCACAGCTGTCAGGCATTGCGGCTTTGGTAACAGCTACCACCCCTGCAGTTTTCAGCCTGCTGCACCTTAACACACACAGGGTCATTTCTGTCACAAGTTCTGCATGTTAGCAGCTTGGGGTGCAGTTCCCCCCCAACCCCTGCACCGATCTTGTTGAAACTTGGCAGACTTTGTGGTCTCAGTAAGAGCTACCAGACCTGCAGTTTTCAGCCCCCTGTGGTGTAACACACAGCAGTGACATGAGTTTGGCTTTCAAGAATTTGGGATATAGTTCCTCCTGAACCCCTGCACCAATCTTCTTGAAACTTGGCAGGCTTCATGCTCTTAGCAGAGGCTACCATCACCATACATTTCATCGAAATCATATAAAAAATAACAACATTATAGATCTTCCATTTATTCCCCATTATACCCTATGGCAGGATCTCCAAGGTGGTTTTGAAGCTTCAGAGCTGCTTTGGCTGGATCGAGGCAGAAACACGGTCCAGAGCTCTGGATCAGATCACAGCCATCTGGAGCAGCTGGATCTGAAGCCAGATTGATTTGCTGCTGACTCACACAGCCCTACTAGGCATACCTAATATATTTTCTAGTTGAGTTCATCTTACATATTAATCATTTATGCCTTGATCCTTCTACTTCCTTTGCCTACACATGGCCAACTGAATCTGCTTGGGACCAGTTTCAAATTAAAAACACTTCTGCAGATAGCTGCATTCTGTCACACATAATTCAGTGAATCCATCCCAAAAAAGGCAATAAAGATAACACATCAGTACATAACAAAAGAAATGTTAAACCACCAAAATACCTTTACTGTAATCATATAATCACAAAAATTCCATCTGTTCCAGACAACAGTTAAACTCTAAGTACTTCTTTTTAATACAATGCAATAGTATTTGCACAGTGTAAGCTTTAAAAAAGCTATGCTGGGTATACAAAACAAGTGAGTAAAAAAAACCCTTCAGGCAACAGTTAAATCATCAGTTCTTATAAATAGGTAAAATAGGTTAAAAGAGAAAAATAAAGGGGGGGGAAATAATGGGAAAAGTATAGCAAATGTTTGGATGTCATTAGCAGCAGCTGCTTCTGATAAGGTTCAGCTCTTAAACTATTGAAATAGGGAAAAACAGATTAAAGCTGTTGCTTTGATGCCTTAATGCAGCATCTATTTAATTTGAGATTACATAGTTCATGAGGGATAAGTCCCCAAATATTTTTATGAAATCCTTTAACAGCCTTCAAAAATAATACAAAATAATTTGGAAAATTCACTCTCATCAACCTTTTTTTAGATATATACCAATATGTAAACATCTTCAGAGTGAAATAAAACCAAACATGGCTTTGTATTTGTATCTCAAGTAACAATATTCACTCTGAAGCCATGAGTTCTAAGCAAGCTCAGCTAGAACAGAAGACAGACATACTGGAGAAAGTTCAAAAGAGTACACAGTAGGAAGGGGTAGGCAGACACCCATTCCATTAAGAAAAAATGAGATTCATCTATGTGTACTCATCTCTTTCTCCTTCGAAAAAATATATTCCAATATTTCATTTCACTAGTTAACAGTGCTGTATTCACATGGGTGATATAACAGTGGAAAAGTATAGACATGCACAAAAACCCACTGAGGTCAAAGGAATGATCTTGGGCATTTTGAACATGGTATTCACCACTGTTATAGGATCACAGAACTAGAAGGGACCTCATAACATTGCATCTAGTCCAGCCTCCTGCTCAAGGCAGGAGCATCCCTGACTAAGCCATCCAAGACAAGTTTCTGCCTAGCCTGCTCTGGAAAATTTCCAGGGTGGAGATTCCACAACCTCTTAGGTAGCCTGTTTCAATGCTTAACCTCTCTCCTAGTCAGAGATCTTAACCTTCAACCTATATTTCATCTGATTCAGTTCAAGACCATTGATGTACAGCCACAAAAAATGACTATCTCCATCCTCTTCATAATTGCCTTTCATGTATTTGAAGACTGTTATTAAATCCCTCTTCAGTCTTTTCTTTTCCTATTTAAATAATCCTAGTTCTGTCAGCCTTTCCTCATAAATCATGTTTTCTAGACCTCTAAAAAATTGTATTTCTCTCCACTGGACTCTTCTGTCCACTAGGGCCATGCAAAGCTTTGGTCCCTGATTCGATTTGGCAGAGATTTTGTTCAATTTGGTGGCCAAATTTCTGAATCTGAATTGAATCAGGATACCCTTTAATCTCTTCGAATGAAATTGGAACACCCTGAATTGATTCGGGGAGATTCAGAAAGACTCAACGAGGCAGACAAAGACACAGCTTTAATGGTTTTTCTACATACCTCAAGGTAGCAGGCGGCTCGTGAATGCTGAGATGGTGAGGGAGATGGAGCTTTACGCAGGAGTGCAGAGGGGTACCCAGCATGCTTGGCAGCAGACCTGGAAGTGGACCACAAGCACTTAGAGTCCACTTCCAGGTCCACCAGGGAGTGAGCTGTGTGGCCTGCCCCTGGGCTTGGCAACTGGTGACTCCTGGGTGTCCCCCTGTGGCTGATCACTGAGCCAAGGGGGTGCAGGGGGCTCCCCAGAACACTCAGTGGTGGATCCAGAAGGGATCAGAAGTACCTCCAGTCTACTTCTGGGTCTGCTGCTGAACACATGGGCCCCACCCCTCCTATGCTTCTATGGGACACTTCATCTGCTCCACCATCTCAGAGTTCACAAGCCATGCCTGGTACCTCAAGGTATGTAGAAAAAACATATAAAGCTGTGTCTATGGCTGAATTTCTGATTCGCCAAATCAAAATTGAATCTTCAGATTTGGATTCAGATGAATTGAATCAGGACAGTGATCTAAATCAGCAAATCAAATCACTGTCCCTCTGAATCAGGTCAAATCTGAATTGAATGGAGCCTTCTTCACACACCCCTAATATGTACATGCTTGGGGGTTTTTAAGACTCAGCAATACAAAGCCTTGGTTGGAATGATCTCCTTGGGGATGATCCCGTTTTGAGGAGGCAGTTGGACTAAATGACCTCCTAAGGTCCCTTCCAACCCTAGTTTTCTATGATTCTATGATTCACAGTCAGGCCCTTGGAATGAAAGGTGATATACCATTGTGAGTGCAATATATTAAAATGCTGATGTTGCAGGAAGAAATGAAGGTACAGTGTACTGAACAGCTTACTGTTCCCAAAGCAATATAAAAATAAGTAGGGAAAATGACTATGTGGTACCTAAGTACTGTGGGGCCCATACTGAGAAAAGAGAGAGTGAGAGCATTTCTTTGTACTGATTTAGGAAGAAAATGCCAAACCATATCTAGTAAATTACTATTGTTCAGAATCATCTGAACAAGCACTTATAAAAGCCGAATTTGATACAGTAGAGAAATACTCAAATGATTGTTATATAACAATCGACTGTAGAGTAGGGACTTTCTATGGAGTTTAGGACTGTACATGAGACTGGGGAAAGCTTTTTATGCTTTGTAGATAAGCCTGAGGCTTTACTTTCTAGTGGAATTTACTCTAACAGATGGCTAAGAATGCAGACTGTGATCTTGGCTTGTTCTGTTGGTATATGATATTTTCTAATAGTATAGAAAATGATGATGAATCTAAAGTTTTACAAAAGATGTGATTTGAAAAAAAACACAACTCATATTAAAGAGCAAGGTTTGCAGCTTGCTAAAAATGAGTTTGAAGGCAAAGGCTTTGCCAGTGGGAGCAGTAAGGAAGTATGTTCAGAGAAGCATAAACAATTATATTTTTGAGCTTTGCAGTTAACTTGATGTTAACATTCAAACACACATACGCACACTTATTTTTAGCACCCAGAAAGCCCAAGCAAAACGCTCCAGGGAGCTGTTCTCTCCACTGTCCTGAGTAAACATTCCTTGTATCAGCTTCACTTTTAACAATAAAATACCAAAATTTGGGATTGTTTTTCCTGTGTTCTTTTCCTGTTTATGCTTCCTGGAGCCCATAGTTTAAAAAGAAGTATACCCTAAAATGGCGGTTGCCTCAAACACACCAATGTCTCTCTTAAGAGCTAGCCAAATGTTTGCTATACCTGGTAGCTCTGACAAGGAGTTAGATTATATTCTGCTTTATATAACCATCTGGGGAATAATATAGGCCAACTTTGTTGTTTGGCTTACCCAGATATTTTGGGTCTGGCATGAAGTGTAGTTTACCCTTTCTAGACACTTGCTTCTTAGTTAAGAAACTGATCAGAAATGATCTGGATTTTCTACTTGCTGCAGAAAAACACAGATTTTCTCATTTGAGGGAGAAAAACACAGATTTTCTCTTTTAAAGGAGAAAAATGAGGGTTTTCCTTTTTAAAAGAGAAAATTGCAGGAAATGATGGGATTCCCTTTGCAGGCTGGCAGTTTCCAGCCTGCAAAGAGATGCTTGGGGCTGGGGGAAATGTGGGGGAGGGTGATTGGAGGCAGGGGGCACCACGTGCATGTATTCATGCACATACACATAGGTGGCATACACCCAGGCAACATGGCGGGAGCAGCCTCAGCAACTGGATGCAAATAAGTCTATGGGCGCTGGGGACTGCGGGTTGGATGGCAAGGGCTTGGGGACTGTCAGGGAGCAGGGAGGCTGGGAGGGGTGCATGTGTGTGTGTGTGTCTGGGCACTGAGATAAGGGCTTTAGCAAAGCAGGGGGGAGGCACCTGTCCATCTAGTGGGGGAATGGAGTGAGGTAGCCCTTTGGGGGCATGGGGGAGCTGTGTGGCTGGGCTGGCACCAGGGATGGTGCCCATGCTTGCAGGGCAGAGTGGCCCAGAGAGGCTGGCTGGGGTCAGGGGCATGTCCATGCTGCCTGGCATGGTGTAGGAGCCCCAGCCCAGGGCAGGGGGTGCTACAGGCCTCCCTCCAGCCCATACCAGGGCTGGGATCACTTCACCACTGCCCACACAAGTTGGAGCTGCCACAAACACCAGCTCCAACCTGGGCAGGACGAAGGCCACTGGGCGCCCAATCTGGCATGGCTGGGAGGGAAGGGGTCTGTGAGTCAGGAATTAGGGCCACCAGTAGAACTGGGGGGTCTGTGGCTTGGAAGTAAGGGGCACCAGTAGGGATGGAGGGCTGTAGGTTGGGAGTGAGAGTCATCAGCAGGGCCAGGGGGGTGTGGGTCATGAGTTAAGGGCACCAGCAAGGTTGGTGGGGCTGAGGCTTGGGAGTAAGGGGCACCAGTATTGGCAGAGGCAAGGCACCAGCATATCAGGGTTGCTCACCACCACAAAGAAATGGGGGGACAGCCACAGATGGACCCACATTCTGGTGAGTGAAAGGAGCAGGGGGAGCTCTGATTTTCCATGTAAAGAAAACCAAAATCAAATGCCAAAATATATAGGTATTTAGAATTTGTTTTACTATAATGATTGAGGCACTGGTAGGCTTCCAAATTTCTTTACAATTGTAACTATATCAATAAAACATTGTGTTAAAGTGATACGTATATATAGTGGCATTTCATTTCAATTGTGGACAAACATAGATTTGGGG
>NW_017728886.1:208486234-208491267 GCF_001723895.1 Crocodylus porosus | reverse complement strand
GTCACAGGGCTGAGATTTTGGGGAGAAACCAAGGTGGCTTTCTGCCACACAGATAACTGAGGATTTTATTCAGAGAATTTACAATTTTTAAACAGCAAAAACTAGGATTCCTGCTGATTAGGGAGGGATTTGATAAGGGTACAGGCATACCTCATTTTATTGCGCTTCGCTTTATTGCGCTTCACAGATATTGCATTTTTTACAAATTGAAGGTTTGTGGCAACCCTGCGTCGAGCAAGTCTATCGGCGCCATTTTTCCAACAGCATTTGCTCACTTCGCATTTTTTAGCAATAAAGTATTTTTTAATTAAGGTATGTACATTTTTTTTAGACATAATGCTATTGCACACTTAATAGACTACAGTATGGTGTAAACATAACTTTTATATGCACTGGGAAACCAAAAAATTCATGCGACTTGCTTTATTGCGATATTCGCTTTATTGCGGTGGTCTGGAACCGAACCTGCAATATCTCTGAGATATGCCTGTACATGGAACATGAGAAGAACAAGTAGTGAAAGAGGTTTAACACTGCCTCCCTTTTTCTATGCCCTGATGTTATGGTTGGGTTTATAGTATCCTTGTCCATGCTTGCCGCTGTTCTATGAACTGTTGATATGCCCAGCTTTCCTTCCTGCCACGTCTTTGATGCTATTATTATTACTATTAATTTTAGATATTATTAGTCAGGAAGGTTATTCTCTGTTAGTTCATTCTTATCATACCCTTTTTATGTTGCTCACACACAATATGCATATATCATCCTATCTGCTCATCTGTATATACACCCAACCTCAAAGTTAGATATCTAGCCACAGTCTGGTTAAGATCATTCACTTTTCTTTATTTTTCCTTTTACAAATTCATACAAGTCTCACACCCTGTCAGACAAAAGATGTTCATTGCCTCTTTTTCTAATACCACTTACAATATTAACTTTTTAACTCTTCTCACACACAATGGCTTTAACCTTTAACAGCCAACACAAATGAACTGAACTTAGTATTCATGAACAGAGTCTACCTACGAATCTTCTCTCCTTTCTTTTATTTCATCATTTTCTTCCCATGTTAAGAGAGATCTTGTATCTTCAGATCCCTCTACATGAAATTCTTTTATCTTTAGTAGTACTGGAGTCCACAGTCAGACTTATCTTTAGCTTGTAGTCCTGAATCCTCTTTGAGAATCAACCAAAACAGTCTCTAACATAGAAAGAGTTTTAACAAAAATCCCCTTTTTTTGGTTCCTTACAATTACAGACATATGTCCCACATCTCTCAAGTTTCTTCAGGGATCCTCCCCTCACTCCGTTTCCTCCTGACATAACTGGCAGTACAATGAGTTCCTCTCCTCCAGGCACAACTGGGGCGTAATCAGTCCTTCTACAGATCCTCTGGGGAATCCTCCTTCATTCCCCATTTTTCTCTTTTTTCTTCCTTCCCCACCGTCGGACCTCGCATCCTGCCACTCCGCTCCCCTCTCGGAGCTTCTGTCCTTATAAGGCAGTGACTCCAGAAGTGGTGCTCTCCATTTTCTCCCTTCATGGCTGCGCTTACCCCTATACACCTGACAATACTTGGTCAGTCAGAATAAGCTATATCCTTTTAAAGGATGAAGTAAATCAGAGCTGGGCTGATTAAATCACCCCCTACCTCCTCCACCCTGGAGCTCATATATAGATGCCCTTAGGTCTAACTAAGCCCCATGAGGACCAGAAACTAATCCAAATGTGCCTAAATTCCCTGGTAAGTGTACTCTGTGGCAGCGGGTGCCCATCTTTTAGATAACAACTTTATGGTTAACATTTGCCCAAAAAGTGGGACAACTGAGTTCATTGTTCTCCTTGGCCTGATTCAGTCCCACATCTCCTATCTCTCAGAAGAGTACCCTAATCACTAAAGTATATGGTAGGCTGGAGAAGTGTTCACTTCCAACTTTCTTTTGAACCTGTTCTACAGTGCAGCATACAAGAGTCTGAGCCAGAAAGACAGAACCCAAGAGGGATAATGGTGCTATGGTCTAATGGTTTTCATGTATAATTCAAGAAGCATTTGTGAATTTTATATTAACTAGTTATTAGAAGAAAAAATAAATAAATAACCCTGGGGTTTAGAAGATAACCAAGAGCCACACCATCCTAGATGAGAGCTCTAATCTCTTAGATACATTCATGTTTCTGCTTCCATTCTCTCCTCTGATCCCCTGAATCTTGCATCCTCTTCTGTTTAATGGCATAACTTCAGTAAAAGGGTAAAGAGTCCCCCTTACACATGCACACACATCCACCACTACCTCACAGACACCATTTCTATTACATGCTGGTTAGGACCATCTCTTGAGTGATTGGTGATATGTGTTTCAACCTGCTTCAGGCTGGGAAGGACCTTGAAACCATGTCTCCTGCTACTAGGCTATGGAATAAAAAATGTGTGGTGACAGTATCTTCCTTGGATGCATTTTAACAGAAAAGAGTGATGCTTGATAAGTTATTTCAAAGAACAATAGCTAAATACTCATCCTCTCCTACAGATTTTGAGCTTCAGGATCCTGTATAGACAGAGGTGCTTTTCTGCAGCCCTGACTCAGTCCTAAAAACTCTGAAGAAAAGAATGTTTGATCCTAGGTGTCCAGTACAATCCAATGGAAATGACCTGTAGAGTGAGGAGCTTAATACTGAAGCATCAAAATGTGTAAGGAACCAATTTGTATCCTGGTTCAGGTGCCTACCTTGTACTAAACCCTTGTCTGAATCTAACTTTAAGGGTTACTGTCGCAGGGGCACTCTGGTGCCCTGCTCCTATGAAGAGATACAGGTGCCGGTTGCCGGGGCAACTGCAGTTGGTCAGCTGACCAGAAGGGGGCAGGGCCTGACCTATATAAAGGTGACCCAGGCTGAGGCCAGGGAAGCAATTCCCTTCTGGCAGCCGAGGAGGAAGGAGCTCTGTGGGAGCAAGCAGAGTATGGAAGCCTGATGGCCTGAGCAGCTTCTGGTCAAGGATACCAGGTGGAGGAAGCCCTGGTAGGGAGTTGAATGAGGGTTAGACAGGTTGCCTAGAGTTTATTTTGTAGCCCAGGGGTTTGAGTTTTCTGTTTGTAGTTTTATAAAACACCGGAGGACCGGGTGGGGCTATAAGGGGTTGGAGGAGGCCTCATAGGAGCACCCCACCAGTGTGGGGGTTCCTGGTGCCAGAGAGGGCACAGCAGTAAGGTGCCAGAGAGGGCACAACAGTTTGGATTAAGAGCCAGGTAAGGCTGAGGCTGCCTGAGCCGGATAAGGATCATAGACCTAAGAAGGGGTCTGGGGGCCAGGTATGGCCAAGGCCACTGGAGCCCCGATTGTGAGGAGCACCAGAGTGGGCACTGGCAAGAAGCCCAGGGGGTGTTTGCATTGAGCCCTAGGGAGGGCATATAGGAATAGAAGCCCCAGGGAGGGCACACAGGAAGAGCAGCCCAATTGCGAGGCAAAGCCCCAGTGAGGGCATGCACGGGAGAAACCCCAGTGGGGTGGAGCCCCAGAGGGGGTGCATAGGTGAGGAACCCAGGGAAGGTGTGCACCCAGAGGCAAGGGGCCTCAGGGAGGGGCACACAGGCAAGAAGCCCAGAGAGGACACGACATTTAGGGGGCATTGACCCCAGCCTGGGGGGCGCCAGCGAGTGGGCGCCGGCTGCGTGACAAGTCCAGGGCGTGCCAGTGAGTGGGCGCCGGCTGCGTGACAAGCCTGGGGGGGGGGGGGGGAACCAGTGTGGGCGCAGAAAGGAAAACCGACCAGATAACATCTGGGACATCTGCGAGGCTTGGGGCTTGGTACAGGGGAGGTTGGAGCCGCGCATAGCCCATAAGGCTGGGGTGCACCAAGTCACTCCATACAGAATAGGGGCCAGGATAAACAAAGCACCATGTCCAAGGGGACTAAAGGCAGCCTCCATTATAAAATTAGATAACATCAAAGACGTGGTGGGCAAGATGAGGGTGCTTGATCGCCAACTTGGCACGGTAGGGGCCGCCAGGAGAGATCACGGCTGCTCCTAGATCCACACACCGAGACAGTTACTAACTTCAGTCACCCCATATAAGGGAAGCTTCCCTGTTCAGGATAGCAATTCTGCATGTATAGGGTGCGTCCACACATGCAAGCACGTGTGCTTGCAGCAGCTCAAATAGAAGTGGTGTAAATTTGAGCTGGGGCTTTTTGCCTCAGTGCACATGCTCAGACATGCACTTTGTTGTGGAGCAAACTGTGCCACTTGGAGAAAAATAACCCTGCCTGGTTCCTCCCGGATCTCCAGCCAGGGGGAGCTAGAGTCCAGGCCCAGCACCTGTGCTGTCCCCAGCAGTATAAAAAGCTGCCCTGTCCTGGCCCCAGTAGTATAAAAAGCCACCCTGGAAAGTAGCTCAGGGCTACTAGTTCTCAGGAGCTTCTGGGACCCAGTCAATTGGTACCTGGGGACACTACCCCTTGTGCCAGCTGGAATGCTGAAGCAGCCCTGAGAGTTCCCTGCACCCTCTACCCACTGCAGCAGTCTAGCAGTGGGGGCTGCTGCCTGGCAGTGACCTTCTGTGCACCTACCAGACTCAGATGTGGACTGCACAGCCAGTAGAGGCATCTACCCTTCTGGGCCAGCTGCCAGTGGACTGTGGTTGCAGGGCTGGCCTCTGTGCAGCACTGCTGCCATGTGTGTCCCCTGCCCCTGCCCGGCCATCTGGGTAGCTATCGCCCAATAGATGTTCTGGGTGTGGTGGCCTGCTTTGAACTGTCAAACCATGTCCTCCTGGCCCCATTTGGCCAGGAGATTGTGTTCCCTATGGGAAATCTGAAAAATCCCTGATAAAAAAAAACCAACCCAAATTCACTCTGCAAAATACCCCCATTTAAGGGATACAACCCCCCAACAGGGGATTTGGCCCCCAAACAGGGGCCAAATGGCCCCTGCAGGGGCTACCACCCCACCTGCAAGGCCCACATGCCCCAACCCAGCCCCCTGATTGCTGCTGCACCTGGCCCAATCCCCCACCAGCTGCTGCAGCCCCCC
>NW_017728886.1:208444985-208484930 GCF_001723895.1 Crocodylus porosus | reverse complement strand
AAAGGAAGTTAGATGAGCACCTTGCCGGGGTCATCTGACCCCGGTGCTCTTTCCTGCCAAGGCAGGGGGTCGGACCAGATGATCTACCTAGGTCCCTTCCGACTCTAGCTACTATGAAACTATGAAACTATAATGGCTAGGGAGATATTTGAGTAACTAAGTACAATGGAAGTCAATATGACTATTCACATGCAAGATTACTTGACAAATTAGAATGCTGGGGCCAGTTTTTCAACAGCATAGAGACACCTAAAGATGCAGATAGGCTCCGTAGTGTGATTTTTATAGGCACTTACAGAGATAAGTAACTAACTCCCATTGAAATCGAGAAGACCCCAGACTTCTGAAGACCCCACAAGGTACCTATCTGCACTACTAGGTATCGAAATACCTTTGAAAAGTATACTACTAGTTCCCGCTAAAAATGGGAAATAGATAGGTGTTCTATTAAAAGCAAAAAAGCTATCCAGATGAGGAAAAACACATGGCATAAAAAGGAAGTTCCGTATGCTGTTAACATTGTATGTAAAATCATAGTAAAAATCTTTATAACTTGGAGCTTTGATCAGCTAGAAATTGTAATTAAGTCAGGACTAGAGCATGATGGTTTAGTGTCTTATGGAATAAAACTTTAAGGGACATTTACTCCAGAGTAATGCCTTTACTATAGTTCCAAGCACTGAGACAATATTTTGTGTTTCTGTCGAAAATATCGTATTCTGATGTCAATGCTAAAGCCATTTTCGTAAGAAGGCTGGTTACAGATAACTCAATGGCAAGAAAACATTAAGAAAATCACTGTTCTTTGTTATTGAAGAAGCAAGTCATACTATAAATTAAACTTCTTTTTATGACACTTTGCATGCTTATAGATCTCCATATGAACTCGTGGGAACATACTTTATTTGAGTTCTGTAGTTCTTATACTTTTAATTAATTTTTCTTTGTAATTCAGAATACATTTCTAGGGATTCATGGAACAATATGGGGGCACTTGGGGATGATCTTAATACCTGCAATTCCCATGGTTGTTAATCAAAAGTTTTTAGTCTTTTAGATAAATTATCTAAATTATGTTTAGAACATTAAGAATAAGGACATGAGATAAATTCTCTCTACTGACAAAAGAAAAAAAGAAAAAACCCCACCAAATTACCATGTTGGTGATATTTCACATAAACACAACATTTTTTGGAGAGCCTCAAATTTCTCATTTGCTTTTGGTAAAAACTATTTTATGAAAATGTCAAAAATTCTTTACAGAAATGGCTAGGTGCACTCTTTCTTATGTAGTTAAAGTGCTGCATTTCCCATCAGAAACATCAAAACTTTTCCCCGTTTCCAATTTTTACATTTTTGGAGATGATAACAAAAATCTCAAGTTTTACACACAAAATAGCAGTGAATCACAAATTGAAAATTTTGTATAAGTTTAACTGAGAATTCAGAACCCTTCGGGTGCACTTTTTATTTCCAAAATATAGGTATTAACTTCTATTTTTTCTTTGTAGCACGGACAATTACATTCTCATCTCTTGAGTCTCTACTAAACGTGATGAATGAAATTCTGTCTACCTTGAAGTTAATGGCAAAATTCATATTGACTTTAAAAGGATGAGGAAGTCATTCACTATGTATAGTATTATAACGATTGTGGAGGTAGCAAAATACAAGTTATGTCTAATTCTTATCAATTTTTGCTAACTTAGAACTGTGAAAAACTATTGCAGACCCCACAAAGTAGACACATAACAATAAATTCCCCTTCCTTTTACATGCTGCCTTTGTTGTGTATGTATTAATTCAAAAATATATCCACATATCAAATCAGAGTTACACTTTTCTTTTTCCAGTTATTAAGCATGTAGAACACAAACTCAGTAAAGAAATGAACTAAATCAGGGGTGCTCAACCTCTAGCCTGCAGGCCAAATGTAGCCCATGAGGCCATAGATATCCAGTCCATAGGGCTCCCCAGGGATCAGGAAATTTTGCAGCAGAGGAGCAGTGGCAATAAATATGGCCACCCTGCTTGCTAAATTCCCCCAAACCAAGCCCCACACAGCAAGCTGGAGCCAGGTCATGGCCCTTCCCCACACCCTTGCAGGTGGATGGAGCTGGCCCATGCCCCCTTTCCTCCATAGAGCTGGTTTGGGGCTGGACTGCACCCCTTATCCCCACAAGGACAAGCTGGGGCTAAGCCATGCCCCTTTCCCCCATGGGGTTGGGCCACACCCTGTCCCTCCCCCCTCATCCCCGGAGGGCCAAGTTGGAGCTGGGATGCACCCTGCCCCCTTCCACATGTTCAGATAGGGTCCTGCCACACCATCCTTTGCAAGATTGGGCCCATCAGCAGGATCCAGCCCACAGATGGCCTGGGCACTGCCTGTGTGGCCCACCAGCCAAAGAGGTTGAGCATTACTGAACTTATTGAAAGTCTCTTCTCTTCTTCTTCAGCAATCTCTCACTCTCTAGGATGACTGAATTCCATGATTGTCTTATCTGCATGTCTCAGGATGGCTGATGGGACCTATCCAGGATCAACAGATTCTACTGTAGCTTGGACATGTGTTTCCACGTGGGATGGGTGGTGCTGGATTCTTGATTTCATAGATTCATAGATTATAGAGTTGGAAGGGACCCAATGGATCTTTGTGTTCGGCCCCCTGCCCCTGACAGGAAAAAGGACCGAGGTCAGATGACCCCACCCCAGTGATCCTCTTGAAGACCTCCAAGTTAGGTGTTAGGACAATCTCTCTTGGAAGTCCATTCCAGACTCTAGCCACCCTTATTGTAAAAAAATTCTTCCTAATGTCTAACCTAAATCTACTCTCCGCTAGTTTGCACCCATTATTCCTAGTTACTCCGTGGGGCGCTCTGGTAAACATCCCCAATTCCCTGCTGGCCTCCTCTGATAAACTTATAGGTGGATAGAAGGTCACCCCTCAGCTGTCTTTTGTATAGGCTGAAGAGATCCAGATCTCTCAACCTCTCCTTGTAGGGTCTTTCATGGAGACTACTAATAATGTGGGTGGCCCTCCTCTGAACCCTCTCCAGATCCTCTGTGTCCCTCTTGAAGTGCGGCATCCAGAACTGAACACAGTACTCCAACTGTGGCCTGACCAATGCCGCATAGAGGGAGAGCATCACCTCCCTTGATCTGTTGTTCATTCTTCTGCTAATACACGCCAAGGTGCAATTGGCTTTGTTGATGGCCTTGTTACACTGCTGGCTCATGTTCATCTTGGAGTCAACTATGACTCTAAGATCTCTCTCAGCCTCTGAGCTGTTGAGGAGGACATCCCTCAACCTGTTGGTGTGCTGGGGATTCCTCCTCCCTAGGTGGAGTACCTTACATTTATCTTTGTTGAATTGTATCCTATTACATTCCGCCCATTGATCTAACCTGTCTAGGTCATCCTGTAATTGCTCCCTGCCCTCTGGTGTATTCACTTTGCCCCATAATTTGGTATCATCCATGAACTTAGAGACAGTGCTCACCACACTCTCATCCAAATTACTGATGAAGAGATTAAATAACACCGGCCCAAGGACTGAACCCTGCAGGACCCCACTGCCTACCTCCTTCTAGGCTGAGAACGACCCTTCCACCACCACTCTCTGGGTGTGGTCCCTAAGCCAGTCGGCCACCCACCTGACTGTGTAGGTGTCCATGCCACAGCCTGTTAGCTTCCCTATGAGAATAGGGTGTGAAACTGTGTCAAAGGCCTTCCTAAAATCCAGGTAGATGACATCGGCTTCCGCTCCTGTCTCAAGGCAGTGTGTGACCTGGTCATAAAAGCCTATAAGGTTTCTCAGGCAGGATCTACCTGAGATGAACCTATGCTAGTTTCCTTTCAGCATCATTTCCCCTGCTGGGCTTTCACAAACACACTCTTTGATGATTTTTTTCTAGTATTCTCCGAGGGATAGAGGTAAGACTGACTTAAGTTACCTGGCCTAAAGTTACCTGGCTCCTCCCTTCTCCCCTTCTTAAAAATGGGCACCACGTTGGCATTTTTCCAGTCCTCAGGGACCTGTCTGGAGCACCATGAGAGCTCAAACAGCCATGCCAGCAGTCAGCAATGACATTGGCCAATTCCTTCAGCACCCGTAGATGGAGGTCATCTGGGCTGGCTGACTTGTACCCATCCAGCCCTTCCAAGTACTCCTTAACTAAGTCAAAACTAACCTTTGGCAGTCTGGTGCCTTTGGGACATCTGTCTATGCTCTAGGTGGGGGATTATCTTGGTCAGTATTAAAGAATACTGAAGCAACGAACTTATTGTAGAGCTCCATTTTGTCTGCATCAACCACCAACTGACCTGATTTGTCCTGCAGGAGACCTATGCTACTCTGCACCTTCTTTTTGCTCACTGTGTATCTGTAGAAAGATTTTTTATTGTCCTTGATTGTTGTAGCCAGCCTAAGCACCAGTCCTGCCTTGGCCTGCCTAACTGACTTCCTGCAATAGTCCGCAAGTATGCCTCGTTGGTAGCTGCCCCTGCTTCCACTGCCTATACATCTCTTTCTTTGCTCCCAGTCTTTCCTTAAGCTACCTCCCTGTTAAGCCAAGGGGCCTTTTTTTTTATCCCCTTAGCCCCTTTCCTTCATAAGGGATAGACTCCTTTTGTGCCCCAAGGATCACTCCCTGGAGAAACTTCCAACCCTCTTGGACCCCCATTAGCCCAATGCTCTTCAGTTCATCTACCTCACTAACTAGTTTACTAAAGTTGCCTCTTCTGAAGCCTAAAACTTTAGCATCACTGGATATTTTTCTCACCTTTCACTGGATAGTGAACTCTACCAAGTGGTGGTCACTATCACCCAGGTTACTGTGTACTCACAGGTCCTCCACAAGATCATCCCCTGTTGCTAAGACCAGGTCTACCAAGGTGCTACCCCTGGTGGGACTGGACACCATCTGGGTTAGGTGGAGATCCTGCACACACTGTAAGAACTTCCTTGAGGGGCTTGTTTTGGCTTCCTGTTCCTCCCAGCTGATATCTGGGTAATTTAGATCCCCCATGACCACTGCCTCCCTCACCTGTATGGCATCTAAAAGCTGCTTGGAGAATACCCTGTCTAGCTCATCTTCCTGGTGAGGAGGTCTGTAGTAGACTCCCACTACCACATCTTTTTCCCCTGCCCCCCCTGGATCCTGACCCACAATGCCTCAGTATTCCCCTCCTCCACTCCTGCCTTGATGACAGATGTGTACTGCTCCTTAACATAGAAAGCTACACCCTTGTCTTTCTTTCCCCCTTTGTCTCATCTATAAACCTATACCCCTCAATGCGTACCACCCAGTCATGTGCAGAATCCCACCATGTTTTGGTTAAGCCAACTAGGTCATACTGTATGCTAGCAAGCAGGAGTGCGAGTTCCTCCTGCTTGTTTCCCATACTCTTGGCATTTGTTTAAAGACATTTTAGTCCCCCAGTGGGTGCTCTTGGTGTCCTTTTGCCTTGATGGTGTGTGTTCCCCTTAGTGCTTACCTGGTTAGGTCCAGTGCCTTATTTGTGGCTTTCCAACTCTGGGTTCTCATCAGCCACAGGTTCCCTGTTTCCCACCCCCCGTCAAACCTAGTTTAAAGGTCTTTGGAGGAAATCAGCCAACCTGTGGGAGAACAGATGCTTACATCTAGGAAAAAGATGAAGATCATCCCATCCTAGGAAGCCTTCTCCCTGGAAGTGCTAGTTGTGGTTGCAAAATCTGAATCCTTTCTGAAGACACCAGCTCTGGAGCCACCGGTTGACTACCAAGATGTGAGTATCCTGGAGCTTTTGGCTGCTGTCAACTGGAAAGATGGAGGAGAATACCACCTGTGCCCCTGACTTTCTGAGGCTGACCCCCCAACTCATGGAAGTCCTTCATGATGCAGTTAGGACTCCTCTCAGCCATATCATTAGTGCCCACATGGACAAGAACCATAGGGTAGTAGTCAGAGGGCTTGATGAGTTTAGGAATCCTTGTAGTGATGTCACTGATCTTAGCTCCAGGCATGCAGGAGACCTCTCTTATCATGGAATCTGATCAGCAGCTTAGCCCTTCCATGCCCCTCAGGTTTGAGTCACCCACCACAATAACTCAGCATTTCTTCTTCTGCCTGGGAAGTGGTCCCCCAGTCTGCCACTGGCGGTGACAGCAGGGATCACCTCCTCTGTATCCTCCAATGAATGTTCTCCACTGTCTCCTCTATTGGAGAATGTTCCTCCTCTGTCTCCTCCACCAAGGCTGCCAGGGCCCTGTACCTGTTCCCCAGATGCACTGGGGAAACAGAGACCAGGTCCTGTTGCCCAGGTCCAGAGGTGACAGTTGTCCACTCCCCTGCTGCAGATTCCTCCCATGGGGTTTCACCCGTAGACATCTGGAGCTGTAAGGAATGAACGTACCCGTCAATCACAGCTTCATCCTCCCTGATCCTCCTCAGCCTGGTCACCACCTCCTGGAGTTTCCTCACTTGCTCCTCCAGGGCCCAAAGGTGGACATATGAGGGACAGGTGAGGGCCCCCCATCTCCCCTGATGGCTGGGTTCCCGTCAGGTCACTCCTGCAGACAGGGGCAGAGCTCTGTATGAGTGGAGACCTCCGAGGAACGGTTCACAACATGCTGTTTCTGCCACTCCCATTTTCCCATCTCCTGTTGCTGTCATTAGGTTTTAAAACACTGAGATCCCTGCAACAGACTCTTCCTCCATTTGGGGCACTTCTGAGTGATATTTTCCAATAAGTTGACATCAGTGTTGCATTTTCTTAAAGTTGGCCTTGAAGACATCCCTGAAGCACTTTCTCTTCCCTTCTTTTGAGTTGGCTGAGTTGGGAGTCTGGAGTCAGACACCTGGATGACATGGCTAACTCAACACAGCTGATGTCAGATGATCATCACCTCAGTACTCATGGCTTTTGCTTGCAGGAGGATGCCAATGTTGGTGCATCTGTCTTCCCACTGGATTCAAAGGATCTTCATCAGGCAGCATTGACAGTACTTCTCCAACAATTTTAAGTGTTTCCTGTATGTTGTCCATCTCAGCTGCATACAGCAAGGTGGGGATCATGACTGTTCAATAAACCATGAATTTGGTTTCAGATCTAATATTGTGATTTTTAAATACCCATTTCCTTATGCCTCCAAAAGATGCACTTGCACATTTGAGGTGATGTTGGATTTCTTCATTAATGTCAGCCTTCTCTTCTGTGAGAGATAGCTTCCAAGGTAAGGGAAATAGCAAACATTCTCCAAAGTCTTACTGTGGATTTGGATTACTAGAACTGGGGTCTATTCATTAGGAGCTTGTTGGTAAAAGTCTTCTAAGGTTCAGCATCAGTCCTATTTTTGTATGCCTCTGTAAAAATGTTGATGACTGCCTGATGGTCTGCTTCCAAGTGAGCATACACTACAGCAGTGGTCACCAACCAATGGATCTCAATCCACCAGTAGTTTTCAGAGCCTCTTGTGGTAGATCTTGGAGCCTCTTGGAGTCAATCTGAGGGAGTGGGGGGCTTAGTGCCCATGTGCATGCACATATGCACTCCAGCCCAGCGGGTCAGTCCATGGGGGAGGGAAGGGATGGGTGCTAGATTGAGGCCCCCGCAGGGAGGGACAGTGCCACAGAGGCAGGAACAAGAGTAAGTTGAATGGGGCCTGCTGGGGTGGGACTTACCTGCTCCGGAGGTGTACCCCCAAATCATTTTTTCTCCCTCTGCCTCAATCTGCCCCCCCCTCCATTCTCCATTCTCTCCCCACAGATTAACCTTCTGTGGGCGGGGGGGTGGCAGTGGCACATGGTAAATCTTGGGTTGCTTTTAAATGCCAAAGGTGATCTACTTTAAAAGGTTGGAGACCACTGCAGTACAGCATCATCAATATGATGTAGTGCTCCATAATTGGGGTTAGGATGGTCTTTGTTTCGCTTGGAGTGAGCTGAGGTTAAACAGCTTATCAGCCATTTGATAATTTAGTTTCACTGTGGCTGGAAGTTTGTTGGTGGTCAGATGTAGGATTATGGAAAGGAATTTGAGAAGAGTGTTGAAGCAATGGCACAGACTTGCTTAATTCCCATTTAAACCTCAAAGGGATCCATTACTGAGAACAGTGGAACAGGTAGAGAATGGTGATAAATTTCAATGAGCATCCAGAGTTCAGAAGGATCCTCCACAAGACTTCTCAGCTGAAAGAATAGAAAGCTTTTGTGCAGTCAAAGAAGGCCATATAGAGAGGCTTATGTTGTTCCCAGCATTTCTTGTACAGCTGGTAAGCTGTGAAGGTCATGTCAGTTATGCCTCTTGATGACCCAAACCCAAATTGAGATTCTGGGAGAAGCTTTTCAGCAAGTGGAAGGAGATGATTCAGGAGGGTTCTCACAATTTTTTCTGTGGTGGACACCAAGGTGATCCCTCTGTACTTTCCACAGTCAGACTTGTCTCCTTTCTTGAAGATTGTCACTATCATGGCATCCCTGTGGTCATCTGGGATTTCCTCCTCATTCCAGATCCTTAAAATGAGGTCATGTGAGCTTCTCTCCTCCCTGCTTGAATATTTCTGTGGGGATTACATCTGCTCCAGATTCTTTGGCATTCTACATCTACTTGATGGCTTTCCTCACCTCATCAAGTGTTTCATAGTTTCATAGTTGGTAGGGTTGGTAGGTCATGTCTGACCCCTTGCCATGGCAGGAAAGAGTACTGGGGTCAAATGACCCTGGCAAGGTGTTCATCCATCAAAGACCCCCAGGGTAGGAGCCAGCACCACTTCTCTTGGAAGTTGGTTCCAGATCCTAGCCACCCTGACAGTGAAGTAGCGCCTCCTGATGTCTAATCTGAATTTACCCTCTGCCAGCTTGTGACCATTATTTCTTGTTACTCCTGGTAGGTCTTAGGGGAACAGGGACTCTCCCAATTCCTGCTGGTCCCCCTTGACTAGTTTGTAAATGGCCACTAGATCCCCTCTCAGACTTCTCTTGTGGAGGCTGAACAGGTTCAGGTCCCATAGTTTCTCTTCATAGGGCCTTTCCTTCTGACCCCTGATTGTATGGATGACCCTCCTCTAGACCCTCTCCATGTTGTTCACATCCCTCCTGAAGTGTGGCACCCAGAACTGGATGCAGTACTCCAACTGTGGCCTGACCAATGTCGCATAGAGGGGGAGGATCACCTCCTTGGACCTGCTTGAGATGCATCTGTGGATGCATGACAAGGTATGGTTGGCCTTCCTGACTGCATCCCTACACTGCCGGCCCATGTTCATTTTGGCATCAATAATGATTCCAAGATCCCTTTCTGCCTCTGCACTGATGAGAACAGAGTTCCCCAGTGTGTGGGTATGGTGCTGGTTCTTCGTCCCCAGGTGCATCACCTTGCACTTGTCAGTGTTGAAACCCATCCTGTTCTCATCCGCCCACCCCTGTAACCTGTCCAGGTCTGATTGGAGCCTATTTCTCCTTTCTAGTGTGCCCACTTCTCCCCACATCTTAGTGTCATATGCCAATTTTAACAGGATGCTTTTTACCCCCTTGTCCAAGTCACTAATGAAGATGTTGAACAGTGCGGGTCTGAGGCCTGAGCCCTGTGGAACTGCACTGCCCACATCCCTCCAGGTCAAATAAGACCTGTCCATCACCACTCCCAGGGTGCAGCCCTCCAGCCAACTAGTGATCCATGTGACTGTGTAGGTATCAATGACACAGTCTCCTAGTTTTCTAATGAGAATGGGGTGAGAGACAGTGTTGAAGGCATTCCTAAAATCCAGAAAGACTGTGTCACCATTGTGACACCTGCATCTCAGGATTTTGTGACCTGGTCATAGAAGGCCGCCAGCTTGGTTTAACAGGACCTGCCTCTAATGAACCTATGTTGATTGCCCCTTAGCATAATCTCCCCTGCTGGCCCCTAGCAGACATGCACGAGGAAAATTCTCTCAAAGAGCTTATCCAGGACTGAGGTAAGACTAACTTGCCTATATTTTCCTGGGTCCTCCTTCCTCCCTTTTTTGAAATGGGAACCACATTGGCCCTTTTCCAGTCCTCTGGCATGATGCCAGAGCACTAGGAGTGCTCATAAAGCCATGCCAGGGGTTCTGCAATGACCTCTGCTAATTCCCTCAGCACTCTGGGGTGAAGATCATCAGGACCTGCTGATACATCCAGTCCCACCAGAAGTTCCCTGACTAGGTCCTCACTGACCCTAGGCCTGAGTGCACCTCCCCTGGGGCCTACGGGGGGTCCTGGTGGGGTGACCTGGTCCCTGCTCATAAAAAATGGAGGCAAAGAAATTGTTAAATAGGTTAGCTTTGCTGTGGATTGTGACAACCAGATTTCCTAGCGTGTCCTGCAGAGGCCCCACGATACCCGGTACCTTCTTTTTACCCCCTATGTATTTAAAAAAGGACTTCTTGTTGTCCTTGATCTGGAAAGCTAGTCCCAGTTCCATCCCCACCTTGGCCTTCCTGACCATCCCCCTACAGCCCTGAGCAACAGAGATATTGCCCTCCCTGGTGATGGCCCCTCCCTTCCATTGGGTGTATGCCTCCTTTTTAGCTAGGAGACATTCCCAGATGCTTTTGGTGAGCCATGGGGGCTTTTGTGCCCTCTTTCCCCCTTTGATCCGTGTTGGGATTACCTCCCTTTGGGCTTGGAGGATCATCTCCTTGAGGAACGACCACTCTTCTTGGACACCTGACTCCCCTCCCCTCCAGGACCTCAGTGTCTCCCTGACTATTCTTCTTACCTCATTGAAAATTGCCCTTCTGAAGTCCAGGGCTGCTGCCTTGCTGCAGGCCTTTGCCACCTTGTGCTGGATGGTGAATTCCAGCAGGCAATGATTGCTGTCACCCAGGTGGTCAAGCACCCGTAGACCCCTCACCAGGTCATCGCCTGTAGCCAGGACCAGATCCAACAAGGCATCTCCCCTGATGGGGCTGTGCACCTCCTGGGTTAGATTGAGGTCCTGTATCTTGGCTAGGAACCTACATGAGCGGTCAGACCTGGCTAACTGCTCTTCCCAGCAGCTGTCTGGAAAGTTCAGGTCACCCAGGATGACCACAGCTTTGACCTAACTGCCTCTGTGAGCTGACTTAAGAATTCCTGGTCTAGCTCTTCCCTTGGTTGGGTGCTCTGTAGTAGACCCCCACTGACAAGTCCCTTTCCCCTTGTCTTCCTTGTATTCTAACCCAGAGCACTTCAGTGTGCCCCTTCTCTGACCCAGTGCTACTCAGTGAGGATGTGTATTCTCCTTGATGTAGAGCACCACACCCTCACCTTTCCTCCCTGTCCTATCCTCCTGTACAGCTTATAGCCCTTGATAGTCACCGCCTAGTCATGTGTTGGGTTCCACCACGTTTTGGTTTGCCCCACTATGTCCGGGTTGGTGTTAGCTAGCAGGAGGGCAAGTTCCTCCTGCTTGTTGCCCATACTACAAGCATTAGTGTAGAGGCATTTGAAGCCTCCTGAAGATGCATGTACTGTACCCCTAATTTCAGTACTACCTGGGCCCCTGTTGCTTACCTGGGTATTTGTTCTGCTCTTTGTCAGTCTAGGCTGGGCTGTTCTTGTGGGTGATGCTTGGTTTAGTGGTCTAAGGCTTCCTCCACCTTCGCCTTCCCCTTCCCCTGATGATCCTAGTTTAAAGCACGTTGGAGGAGATCAGCCAACCTAGAAGAGAATACATGGTTACCTTTGGGGAAAAGGTGAATCACGTCCCACCCGAGCATGTCTCTCATTCTGATGTGCGGGTTGTTGTCAAGAAAGCTGAAGCCTGCTTGGAGACACCATTCCCGAAGCTGCAAGTTGACCTCCCTGATGCAGGTCTTTTGTTGTCTTCCACATCCACTCACTGTTAGGACAGAAGAGAATACCACCTGTGCCCCTATCTCCTTCAGCATGCCCCCCAGAGTGTAGTAGTCAATCATCAGGTGATCAGGGCTTCTCCTGGCCGCATCATTAGTACCCACATGGATTAGGACCACAGGGTAGTAATCAGTGGGCTGGGATCATCACTGTCACATCCTGAATCTTTGCTAAGTTGGGCACCTGTAGGACAAGTGTGGGGGCCCCCATGCCCCCCCACAGGCCAGCGGGCAGGGGGATGCAAGCTCCCCCGTGGCCTCAGTCTGGATGAAGGCCTCAGACAAGCCCCAGGTAGGTGGCGCCCCCGGGCAGGGGCCCTAGCAGCACTCTGTGTCAACACTATTTTATAAATTGCTATTGATTTATATTTTTGTGTTGTGTCTTTGCCCTACCAAGTCTCCCTCTTGGCCCCTCCTGCTTGCCTGCCTGCGTGAAAGCCGGCGCAAACACCGGCGTGCCCTTATAAAGTGCACCTGTTTGCATGCTGTTTGTGTGCCGTGGCTCGGGAGCATGACTCTCTACCAGCTCAACTAAAAGGGATCCAGTGGGCTTCCCCTCTGGATCCGGCTCAGCTGTGCCAGCTCCTTCTGCCCCACTTACCTTTGGGGGATCAGCTGTTGCTGCCCCCACTGCTGGCTCGGCTGCTGAGTCCACCTCTGCCTCCACCTCATGTTGGAGGGATTCCAAGATTATCTCCAACTGGGTGTTACCTGACAAAGTTGAGGACACTTTTGTCAACAGCACTGTCTCAACTGAGAAGGTCTTCACAGTGCTCCTTCTAATGAGAATTGATGGCTCACCGTTCCTTGCTCAGATCTCCTCCATCCCTAAGTCTCCAGGGGGTTGGTCCCTGAGTGCTCAGACTGTAGATGGCTTTGGTGGCCCTAAAGAAACTGTGCATATCATGGATGTCAGTGAGTTGTTCAATCTCCTTAGCCTTATCTTCCTACTATTTGTGTTTCATATCATGTGTCCTCCTTTGGACCTCTGCCTTGACTTGTTGGAGATGTAATTTCTTTTGCTTGGAGTTGGTGTCATTTTGCCAATCACAAAAGACTTGCAATCGATCAGCTCTTGGATTTCCCAATCATTCTCAACAAATCAGTTTTGATGTTTCCTGGTAGAGAATCCAAGTGTCTCTTCACAGGCACCGATGGTGGTGGCGTTGAGGACACCCCATATGTTGTTGATTGGAAGTCACCAGTTTTTCATTGAAACACTGGTGGAAGAGGTCTCACTTGCTTGAGTCCTTGATTCCTTCAATGTTGATCTTGCATTGCCATTGCTTCTGCTGCAGCTGTTGTTTGGGAGCCAGTTTGAGTGATATAACCAAGAAGATGAGTCAGTGATCAATCCAGCAATCAGCAGCTCCTAGAATAGTTTTGGTGATGTAGACATCTTTATGATTCTGGGCATGGATGATGACATACACAATCAGGCACCAATGCTTAGATCATGGGTGTTGCCATGATGTCTTGTGCCTGTTTTTCTGACATAAAAGGGCATTGGTGATGGTTAGTCCACATTCCATGCATTGAAGGATGCCATTGAAGTTGACCTTTCATACCCCTTCCTTGCCAATGGTTCTGTTCCAGAAGTTAGAGTCCCTTCTGACTATGGTGTTGAAATCACTGAGAATAATAAGTCTGCCCTCAAAACATCAGAAAAGTCTTGGTCAAGGTTGGGATAGAATTCCTCCTTGGTTTCATTGGTGGCATCAAGAGCCAGGGCATATGCATTGATGACAGTGGCATATTGGCTCCCTGCCAGTTTAAGGTGGAGAATCATGAGGTGCTCATTCATTTTGGAAGGGAAGACATCAGTGTGGGCTCCACACTCCCGCTCACTCCAAGTGCCCCCCAGCCACACAGTACAGGTGGGAGGCAGCGTGCAGCCCCAACCCCATGCTTACTGGCTGGGAAGGAGCTAGTGCTGAGTGCAGGGAAAAGTGGGCCCTCACCCCTCCCCATGGCCTGCACTTCCTGCTGCAGCCACTCGCAGCCCACACAGGGCTGTCCTTAGCAGGCACAGGCAGCCTGTGCGGGCTGCAAGTGGCTGAAGTGTGGGGCACTGGCCACAGGGCAGGCAAGGGGTCGCTTTTCCCTGCACTCAGCACCAGCTTCTCACCTGCCCCCACAGCCAGCCTGGGCCCTGCACCAGTTCTGGACTCATCCATTAGGGCTGTGCTGTGGTGGCGGCAGCTGCAGCCCCCCCACTTGCCATGCCAGGCAGTGTTTGCCACCACCACCTCTGGGCTGCTCAGTGCACAAGCTCCAGACGGGCAGCAAGCCAGGGGGGGCCACAGCTGCTGCTGCCATTTGCAGACCTGACAGGCAAGCCTGGATCCAGTGCAGCATCTAGGCTGGTTGCAGGGGTGGGTTACAAGCTTGTGCTGAGTGCAGGGAAAAGCAGTCCCTCGCCCGCTCCATGGCCAGTGGCCCATACTGTAGCCACTCGCAGCTCACATGGTGCTGCCTGTGCTTGCTCAGGACAGCCCTGCTTGGGTTGCGAGTGGCTGCATCAGGGAGCATGGCCACAGGGTGGGTGAGGGGCTGCTTTTCCCTGGGCTCAGTTTTTCCCTGGGCCACTTTTCCCTGGGTCCATTCCTGGCCCGGGGTCCTCCCCTGCCCTTCCCTCCCCCACCTTACCTGAGCTTCCAGCGCTGGGGCAGCCATATGTTCCCAGGCCAGAAGCCCCTTCTGGGTCTTCCAGCTGCGGGGACGGGGCTGAGTGGGCCCTGCTGTTGCAGGAGCCCACTGGGCTTTCCCTGGGTCCTACTGCCCCTGATTTCTGTCATTTTTTATAGGAAACAAGGACAGATCAATATTCATTTTCTAAATTTTTTAGGAGCCCCGCAGGCTGGATAGAATGGTCTCATAGTCTGAATCTGGCCTGCGGCCTACATTTTGCCCACCCCTGCAGTACACCATAAACTGAATATGAGCCAACAGCGTGCTCTTGTTGCAAAAAAGCCCAACAATTTACAGTTAAAAGAAATTTCTAATCTCATACAGATTACTAACTCATATAAAAAGGAATAAACTTTCATAAGCAACAGCCTACTTCAACAAATTACCATAGTAGTTATTATTATGGTAATACCAATTACCATACTAGTAGCCTAGAAAATGATAAACCAGCATGGCAAGTCAACAGAAATAAGGAAAGAACTGCAATCAGTGAGCATTTAATAAAGGAATATTTATATATATGCAAGAGACTTGAAATATACATTCTTTTTTCCTGATAGGTATTCAATCCAGGTCTGAGAAGTTGGATATGGAGCCCTATTTTCCCACAGGCATTCTTTTCTCTTTCACTCCTCAATAGCTGTTTTAAACCTCTTTTCTGGAGGGGTAATTGAAGAGAGGAAAAGAGAAAAGGAGACAGGGATTAGAATGTAGGATAAGCAAAACATTCAGCACTTATTTGCTTAACACTGAGCACATTGTGTGTCACTGTGTATGAAAGCTTTCAATACATACAAAATATTGTCAAGACAAAATACAGTTCTACATATTATGTGGCACACATTACATTTTTAATCCATTACTTTGATGCCATTCAGATTCTACTTTCTGTTAAATAATAACTGCAAATGCTTCAGCATTATGTCTGCAAATAGACTGAAAGCATAATCTTTAGTACACTGTCACACAATTAGAAAATATATCATACAGATAAGTTAGAACTTCTTGGTGTGTAAAAATGTCAAAATACATATTATATGTGATATAATCCTAAAATAATATAAAATATCTTTCTCCCTATACATTAAGGGGGAAAGAAAACATGTATAATCTTGGAGAACTTACATGACTTAACGTATAGTCAGGATTTGAAGGCTACACAGTATTAATTTAATTCTATAGCCAAACTGGACATTTTGCAAAACTGCCTCGTTGTTGTAGAGAAGAGCTACAGCAGAGCACATTTCCCCTTCATCCACCCCCTCCTTTTATGAACTTGCTGATGCCTTTATGACATTAAATGAAACAGGGATACATCTGTAGAATAATCGAGATATTGAAGGCGACTACTAAGAGCATCATATATATTTACCATGATTCAGCTATTGGCTTTGTTCCGGGACATGATTGGAAAAGCAGCTTTCTCTCAAATGAGAGCAGTGTGAGCCAGAGCAGATGGCTGTTGACCTTGAGGCAAGAAAGAAATGGGTGGGAGAGGCAATTCCCCGTGTTTCTCATTGCTTCCAAAACTGAAAACATCAAAGCACAGCTACTCTCATTCAGTCTTTGTTGGCTAACAGCAAAACTTCTACCTTTGCCTTAATGCTTTGGGAAGTTTTATTATGTATGAATATTCAGGTAAATATATAACAAGTGAGTGGTATAAACTATGCACTATATTCTTGTGGATAACTAAATAATACCACAGTTTTTTAATGCCCTATTCTGTAAACAATATTTACCATCTTTTAGAATTGGTTGTATAACTTCACTTGAACTATTTTCAGTTGAAAAAATTAAGTTTCTTTTCAAATGAAATGTTCCATGGTGCCCTATTGGTTCGATCCAATAAAAAGGAGGAAACAGAGAAAAACTGATGTTTTCAAAGTGAGAGGTTTCAATTTTTCCTATGAAAGAGTATAACATGAAACTGAAAAGCTGAAAATGCAGTCAAATATTACAATTGAGCTTAATTTATTTTTTTCAGGCATTTCTTTATTGATGTGTCTGATCTTTTTTCAATTAATTCTGAAGCTAAATTTCTAAATCTTAAAATCCTTTAAGAAATGGAATTTTCATTCTGTGCTGTCCATTCTTTCATTTAAATTACGTTATTTGACACAGTATTGGACTTATGTCCAATTCAAAGCCCACTGAAATCAACTGGAGTTTAGTGAGCTCTGAGCTTGGCCCTTGTGGCTTAACTTGGCATAACTTTAGTAAAGTACATGGTCATATTAAAGACAAGGAAGCTACTCACAAACATGGCCATTTGGGGCTCTAGCCCCTCACTCCTGTGATTAACTGCTCCTGAGTTAACCATGAAACCTGCATAATTGCGGAATTGGGCCAAGTTATAAAAAAGCTACACTTAACACAAATATACTTTGAAAAATGAAAAAATATTTTTCCAAGAAAGCTCTGAAGTTTAACTTGAGTGTTTTACTTTTGACTAAAACAAACATCATCAAATACTTCAGTCAATTTCAAAATGATTTCTGCACATTTTGTTTTTTTATTTCCATTACTTTTTCCTAAAGCCAAGACTTACTTTCTTATTCTTCAGAGAAAGGAAATTGTAGCATGTTATATGGCACTGTTGACTGTGCAAATAACTATCGAGACTATTCTACATTAAAGGTCATCAATAGGAGGCAAGAATTTTCAATGACAGTTTATATAGTACCTGTCAATGACTGGGTACTCAACTAATTGTATCTAAACTTTGAAATGCCTCACAAAATGGTTTTGGTTCACTATTACATCATTTCTGCTTGCACTTGTACATATTACTATGTACAATATTAATCTAGCTGTGGGCTATATGGAAATGGAAGGATGGGAGCTCAGGGATTTTGAACATAAATTGAATCAGACTGTACTGTTATCTTTCCAAGTTATGTAGTTTTTTAAAGCTTGATTGGCTGTACCAATTTTTTTCTCCTTGTGTGAAGCTGTTAGTACTCACAACTTACATCAAGGCAGAATCTGATGTTAAATAAACAAAGCAAATACCATCTTGTTAGTGGAAAATGGCAATATTTTGCATTCCTCAGAATTTGGGCCTTTAACTTTCTTCAGGTTCTGTAATACCCAAAATTTTGTTTTAATCTATCCCAACCATGTAGTTGGTTCAGTAAAAGATATCACTTACAATGGTTTTTTTGCCTGTAGTAGACTCTGTTTATTATTTTGGAATATTAGTCCAATACTAAGACTTCACTAAGTTCTTCCCTGTAAGATGTTATCAATGCTATGATCACTTATTTTTGTTATATTCCTAGGCAGCTATACTGACAACTCAGCCTACATCTGTTTAAAAATACAAACAAAACAGATAGCACTTACTATACTTTGATCCTTCAATATTTGCAGACTATATTAAATTGAGACAGAGTAAATTATGAGGAAACGGGTCTAATATAGGACGTGGAACATTTAACTGCCTTGACTAATACATGGTTCATTGCACATAAATGCAAAATAATGAGATACAAAGCAAAGAATAAAAAAAAACATGTCCTTAATGGAAAGGTGCTGAGGTAGGCTGATCAGAAAACAGATTTTGCAAAGTAATATCCCTGCAATCCTCAACTCAATGAGCAGCTGCAGTGATGAAGATAAACAAGATATGGAGATGCATTCCTAGAAAAGTATGTTGCAAATCAAGACCTAGACTTATGTTCACATATGGCACTGATGCATCTACTGAGGGTTGGCACCACACAAGCCATGATATTTCAGAAAAGCATGCATCTGAAACATGTCTACCCACAATATACTAAATGTTTCCAAAGCTAAGTACAGACAGTCAAAAATCCCAAGGCTGAATTGATTCAACCTTTACAGGTTAGTCTAATCTGTGTAGACTGAATTGATAAGCAAAAGAACATTCACTTTTGATTCCAGAAGTTCAGCCACATGCCAGCGGTGGCTTAGGCCAGAAGCTGGGGAGGTGCTAGACCACACCTCCTTCTGTCCAGGAGCAGACAACTTGTGTTAAAACTATCCTGCTTAACCTGTGAGGGAGGAGTTGGGAAGGGAGGTAGAAAGCATCCTGGGATGCTGGGGGACTGTCAGTTAACTTGAATATGGAGGGGATCTGGGACAGATGTTCCAAAAACAAATTTAACCTAAATCAGTAAAGTCTGATGCTATATCAATCCAATTTTATCTTAAACCAGTTTCAGCCATTTTGAAAGTGGTTTATGGGTACTGAATTTCTGTTGTGTTACAAATTTGAACCCGTTTCCAATCATTTATAACAGTTTATGTGTATTTTCTGTGCCTAGCCTAGAGGACAAACTCAGATTACAGAAAAAATGAATGATCTGTAGGGACAATAAGATAGTTGTAAAGGATGCAAAAATGACAACATCCGATGTTGCCATTTAAAATCTATGAGGGGGAAAAGAGTGTAAGGAAACTAGTTTGCAAAATTATAGAGTTTAAACACATTTTTCCTTAAAAAGATCATGAAGCAAGAAGCATAAAAAATTATTAAATGACATTCTAAAAAAAAGGAAGCAGAGAGAGATACAGGAAGAAAGAGAAAGGCAAGTAAGGAAAACAAAAGGGAACAGGGATGAAAAGCAATTCCTAATAATAATAGTCAAAGTCATCAGTTGAGATCTGGGGGCTATGTGCCTTATATACATATAGCATGGGCAGATTTTCAAAATGATTAACCTAAGGTCTTTATCTAGAACCCTAACTGTGAGAAGCAATTTTCAAAATTACTGGCATACCACATCTGTTTAAAGTCAGTGGCAGCTATTCTTGAAAACAGGGGGCCAAGTTCAGATGTAAACACCCAAATCCTGCAAAATGCACATGTATCCCTAACTTGAAACATATAAGCACTCCACTGACTTCAGTGTGACTAGTTGTATACTTCAAAGTACATATATCTGTATGCATTTGGCAGGAGGGGGTCTTAGAATGGATTTAGGATTTCAGCTTTACATGCCTGTTTTGTTTTGTTTTTTCATTGCCTTTTTCTTATCTGTCATCAAGAAGATTGAATTTTCCCATAAAGTCCTGTCCCTGCCTTCTAAAAATCTGTTGCACAGAATAAATGTAAATCATGTTATCTCCCTGAATAGATGACCAATCTTTTACATTTAAGTTTAGTCTCCAATTATTTGAGAGACCTAATTAAAGGTGCCTCCCCTCTCTCACTCTTCCTTACCATGATTTTTTATAAGTCTGGATACAAACCTCTTGGCTAGCTTCTCCCTTCATAAGGAAGAAACCAAAACCATAAACAAAATATTAGAGAAGTTCAGAAACAGATAAAATTGTAGCTCAGGACCCATCTCTCTATGGGCTTAGTTTGCATCCTTCCACTGACTTCAAAGTTCTTGGTTTCAAGACCTTTATTCTTCTTAGTTTAGCAGTTAAGTTTTGGAATAATTGGTAACTGGCTGATAAGTTACACCATCAAAACTTAGCTAACCCTGCTATATATTTATTTAAAGTACTTTTTAGCCCCAAACATGGTATTTGACAGCTTTTAGATATGTGAATGAGCTTGTTGTTATTTTGTTCTTGTACCTAATTCCCCTCCTTCATCTTTTCAAACATCTCTCTTGCCTTGGAATCAAACTTTTTTTTCTTCTTTTTTTTAAAAAATCCATATGTTAAGTCACAAGACATCACAGAAGACACTGGTAAAGTATTAGCACCTAATTCCACCTTACCTTATGGTCCTTTTCTGACTATGCTACCTATAAGAATCTCAAATGGCCTTGCACTGAAGCCATTTCTGCATTCATCTTCAGTTTTATCCTCTTCTCAAGAATTTTTTACTTTGTTATACTTCTCTTCATGCAAACCGTTAAGGAGGAAAGACTTGATAAGACTCCCCCAGTGGAACCATAGCTTAATATAATACAGTTCCTGGAACAACATTGATTTTCTTCTTGGCATGCACCCTTTGCTATTTTTTAACAAAGGCATAGCAATCCTGCAATGGCTCTTATAATAGTATGTTTCCCCAAATGTTAGTTTCAACCTTCTTGAGAAGAAAAACGTGTATTCTTTTAATGTACAACTAAGCAGGAACATTTTAACTGTGCAACATTTTCTATAATGCATTCTATCTATCTGTGTTATGGTAGATTTAGTTAAGAAAGGCAGCAGTAATTTATTTTTTTTTACACAGTACAGTTGAATTCTGTTGAATGCAACTGAATTAGTATTAGAGGTATGAAAATAACTATTTTTTTTTGTTTATAGCGGTTATCTCTTCACTAATGCTGGTAAAATAGACAGAGTAGATATCTTTTCAAATGAAAAAATTACCCATATTTTACTGTTCGAGTTTCTTTGATTTGCAGAAAACCTCTCTTTTAATTAGTTTTTTATTAATTTAGTGTTAATGAAAATTATTCTTCCACAGCACTTATGGGCATCCGGGCACTACAATACTAGGGCTATGCAAACCTTTGATCACTGATTTGATTCAGAGATTTGGCACAATTTGGAAGCTGAATCTCCAAATCCAAATTGAAAAAGCAGACCCATTAAAAGGTCTGAATTGAATCCAAAGCCTCCAAATTGATTCAGAGAGATTTACAGATTCCGATCAGCAGGGAAAGGCAGGCACATCTGGGCAGCTGCAGGTTCTCCTGTGGCTCCTCCAGCTGTGCCTGCCTCTCCCCAGGCAGTGGGAACTGCAGGAGAAGCCCCCATGGCTTCCCAGCCTGGCCCTATCCCCCACCCAGACCAGCCTCCCAACACTAAAAAAAAAGCCTTGCACTCACCAGCTGCAGCAACAGAGATCATGGTCTCTGAGGGCTCATGGCAGATTTCCCCACCCCATCCCCTCACAGAGCAGGGCAGCCCCCACACTGGCCAATTGTGAAATAATGGTCAGTTGACCATGCACCCACCTAGCTTCGAATGCCTGCTTGCATGCCACCCTGGCCTGAACTGTAGCAGGCGCATGCTCTCTGGCTTCGTGGATTCCCTGAGGTGTGCTTCAGTTGTCCCTTTGGCCTCCCCCAAACTCACCTGCCACATCTTTGAATGTTATTTAAGTGTGGGGGGGTAGCCTTGAAGGTCCCCCCAGGGATGACCACTCCACTTGCGGGATGTTCTTGGGGCTCCACCACCCCTACACCCCAACCTTACACCAACCTCTGGCGGGGTGCCAGGTCTTAACATGGCCACATCTCCTATGTAGATGTTCCTCATGCCTTATTGTATCCCACTTTCCTCCTTGGGGGTGGATAGTTAGCTGGTTCAGGCCCTATGCCTGGGACCGCTTTGAGCCAGTCAGCTCTGTTCCTTGGGTTGGCATGGGTCCTCCTGTCAAGCAGGGATAAAGAAAACAAAATGAAGAAAAAAATTTAAAAAAAAGAACTCCAAAAGAGTCTTTCCATCTGGTGTCCTAGCGGTCTGTTTTTCCCGCGCTACTGCCTGTGCTTGGCGGTACTCCCCCGATGCTGGTCCTGCGGGTTCCCTCTTCCTTTTCCACTCCCAGCCCAGCTCCCTGACCCGAGTGGAAAAACTTCTGCTTCCCTAGGGTTGGCCTCAGCCTCTTCCTCCAGGTCACTGTCCTGGTTGCACCACGGTTCAGCACCTCTGCCACCAACCTTCCTCAGAGGTGCAAGGGGAAAGTCACCCCTGGTGCTCCTTCCATCCTGGGGCTCCACCTTGGCACCCTTGGTGCGAGGGAACCTTGCTGCTCCAGCTGCTGCCCGTCGTCTTTGCTTTTATATTATTTCTCTGGTATCAGAGATTCTCTGTAATCTTTTCCCTCAGTGTGGAAATACACCATCTACCAACAGATTAATCAAATTTGTTTGGTGCCTCTAACTTCTCACAATGAGAATTCATGAGTTGAAACACTGAAAAATGCAGCTATTGAAGTGTCAATGTCAGTGTCAGAATGTGGAATCTGACTTCAGCAGAATTTCCTTGTGTTCTTCCTGTAAATGGCTTTTGTTGATTGGACTTCTTGTGTTTTGAATTATCCATTGTCTGAGCTAATTACAGGTTGGAAATATCATACAATATACTCCTTGTGAACTACTGATTTCACTCAAGTTATATTCTTCTTGAGCCACAAAGCCAGAATTTGTTTTGTTAGCTGGAGAGTTCCTTCAAAAAATCATTAGAAAGGGTAGTCTATTGCAACTTTTTTGGCATATGCTGACATACATCTCAATCTTGCAGGGTCTTCCTATGCACTCTGGCCTTGATCCAGGAAAATAACTGGAGCATGCACTTCACCATGATCATGTTTTATTGGATTAGGACCAGACTGTTGAGCATGAATGTTGAGCATGTTGTGTGATTAAGGGAGGTAGACAGGGCTGCAACTGGAAGATCTTAAAAAGTAATAAACTTCCTTGTACAAGAACTGGGACATTTTGCCACCTTGTGGTACTATTTCTAGTATTATTTGTCTGAGTTTTAGAAAACATAATGATGTATTTCGGTATAAATAGTAGTTGTGGGCTGATCCTAAACCACTGAAGTCAACAGTAATTTTTCCATTTGTTTCAGTGGGTGCAGGATGGAACCTTTCATGACTTGCCCAAACTCACAAGTGTGGTGCCTAGCAAAAGTGGGAATACAACTTGGGCATTTCAGAAAAATGCCTTTACCATAAGACCAGGTCATAATTACTTGCTTTGAACAGTGAATATGTATGTGTATTTTGGTAAAGTAGGCTCAGTCCTCTTCTGAGGAAAGATGACGTCATCTTCTTTTTTTGCCCCATTTTTTGTTGAAATTCTCATTTAAGAAGGACTTCACAAGGATGCCTTAATCCTGAAAAGAAAATTATCCTGAAAAGGATCTCCCTATGACCTCTTTCTTAATATATTGAGCAAAGGATTGAGGATTATAATTTTATAGAAAATTCCTTTAAAGCTATGAGGGTTTTTTTTACTTTACACCACTTTGGATGCAGACAGAAGTGACAAGTTTTGCCTGATCTGGCCACAGAAAACAATCTATAGCCATGAAACACAAAATGTACAGCTATAGACAGCTTCAAAAATGGCCACCTGAGTGAAAGTCTGAATCCTCATTGCATGAGGGGTCATATGAAAACATTTCAAAGCAGAGCATCTTCTGTAACTTGTGTCTGCACTGTCTCCAAGCTGTTGCTGTTTTCAGAATGGGAGGGGGGAAAGGGAGTGGAGGGAGCTCAGTCTGGAGGTTTTTCAGCCCTCACCAGAGAGTGGGGTGGGAGAATTGGAGCTCCCTCAAGGTGGGGGGGGGCTCCAATTTACCTACTCCACCCTCTAATGCCAGCTGGGGAACCCCTAGAAGAAGCTCCCTCTGCTCCCTTTCCCCTCTCCCATTCTGAAACAGGGACAGGCTGGGAGAGAGGAGGGGCCAATGCTAGGGGAAATTGATTGCAGGCTTCAAGCCAGGAGCTAGATTGCCCTCCCTGCTGGAACCAATAGTGAACATTTGTTTGGTCATGGGGATTGTTATAACTCAGAATGCTTCCTGCAAAGTATTGTCAGTTACAGCAGGGAGATGCACTTCTGTCTGTGCCCTTAAGCTTCCATATAAAATATACAATATAATGTGTATATATAAATATATATATAGAGAGAGAAAGCTTTCTATCTATCTATCTATCTAGATATGTAGATAGATGGCTAGATATAGATACCATTATAATTATAAAACACATATCTAATTATATGCTATCTCTTTCTGCTTATGTATATTTGTGTCATGTTTAATCTGAGTAATCAGACAATATTTGCAGTGTTGCAGGTTATGTATATTATGAATAGAAATTGTCAGTGGAGTCATATATTTTTATATAATTCCATTTATTTACAAAGAATGTGCATAAAATCTTATTATTCTGAACACATTAAAAGGAATTCCAGCCAGGCTTCTTCATGGTCTAATCCACAAAGAATCCATTTCTAAGCACTTAGAGAAGAAGAATGTGATTAGGAACAGTCAGCATGGATTCACCAAGGGCAAGTCATGCCTGACCAACCTGATTGCCTTCTGCAATGATATGACTGGCTCTGTGGATGCAGGGAAACCAGTGGACATATTATATCTTGTCTTTAGCAAGGCTATTGATACAGTCTCCCACAGCATTCTTGCAAGCAAGCTGAGGAAGTATGGGTTGGATGAATGGAATGTAAGGTGGATAGAAAGTTGGCTGGATTGTCAGTCTCATCAGGTAGTAATTAATGGTTTAATGGCCAGCTGGCAGCTGGTATCGAGCGGAGTACCCCAGGGGTAGGTCACAGGGGTGTGTTTTTTCAATATCTTCCTAATGATCTGGAAGATGGGATGGAGTGCACCCTCAGCAAGTTTGCAGATGACCCCAAGCTGTAGGGTGTAACAGATACACTGGAGGGTAAGGGTGCGATTCAGACAGAACTAAAGAAATTGGAGGATTGACCCAAAAGAAATCTCATGAGGTTCAACAAGGGCAAGTGCAAAGTCTTGCACTTAGAACAGAAGAATTTCATGCATCGCTAAAGCCTCAGGACTGACTGGATAAGCAGCAGCTCTGCAGAAAAAGACCTGGGGGGTTACAGTGGACAATAAGCTGAATATGAGTCAGCAATATGCCCTTGTTGCCAAGAAGCCTAACAGCATACTGGGATGCATTAGTAGCAGCATTGCCAGCAGATCAAGAGAAGTAATTATTCTGCACTATTTTGCACTGTTGAGGCCACATCTGGAGTACTATGTCCAGTTTTGGGCCCCTACTATAGAAAGGAGGTGGACAAGTTGGAGAGAATCCAGCAAAGAGATATGAAAATGGTTTAGGGGTTTGAGAACATGCCTTATGAAGAGAGGCTGTGGGAAATAGGTTTATTTAGTTTGGAAAAGAGAAGACTGCAGGGCAGAGGGGTGTTGATAATAGCCTTTAACTGCCTGAAGGGTAGTTCCAAAGGGGATGGAGCTAGACTGTTCTCAGTGCTGGCAGATGACAAAACAAGGAGCAATGCTCTCAAGTTGAAGCAAGGGAAGTTTAGGTTGGATATTAGGAAAAACTCTCACTACGAGGGTGATGAAACACTGGAACAGAATCTCTGTCCTTGGAGGTTTTTAAAGCTCATCTTGACAAATCCCTGGCTGGAATGATCTAGCTGGGAATGGTGCTGCTTTGAACATGGGGTTGGATTAGATGACCGCTTGAGGTCCCTTCCAGACCTAACTTTCTGTTATTCTAATACCTTTGTTCCTCTTTAGGAACTGCATCCAAGAGCTTCCTTACCTCAGGCACAACAAGCACTCATTACAGTACATTTAATCCACTCATTGACTGCAGATCTAGCAAATGTAAAAAAAAAAAGGTGGGGGGACATATGTTTTTCTTCATCAGAGGAAGCCAGCTAAATCCATAGAGTATGCCTGAGGTTTCCCAACTTGTGGGAATACAAAAAAGCTGCATGCTTTGTGGATCCATTGAATTTCACAAACTTGCTGAAACACTTTGGCTTCAAAGTTTCTTCCCCAAATGTATGTAAACAGCCAGCACCCCAAATGTGATGAAGAATTCATTGTGTGAAATCTGTTGTTACTGCCATAACTCATTGGTTGCTAAATGGGCAAGCTTCAAGACATTCTGTGAGCCATACCAGCAAACATCAACATCCAGATGTCTCTCTCACAGAGGCACGCGTACATCAGTAATAATGGGCTCCCTTTGCTTCCCACCCCCTCCACAAAAATGCTGCTTTTGCTGCAAAGCAAACACCAGTTCTTCTTCAGCATTCTCGCTATACTATCTACATTTTACTTAATAAAGGTGATGGGAATAAATGCCTTGAAAAGGGAGGCTCTGGAGTTATTTTTGTGAAGGTTTTTGCAATCCTACAATTATCAGTACTTTTCAAATCATGATATAACCCAAGACATGTTTCAATGTATGTATTTCCATGATCTGCTGAATGATGTTCTACCTTCTGTACAGTATGTTTGCTCATTTTTCTTCATCTTCTACACAGTTTTTCACCCAGTCTTTCTACTGTGAGCTAAAAGTTTTTATTGTGGTATTCTACATGGTATACTACATTCCAAAGCAGCTGTGTTTAATATTTGCAAATGAAGTTCAATTACAAAACAATCTAAAACTGAAATGTACATTTGTGAAGCTTTAGCTTCTCTGGAATCAACTCCATACTCTTTCAGTGGGTAAACCAGGAATATCAGTATGTCCACAAATTATGGGAAGCAAGAAAAGAGCCATCTCTTCCTAAGCACAGAAATTTCCTTGAGCCTCCAATTTTTTGTCCAAGTGCTTTGGGCAACATTTACAATTATCCTGCTTATAAGATGGTTTGGATAAGAAGTCAGTATCACCACCACCAATGCTTATTTCCAGCCTGCTACTGTGAAATCAACATGGCAGTTTTTCTAGCCACTTGAAAAGTTGCCTCAAGCTTTTTTAATTGACAACCTTCCCCATATAAATAGTGGTTAAAATGTTCCATCGAGTTAACCACTGTTGGGAGCTGCTTTAAAGAGATACTGTAACATCTGAGAACTTAAGACTTTTAGGATCCATATACATGTGAAAATGATCTAGAGTGAATCACTGTAGAGTAAACCCACCCCTGAGGATCTGTACATGTAGATTTAATAGACTTCAGGGATGGAAGGGACCTCGCAAGATCAGCGGGTCCAGCCCCCTACCCAAGGGGCAGAAAGTCTACTGAAGTCAAATGATCCCAGCAAGATAAGTATCCAAACATGCCTTAAAAGCATCCAGAGTAGATGCTTGCACCACTTCTGTGTGGATTCTGTTCCAGACTTTGAGAACTCAGACAGTAAAGAAGTTTTTCCTTATTTCCAGTCTAAAATGGTCTTCCTAGAGTTTGTGACTGTGAGACCTTGTCTTCCCTTGGGGTGCCCTGGAGAACAGGCATTCTCCCAGTTCCTGGTGCACGCCCCTAATATATTTATAGGCTGCCACCAAGTTCCCCCTGAGCCTTCACTTTTCCAGGCTGAAGAGTCCTGTGCCTCTCAGCCTTTCCTCATAAGACTTGTTTTTTTGTCTTCTGATCATGCATATGGATCTCCTCTGGACTCTCTCAAGCTTCTCCACATCATTCCTAAAGTGAGGAGCCCAGAACTCGATGCACTACTCTAACTGCAGCCTCACCAAGGTCAAATACAGTGGGAGGATGACTTCCTGGGTCTTGCTTGAGATGGATTGATAGATGCAATCCAGGGTTTTGTTTGCTTTGCCAGCTGTGGCATTGCATTGGTGGCTCATGTGCATCTTGTGGTCAATCATGACCCCCCAGTCTCTTTCAGTCATGGTGATAGTGAGTGTAGCACTGTCAAACCTGCAAGTGTCACAATCCAGGGTTTTGTTTGCTTTGCCAGCTGTGGCATTGCATTGGTGGCTCATGTGCATCTTGTGGTCAATCATGACCCCCCAAATCCCTTTCGGTCATGGTGCTAGCAAGTGTAGCACTGCCATACCTATAGGTGTGATCTGGATTTTTTTTCACCTGAAGTGGAGCACCTTGCATTTCACAGTGCAGAATGCCACTAGGTTTTGATACTCCCACCTTGCAAGCCTATCTAGGTCAGCCTGAATCGCCAGCCTATCCTCTAGCATGACCACACTTCCCCATAGTTTGGTGTCATTAGTGAATTTAGCCAGTCCACTTCTGATACCCAAGTCCAGATCATTTATAAATATGTTTAAAAGTACTTGTCTAAGTACAGAGCCCTGGGAGGGTGCCACTGGCCACCATGCACCATGCTGACATGATTCCATCGACTACCACTCCCTGAGTCTGACCACAGAGCCAGTTCCCAAGCCATCAGAGCATGCGGTTGTCTAGGCTGCAGTTCCCCAATTTAACCATGAGGACTTCATGGGAGACCAAGTCAATGGCTTTTTTGAAGTCCAGGTAGATGACGTCTATCTCCACCCCTTTGTCCATTTGATACATCACCTAGTCATAGAAGGAAATGAGGTTTGTCAGGCAACACTTACCCATAACCAAGCCATGTTAGCTATCCTTCAGGATATTGCATTCTGTTAGCCAGCTGTTAATGGTTTCTTTGATGATTTTTCCAATATCTTTCAGGGATTGAGGTCAAGCTGATTGGGCTGTAGTTCCCTGGATCTTCCTTCCTCCCTTTCTTCAAGATAGGCACCACATTGGCCCTCTTGCAATCCACAGGAACCTCACCCAAGCATCAGAAGTTCTCAGATATCCATGCCAATGGCTGTGCTATGATGTCCACCTGTTCTTTTAGTACTCTTGGGTGCATTCCATCCAGACCAGCTGATTTGTGGGTGTCCAGCCTCTCAAGGTGTCCCTTCATGAGGTCTTCACTAATGATGCGTGTGTGTTCGCCTATGTCCTGGCAATTCTGCATCTTGTTGGACAGGGTGATCCCCCTGGGCTGGTGGAAGACCAATGCAAAATAGTAATTAAGGACATTCACTTTTTCCTGGGTGTCAGTTGTCAGCTGTTTCATTCCATCCCAAAAGTCTCAAGTAAATTACTTTAGAGTAAACCCATCCTGGACAGGTATCTACACATGCAGAGAAGCAGGAGGAGATTTGGTACTCATGATAACAGTCTGCTCTTGACCCTGCTGGTCCTGCACCATCCCACTGCAGCAGCCAGGGGGAGCTCTAGACTCCCCCTGAGTGCTAGCCAAAGGGCTGGCAGAAAGCTGTCTCCTGGCAGGGGCTGGGAGATTGGACTCTGTCCCTGGGAACTGCCTGCTGCTAGGAAGGGCTCCACCACCAGAGCCCAGATAGGAGCAATGTCCCCCTGCATCAGCAGCAGGGAGCTCCCATCCCCTGCTCATGATCCTGAGTGCAGAGCCAGGACCAGGATATTTTTATCAAGCTCCCAGCCCCTACTCTGCAATTGTGGAGCTGGGGCTGGGAGATTCTTATTAAACTCCCAGGCCCCACTCTGCAATCACAGGTCATGGTCTGGCAGTTGCCTGCTGCTGGCACAAGGGAACATTGTCTCCACCCAGGTTCCAGTGGAAAAGCTTTCTCTGGCAGTGGGCAGCTCCCATGGATGGGGAGCAATTTCTCACCCCCTGGGCCAGGCTGACCAGGAACACATGTGCTCCCATTCAGCTGCCTATACATACCATAGTGTGTAGTAATTATTCCTTAGCAATTTGCTTCTTCTATTTACAGGTAACAAATTTACTCACTATTAGAGCATGATGCTGTGCAGTAAGAATCTGCATGTGCAGATGGTGATGCTTACTGTGCAGTAATTTGCTATAATCTTGAGTAAAGCATCTCATGTATACATGCCTTTGACATAATAAACCATCATGTTCTCAAGTCCAAAATATGGTTCTGTCAACAGTGCCCAGCAATTGTGTCCACCAAAGATGTTTTGAAACATGATGTTTTAAAGCTGCTCATCCATGTGGGCACCAATGATGCCTTTTTCACCTCAGTCTTCACAGGCAAGGTCAGCTCATGGACTACTGGACAGGGCAGCACAGTTTGGGGAGAAGGTGAGCAGCCAACAGTGGTGAAAAAACAAGTTAGGAAATATTTAGAAAAACTGGACATATGGATGCAGATGAATGGGATGCACCTGAATGTGCAGAGGGAATTGGCTGATGAGATTGCAGAGCCACTGGCCATAATCTTTAAAAATTCATGGTTATCAGGAGAAGTCCCAGATGATTGGAGAAGGGCAAAAATAGTGCCCATATTTAAGAAAGAGAAAAACAAGAATCCAAGGAGCTACAAACCAGTCAGCCTCACCTCATCCTGAAAAAATCATGAAGCAGATCCTCAAGGAATCCATTTTGAAGCAACTGAAGGAGAAGAAGGTGATTAGGAACAGTCAGCATGGATTCACCAAAGGCAAGTCATTCCTGACCAACCTGACTGCCTTCTGTGATAAGATGACTGGGTCTGTGGATGCAGGGAGCCTGGTGGATGTGGCATACATTGATTTTAGCAAGACTTTTGATAGCAAGACTTTTAGCAAGATTTTAGCAAGACTTTTGATCCCATAGCTGGCCCTGACAGATTACACCCTAAAGTACTCAAGGAGCTGGTAGGTGTCATAGGGAGGAGTATAAGACTTTTCCTGTTATTGATGCTCCTTTGATTTCCTAATCAAGGACTAGGGACAGACATTTATAAAGCCTGAGCCTAAATTGACTCAATCTTTGCAGGTAGAGATTGAACTAATTTGCAAGTGGATAAGCATTCACTTTTGATTCAGGAAATGCAGGTATATGGAGGTATATAGAAGCCGGGGGGTGCTAGAGTGAGCACTCCCTTCCTTTCAGTAGTGCTGAGCTTAGGGCGTGTATGGCCAGGGGGGTTGTGGCCAGGCCCTGGAAGGACCCTATGAATAGAAAGGGTTTAAACCCCAACCCTGGCCTGCACAGTCCCCAGCCAGGGTGGGCCTGGAAGCAGGGGGAAGGGGGCCCTTGCTAGGCTTTCCCCACCACACTCACTGCTCAAGGGGTGGGCAGTGTTGCCAGCCCCAGCCCCCAGCCCCAGCCCCTGGCCCCTGGCTAGCACTCTGAGGCAAAGGGCAGGGGGTGGGGAGGGGAGGAAGAACTGCTTGTGTAGACTGCATGTATCTGTTGATGATGCTGAGCTTTTCAATCCCCCTGTCCCTACTTCTTCATACTGTCTGTGGCAAACTGACAGGCACTGCACTCATTGCAAACCAGGTCATTTCTCACACCTCTCTCTCTTCTGTGTTGAACACTGACAGCAAGCCAGCAGCCATCAGGAGGCTTATCAGAACACAAAGCTTATCAGCCCATCATTATTTCAAGCTCTTCTTAAACAGCTTTTTGCAAAACATTTTTAAGGAAGATCAGAAGGATCTTACCAGCTGACTTGTTGATTAGCTCCAAAAAGCCCTAAGCAGACACCATTTTATCTGCCATTGTTCTAGTGAAACTGGAGACACACACACATAGACACTGCTCAGCATTAGCTAGCATGGGGGTGGCGTGGGCATGATCAGATGCTGTCTGGGATCTGTGCTGTGGGAGGGGAGATTCCTGCTTGAGCTGCAAGCACCAAGAGAGGGGTGGGGCAGGGGAAATCCTGAGGATGCGGCAGTTCCTGGACTCTCCACCTCCTTCTCAGCCAGCTGGAGCTCCAGGTAGGGTGGAGAGGGGCGGGGCCATCCCTGCTCTTTGGAGCAGACATCCCAACCCAGCCCAGCTTAGGGTTGGAAAGCATGCTGGGATGCCTGGGGACTCTGGTTTAACTTAAAACAGGGAGGCATCTGGGACAGAAATTCCATAAACCAGTTTGACCCAAATCAGGTAAGTCTGATACTATGTTCAACCAGGTTTATCTTAAACAAGTTTCAGACCTTTTGAAACTGGTTTATGTGCACTGAACTTATGTTCTGTTACAGGTTTAAACCAGTTTCTAATCACTTAAGCAGGTTTGTGTGTAACTTCTGTCACTAGCCAAGGGGATTTTTCAGCTCAATGTGTTCTTGTTGTGGCTCAAGCTTTCTTGACCTTCCCTGTTTTGTGGAAAACATTCTGGTTTGTGGCAGTTAGGACGCTGGTCACCTCACTGATCTGTTCTTGTAATTCCAGGTTAGGACTGATGGAGCTAGGCTTTACAGGAATGTTCTAACAGGGCTTCACAATTTGAATGTTTTGTAAATGTTACCCCTGCAAAAATTCCATCTCCATCTGACAATTCTCCCTCTGCCCCTTCTGGAAATTAAAAAGGCTTATTTTCTCTTGTGAAGCCTCTAGTTCTTGTTTAAGGTCTTCTTTTAGTATCTCTGATGAAGTTTACAGCTGCTTTAGATCTTGCATTAATGCCTTTTCCAAGTCTCTGGTTCTTGTTTTAATTGTGTTTGACCATTTTTTAAAATTATTTCTAAGAGGACATCCATTATTTCTCCTCTCTCTATTCAACAAGATAACCAGCTCATAATTTGTCTCCTGGGAAACTGAATCCTTCCCCTGACATCAGTATTACTCCTTTGAATCCAAGCAATTAGATAATATTCAGGGTCTTGCAAGCTGTTTTTTATTAGAAGGATGATACACAGATGATGGGATTCAGGTATTTCTTTAATACAACCATTTTCTTTACACAGAATACAAAGTCCTGTTTCTGGAAACACAGTATAAATCAGACAGCAGGCGGCAGTTTCTTTGCTCACTATTCTAAGACTTTCTCCAGACAGCACTCTAGCCTAAATGTTGTTTCTCAGAGTCATGCTACAAGCACTTCTCTGATTGCCCCAGTCTTTCCATGTTGCTTCTTAAGTTTGATTATGTGGTGTTTTTATCATATATACATATATATGCATGCACACGCATACACACACACACACACACAGACAAAGAGTACTACCAAAACAAGATTTAGGTACCTTGTATTTGTGAAATGCTTCCACAAAAATAGCTAAGCTTTTTGGGGGGCTTTGCCTGATCTAGGAATCCATTCCAATTGTCTTAGCATTCTTCCTCCATGCTTCTTAACTTCTTACATTTCTCCTGAATAAAGGCAGACTGTATACCTGTTACCTTCCAAAGCATTTCACACAAACCCAGTATAACCATATGGTTTTAAAATGAATTATATGAAGTTCAGTATTAAATTATAACTCAAAATATCCAAACTAGAATGATAATTGTACTTTGATTATTTCAGAATAGATAAAATTAAATGAAATTTTTGGTTTTCCAGGAAGTTGGGTGCTAGCGTGAGATTCCTTAAAACTGCAGTTGCAGACTAAATTTTGGGAGAAATTATTTTCTATAAAGTTAAAAGAATGCTTTTATTCTGCTTACAACTATAATAGAACAAACTGCAGAGTATTCATTATGCACAAAGAACAATTATATCAACAATGCATCTTGTACACCAGAGGTGTCAAACTCAGCATGTGTCCTGAGCCAGATCCAGACCACAGAGCTGTTTGTGGCCTAGGCCTGATCTGAGGCACAGAATGGTTTCAGCCCAGAGCATGTAGCAGTGGAAGTAGCAGCTGCACCTCCAGCCTGGAGCCTGCACCAGGATAACAGCAACAGCTCCAGTGCCAGCCTAGGGAATGCAGCACAGATCCAGCTCCAACCACATGCCTCATGCTGGACCCAGAGCTGAAGTTACCACTGTAGATCTCATGCTATCATCGCAATTCTAGCTCCAGCATGGGACACGCAGTGACAGCAGCTTGAGTATGGGGTCAGGGACCAAAGAGGTAGGGCTGTGGCAGTGGCAATGTGTGAAATGCCTGGAGGGCCACAGGGGCTATGTCAGGCCTCACTCAGTCTTCTGCCACCAACTGCCATATCCACTGAGACCTGAGTGTTCTGGATTCTGTGGCAAGCCACTCCCTCTGGCCATGACCCCCAACTTCTGGTGGCCCCCCCATAACCTAGTGGGTCAGACTGAGTAGCTCCACAGGATGGATCCAGCCTGAGGACCATACATTTCACATCCCACTGTACACTGCTAATGAAGGGAGAAGTAATGTAAATAACATTACCATGAAAATACAGAATATATACAAGTATTATTTTCATGAGCAAGAAAACTTTTTCATCTGTAAAAAACAAAAATATTTCTCCTTCAGCTTGGATTAATCATTCTAAGGTACAATTCTAGTCTGGAAAATTACTCTAAAATTGGTAGCACGAAGTTCTGTGGCTATTGCATTACAGTCCAACATTATGCAGATTACATGTGAAGAAGGAGTTTGTTAGTCCTGTAAACTCGTCATGGCCTCTGAATTGAAGGTCGGAGTCTACCTTCGTATGTGTTACTGAAAATAATAAGCAGTCTGCAAGCCAAGATCTGTATTCTTGGTAGTTCCATTATCTTTAGATAATGCCCAGAGTTACAGATAGTCAGGCTTAATTGTGCTCAAGCCTTATAGTCAATGGGATATGAGTAACTTGGTTACAACTATTTGACTTTGATTTTATATTGTTGAGGACTACACCCAAACAAGATTGAACCTATCCCATATTCCAACAGTTGTGTTAGCTCTTCAGATCTGGAAGGAAAAATAAAAATAGGAAAGAGTATTTTGGCACTATGGAAAGCAGAAACAATTTTCAATTCTCATGAAGAGCCTATATCTATAAGAAGATGGCATTTGGATATGGTTACTATTAAGAGTATAACTATTTCCTAAATCAGAAATAAATTAGGTAGGTCATTTTTAAGGTTCTGTATTACATGCTATCTGAGTTTTTCACCATCTTATGCTCTGTCTGTATTCAGGGATTAGATGTTTTGTAACACTACAATCTGTGGAGTGAGTGATGTCATACGTTTAAAGGGGCTATTCAAGTTCCCCATTCTTGCAGAGATACTGCATGCCCTGCCTTGGCACCTTATTTAAAAAAAAGAGAATTAGATACCACCTGAGCTAAATATCAGGTAGAACAATTAATTCTTTTTATCTCCATTATGTAAATGAAAATGATCATTTAACAAAGGAAAGAGGATAATAAATCTACAAATAAAAGTAATCAGAAAAAACTCACAGACCAAGTAAATACAGTTGAAAGAGATAAGCCTAATTATATTAAAACATAAGGTCATTGAAAAAAAAAGAGGGTCATTTTTACCTGGGCAATACAGACATATCAACAGAAGGAGATGGTAAATAACAAGCTATAAAACCATTCCCTGTGTTAAGTCCATGGTTTTTAGTGTCCAGTATAGTTATGAATTTTTCCAAGCCCTGTCTTCTGAAGGTATTGTGTAGGTTTCCCTTGAAGACAAGAACTGTGAAGACAGAGTGGGTACTCTGTGAAAAGTGCTCTCCCACTGGTGAAAAGGTGTCTATGGGCACATCTACACATCGCCCTATGGCAACATAGCAACGCACCACATCACTGTACAGTGCATTATGGCAATGTAGCAATCACGTGGGTCTACACGTGATTAGCAGCTATGTCACCTTAGCAGCTCACTCCCCTGGTGTTATTCAAATTGCCAATTGCTCAAATCATGACTGAGACTTTTATAAAGGGGGATAAGACAAGGTGCCATGTTTATTGATCACATGAGTTAGACATAGAGCTTTGGGCACACTGTTCATACAAACACACACAAATCATCATACACATCATTACACACAGACATACGCATACACAAAACATCTATTTAATCCACACATACACCAGATAGAGTTACCAGCAATAATTGCTCAATATCATTCCAGGGTGGCCAACCTGGGCTTATTGAATAGATTATGATGATTTGAAGATAGCAGATTGGAAGATAACAGCTGGAGCAGGGTAAACAGATGCATCTGTGCTCCAATGAAACAGCAGTAGAGAAAGAGGCTAACCGAGCTTGGCATTTTCAAAGTGTTCTTTTATAGGGACTGGCATCCTTTGTTTCAGTGCTTTGGGGTTTTTCCAAACCTAGCTTCTGTTTTTGCATTTGTTCTTCTTTTGTCTTCAGTTTATCTCAGCCTTGGAATGTTCTTGCTGCCCATCTGACAGGATGGGTGCATTCCTTCTCATTATCTTCTTTGTGCCCTAGGCCTAAAAAGGATTCTTCAGCCATTCATTAATTAGTTTACTGACTGGTAACTTACATTTGGCATCCTGTTCCTTACATAAACAGTTATATCTTCTTCCGTCATTCTCTCACCATTCACCCTTTTACACACACTCATACATAAAGGCTATGTAGAGTTCATTCACTTATGTCAAGCAGAAGAATACAAAACAGAGTTTTCAAGTTGCTTACAGGAGAAGACTAAGATGGTTATATTTCACTGTTATTACACTCTATGTTAACATCAGCTACATTAGTTCAGTTTATGGTACACTGTACACTGGTACAGCATGCCACTAATGCAATGTAGTGGTGAAATCTAACCATGTGCTGTGTGCATTATGCAGTACCCACCCCTACTGTGCCATGCTTTAGTACTTCCAAAAAGAAGTACTAAAGCATGGCGACATGAAGACACACCCTGTCTTTTATCATTTTTCTGTGAATGTTCATTCTCTGGTGTGGTGGTTGTTTCTACAAAGGCATTGGATGAGTTGTATCATATTTTGTGACAGGCATGTGTAGAATCTATGGATTTTGATGGTTTGGTTTTGGGTGTGTTAGTAGAGGTGATGGTAGAGATGCTGAAATGTGGTGAAAAATTTTGCATTTGTTGTTTAGGCAGGGTCTTTTTTCTGTTTAGTGTTTGTTGACCAGTGGATATTTGCTTCTAATGATGCACTTAGTGAGTTGGTAGATTGTTTGAAGGCCAAGAAGAGAGGGATTGGGATGATTTCTCTCAAGGTTTGCTCTTTCAAATATAGTTTGCAATAGTTTAATAATTGTTCTTATACTTTCTGGGATGGGGTGGGATGTGACAGCCATGAATGGGAGGTCAATGGGAGAATTCTTTTTGTAGTGTGTTTAGTTTATGCAGGGTACTTGAGATGGTCATTCAAAGATTTTTTATTTGGTGTGGTATCCTTGTTGAATGAAGGCAGGTTTTAGATAGTTGAAATGGATATAACAAATTTTATTCTCAGAGCAAATGAGGTGGTATCTGAAGGCTTGGCTTTAGAATATAGCTTTCTTAGTGTGTTTGGAATGCTTAGTAGTTTTGTGGAGGTAAACATGGTGCAGTCCACAGATGTTATGTACAAAGTTGTTTACTCTGGATTGTAGATTGTGGTATCTGGAAAGCTGATGCTAGTTTAAGAGTATTCCAGAGAGAATTGAATGGAAGATCAGTAGTTACTGAAGCCATGGTAGAACTCAACAAGCAAGCTCAGATATTCATTCCAAATGATTAAATGATGATGAAGATGTTATCTATGTGTCACAGAAACTAGGCAGATTTCATGATGCAATTTTCTAAAAACTCTTTTTCAAGGTGGTTAATGAAGAAGTTGGCATACTGGCAGGGCATGTTTGTACTTATAGCTGTGCCCATGGTTTACAGGAAATTTCAAAGGTTGAAAGTAAAATAGTTGAGCAATACATTCTGGTTGTAAATCAGTGTTCCATCATCTTATAGATATTTCAGGCAGGATGTAATGTCTTCTTGGTGTTGAAAGACTGTGTATAATCTAGTGACATTCATGATTGCAAGTATGGCCTTCTCAAGGAGATGATTATATTTCCAAATTTTGTTGAGGCAGTCTATTGTGTTTCAGAAAACTGGTTCTTTGAGTAATGAACAGTTTGAGGATGCTTTCTATGAACACCGATAGTTTTTCATTGAGGTTACCAATGAGTTGGAGAGCCAGGATTTCCAAATTTATGTATACCATAGAGCATGTAAGATATTACTGGGATGGGACAGTGAGAGTTTTGTTCATACAGGAAGGAAAGGATTTAATGTATTTGGGTGCAAGGATGAATACTACCATGCAGTCCTCCTGAAGTGCCTTCTAGCAGTTGGTGTCAGAGAACTGTCCATTAGCTTCATTGATAAACACAGTCACCCACACAGTTAAGGAAAACTATGGCTTCTCCTTTATCTGATGGTTTGATCATTATATCATTGTTGGATTTTAGGACCTGTGCAATTTTTCCTCATTGAAGGAGAAAGATTGTGAAATTAGTTGCTCAGTTAATTTTCTTGTTAAAGAAGTCCATGTAGTGTTCCAAGGTGTTCTTTCAACTACTGAGAGATGTTCACTTGTATGGATTTTTTGATTATCCTTGTTATTCTCTAGGGCACAAAGATTTATCTGTAGTTGGAGATGGTGTTATCTTGGATGTGGAAGAATTCATAAAGGCAAAATCAGAAGAATTCCTTTAATTCCCCATATATTAGTTGTGACAGGGGGCTGTCCCGAGGCTAATCTCTACATTGGTCTACCCACCTGTCTTGGGCAGTACGCCTGCCTACCTTGCCTGCCACACCCTGTTATTAAATAATTAAGCTGTTAATTAGGGGAAAAGCTGCCCTTCATAAACCCAACTCTAATGGGCGGTGCATACACACTCTGACCTCCCATATATATGTTCCATGCCCCACAAATATTACTACCATCTTCAACTCTGTACACCCCTGACATTGAGCCCTCTGGCTCCTGTCTCTCTGCAGTATGCAGGCGCCAAATTCTCTAACAACCGGCTTTTTGTGTCTTTCCCTCGGATGCCTGGCTCTGTGCCCCCCTGGCTGCTACTCTCTGGTGCTAGGGGCTCACTGTGCCTGACACTGGGCTCTGCCACATTGTGTACCCTTTCCTCAGGCACTAATGAAGTCTCCAAACCTCCCCTTATAGCCTCATTCCAGTCCTTGGGGGTAAACATGAACATAAACACAAGCCCCTAGGCTATAGCTTAAATACTAACAATAACAACAGTGCTTGGTCCCTTTAAGGAGATAAACTTCCACCTCAGAGTAACATACCCCCTAGTCTAGATACCTGGGAGCCCTCCTGGAGTCATACAGCACTCAGATAGCAAAGCAGGTAGCACTTGGATAGCCAAACAGGCAGCACCAGGTCTCAAGTAGCTTCAGCAGGTAGGAGCTGCTTCCCTGTCAGTTGCCAGAGAGAAAGAGTGTGTCCGCTAGCTACAGCCTGGGTTTATATATCCCACAAATCTTCCTCCTGCTGGTCAGGTGATGTCTGCAGGTGCTGCCCAATCACCAACTTAGGCTGTTACCCCAGAAACCTGCAGCTGGGGAGCTCTGCTTAGCATGCAGAGCTTCCTAGCCAGGTTTCTTCAGCCTTAAAGGAGCCAGAACAACTTAGCACCCTGCTACATTTGTATCTTTGGAATGTACAGATCATTTAGACCAGCAGTTCCCAACCCCGGGTTGCAACCCAACTGAGGGTTGTGGAGGCAATGCCCCTGCCCATGACCCAGGGCCATTGCCATCAACACTGCACTCTGCTCCCAGCAGTGGGTTGTGGGGAAAAAGGGTGGGGAACCTCTGATTAAGACTGAGTCAGGGGTTCTTTTCACAAGCTGATGTAAAAACTGAAAGAGTCAAGGGTCGGAGTGATATTGTCTTAGTTATTGTCACACTGTCTGGTTTTGTATTGGTTGGTTCTAGTTCAAAATTGGTGTCAGATCACTAACTACATGAAGCAACATGGATCTGCCTCAGCTTAGTCTTCATTTGTCCACAACCTTCCAGCCTCACAATCTATGAATCAATGAACTGAGGGGACTTTCAGTCATGGGAGCTTGCTTCTTGCTGGTGCAGGGGGAGCCTGGGATCACGCTTCCCCTACACAAGCAATAAGGCATGATGGGATCTAATGCAAAATCCCACAAGCACACCTCACGTGATCAAGGGACAGCAGGGCAGGCCCTATGAGGACAGGCTATGGGACCTGAACCTGTTCAGCCTCCAAAAGAGAAGGCTGAGGGGGGATCTCGTGGCCTGTTATAAACTATTCAGGGGGGATCAGCAGGCACTGGGGGAGTCCCTGTTCCCCCGAGCACCACCAGGAGTGACCAGGAATAACGGTCACAAGCTGGCAGAGGGTAGGT
>NW_017728886.1:208435111-208444885 GCF_001723895.1 Crocodylus porosus | reverse complement strand
GAACACCTTGCTGGGGTCGTTTGACCCCAGTACTCTTTCCTGCCATGGCAGGGGGTTGGACTAGATGATCTGCTCAGGTCTCTTCCGACCCTCCCGAATATGAAACTGTGAAACTATGAAACCTCCTGTCATGCATGTGTGGCATGGCAGGAAGCATGATTGTGTGGATTGCACATTATAATTCCATCATGCCTTTACCTGCCCATGTAGAGAAGCCCTGAGTTAATATGATAGATTTCATACACATTAGGCCTGGAAGGGACCTCAGAAGATCATCGAGTCCAGCTCCCTGCCCAAAGGGCAGGAAGTCAGCTGGGGTCATAGGATCCCAGCAAGATAAGCATCCAATTTTTTCTTGAAGGTGTTCAATGTAGGTGCTTGAACCACCTCCAATGGCAGGCCATTCCAGACCTTGGGGGCTCGGACAGTAAAGAAATTCTTCCTTATGTCCAGCATGAAACGGTCTTACAGTAGTTTATAACCATTCGACCTCATCATCCCTTGGGGCGCTTTGGTAAACAAACGTTCCCCCAGATACTGGTGGTCACCCCTGATAAACTTATAAGTGGCCATCAGATCACCCCTGACCCTGTGCTTTTCCAAGCTAAAGAGTCCCATAGTTCTCAGCCTGTCATTATCTGTAGAGAAAAGTTGGGGGCCCATATTGGAGTCTGGATAAACAATAGTGGAGAGGAAGATGTTTATCCATTACTTACAAAGGACCATACAGATATATAGCATATTATAAGGACATATTTTAAGGACATTGTAAGGCAGGGGTGGGCAAAATGCGGCCTGCCAGGCCATTCTATCTGGCCTGAGGGGCCCTTAAAAAATTTAGAAAATTAATATTTATCTGTCCTGGGCTGCCTGTCGTGTGGACCTCGATGGCTTGCCAAAACACAGTAAGTGGCCCTCTGCCCAAAATAATTGCCCGTCCCTATGTAAGGAAGTTGTGATCTTGAAAGAGCTCTCCACCAAACTACTGGTCTCTTTGATGATATGAAACTAACATGCAATATACTTTTTACCATCTTTAACTTACCTTGAGCCTGTGGAAGGGCATGTGAGCCCAAAAGCTTGCAGAAAAAGATATTTTTTTGTGATTTCTTAGTTGGTCAAATAAAAAGGTATCACCTCTGAACCAAAAGTTCTAGAATTTTGCATTTCTCTTTGTCTCAGACCAGCATGGCTACCAAATACATCCCTGATACAATATTATGCACATTTCTTATCAAAACCTTCAGAATTTACTGTGTGAACTATTACCGCAGGATGAACTTAGCTCTTGCATTCCTAAAAGGAGTTAAAGCAGCAGGTTTTATTAATTCTTATTGTAAATGTATTTAGTTGTTATATATTTTTTTATTCTTGCTCTAGACAACTCCACCATATAATAAATGATGAAACTGTATTTTAAATCACTTATTTCAGGTTTATTTTTAATGGTACTTCTCTTTAACATTTCATCCCAAGAAATATTACTGTGTAATAAAGCTCCAGATCATGTCATAAAATTACAATGGAACTAGAATTATTTTACTAAAACCACTGTAATTATTCTGTAGTTTATTAAAACTGGAGTAAATCAGTCCTAATAATAGTAAGACTATAGGTATCATGGTTAATAATAGCTGCAAATGTTAGCTGTATATTTACTATAGTATCACAATAATTACAGTTGAACCATATTTTTATAACAGTCTAAATTTACTATGGTAATTTGATTCTAGTTTCTTCTTTGCATAATTCCCAGAATACAATAAGTATAACTTTTGACTTAACTATGAAAGCTTCAGATCTATTTTTTTAAACTGTCATTAAAATAATATATAATTAAGGAAAATATTTTAAATAAATAAATAAATCTGAAGGCCCCTCTGAATTTAAAAATTCTTCTTTTGCTGTGGTACACAACATGTTATAACACACTAAAACAAATTAATTGGTAAGCCACGTAAAGAAAAATACGATATCTTAAGAACTACAATGGATTTTTTTAACAAACGGATAAATCCTTAAAGTACTAATTAAAATGGTCAACTGACAAGCCATAAATCCTTTACTATAATCTATAGCAATAGCAGTTTACTTATTATTTGGATTGCGAAACACCAGCATGGACAAAAAAATAATATACTTGTGTACTTACATAACTACACGCTGGATGGCAATGTTATAATACTGAAATTCCTATATAATTTCTTTGGGAAGCTAACATTGCAATTTAACTTGTTTTCATGACCGAATTTTTCTGTCTGTCACTATTTTTCATGCACACAGACTCTGCAAGGCACCCCATATATATTCTATATAATAATCTGTAGCTCTAGCCAGCAGCCACATATCCCACTTCCTTCAATAACACTTCCTGCATGCCAAGCATTACAAGTTATTATCCAGAACAAGTTGCAGCCCTCCATAACGTCCTGCTTTGTCAATGGATGCATATCAGCTCTTAGTACCTTCAGAATAACTCTTTAAGACTTTAAGAATAGCTCTTTAAGACAGTTTTTCCAGCTGGTGATTTAGAAAACAATTAGTTCATTGCTGTCTCACTCGGAGCACCAAGAGATTGTGCATAATTCACAACCATATCCATCTCAACCTGCTTCCCAGAGGTGTGCTAGCTAGAGTATAAGGGTCTTCTTTGCTTGAATTATGCAGGTTAAATTTACAAAGCTAAGGATAATTAATGGAAGAAATTCAGAACTCTTATAAATTAGTCCAATTTAAGAAGACTGGGGGAGTCAGAAGAATGGGAACGTAGCAGATGCTGGTCCTGGGGTGGCCTTTACTCCTCCCTTGCTTCTCAGGCTTGTTCCTTTCACTTCATCTGCCATGCCTTGCTGTTATTAGATCGTAGGAAAGGGAGGCTATGCCAGGGATTCTTTATCCCATGATGATGTTCAGGTGTCACTACTCAGCACCTTAAGGGTTTATTATGTGGCTTCAACTGTCCCTTACACCATGCCCATGCCTCAGATGTTACCATTCAATCTGCCCTGCTCCTGGGCCTGAGCCCTCTCTGGCTCTTGTCTCCACCTTGTCCCCAGGCTGATTGAGACTATCTCTGCTCTTTGTCTCAGTCCCTAAACCACTAGTTCCTACCTCAGTTCTAAGGCTCAGTTCTCTTAACCCCTGGGACTGTAGAGTCCCCCTTTATCTGCTGCTTGCTCAGGACTTCTTCCCATTTCAGCAGCCAGAGTGAGACTGCCTGCCTCAGCTCTGGCCTTGGACTTATCTTCCAGTTAACCCCCACTCCTGTCTGGCCAGATGTTCCACTGCTGACTCAAGTCCTTCCAGAGCCATCTTCCTTCTTATAATAATAGATGTGCCCAGGGCCTGCTACAGGAAAGAAAAGAAAAAGAAAACAGAGGGAAAGGTTCAAAAAACAAATCAAGTATTTATCAGAAGGGTAAGCTGCATTGCCTGTAACTGCAGCAGATGAGGGATCCTTTTGAAAGGTGAAAAAAAGCACAATCCTAGTCAGTTATAGAAGCAGCAAAGACCAGTTTGCCTGGGCCACTATATAAAGAAGCAAAGACTTGGGCATTTTAAGGTCCTCCATCTTGTCTGCCTATATATGATATACTATCACTACAAGGAAGAAATTTAATGACATGTCATTTTTATTGACTTTCAAAAAAGGTTTTCATACTATAATGAAATTGAAACTGTCTTATATATCTGCCCACATTAAGAAAATTAGGTGTTAAATGTTAATTCAGTCCCTGGTTTCTATTGCAAAACTAGCAACACAGTTGCCAACTGGTGGAATGCACAACTGTAGTAATATTTTATGTAGCAACTGAAACTGGAGACCCTCCAGTATAATCTCAGAGACACCTATACTTAAGTGTCCCAAGGACAAAAAACCTGGGTGCCCTTTCCTGGGTGGGAAATCTAGTTTGACCAGATTATGACTATTTATTCATTGTATATGCCACCTTCCCAACAAGGTCTCAGGGCAGCTTACAATAAGAGAACAACATAATTCATGAAACAGGCAAATGAACAAGAAAACAAAGTAAATTAAAAGGCAAGTAGAGTATAAAAGCATAAAACAATCCCACCACAACATGATATGACAGCCTAGCTCTGTTCCCTAAAGGCCTGCCCAAATAGAAAGATTTTACAGTGCTTTCAAAACACGTTCAGGCTCAGGCTCTGGCAGGCTTCAAGAAGGACCGAGTTCCAGAGCTGCAGAGCAACAGCTGAAAATAACCTTCCATGTGTTTTCACCAAGGTACAGGCATATAGGATCCTTGCACAGGCAACAGGGAGATGCAAGCTCCTTAAGAGCAATCCAATCTGACCATGTTTCTGTATAGAAGAACCCAAAAGATATCCAGAAAGTCCAAAAGCACCTAGGGTAGCCAGTAGGAAGCAGGGATGAGTCTGAATAACTGTCCTCTCAGAAGTACAGGTGAGTACCTCCAGCTGACTCAGTTGCTTTGCAGGTTACTACAGAGGTCCACTTCTGAGGGTTGGGACCTAACTTAATGGTGGTGCCAATAATGTAATGGTTAGACCACTTCCAAATAGTCTTGAGACATGTTCCTCCTCACAACAAAGGAAATTCACACACACAGTCCCACTTCCCAGGACAGTGCACTAGTCTCAAACCTATACACCAGAGGGAATTGGCTGGTGTCATTGTGGAGCCATTAGCCCAGCTGTTTGAGGACTCCTGGTGCTTGGGCCAAGCCCCTGAGGACTGGAAAAGGGCCAATGTGGTCCCTATTTTCAAGAAGGGAAGGAAGGAATAGCCTGGCAACTACAGGCCAGTCAGCCTCACTTCTATCCTGGGGAAGGTCTTTGAAAAAATTATCAATGGCCACATTTGTGAGAGCCCTGCAGGCAAAGTGATGTTGAGGGGTAACCAACACGGGTTCATGCAAGGCCGATCCTGCCTGACCAACCTGGTCTCTTTCTATGACCAGGTAACAAAAAACTTAGATGTGAAGGAGGAAGTCGATGTCATCTTCCTGGACTTCCAGAAGGCTTTTGACACAGTGTCCCACCCAATTCTGGTGGGCAAGCTGAGGGACTGTGGCATTGACGAATGCACAGTCACATGGGTGGCAAACTGGCTCCAGGGGTGCATCCAGAGGGTTGTGGTGGACAGGTCGATGTCGACCTGGGAAGATGTGGGCAGCGGAGTCCCCCAGGGCTCAGTCCTTGGTGCTGTTCAACATCTTCATTAGTGACCTGGACAAGGGTGTGGAGTGCACCCTGTTCAAGTTCACTGATGACACCAAGCTGTGGGGTAAAGTGAATACACCGGCAGGCAGGGACCACATCCAGGCAGACCTAGATAGGTTAGAGAAGTGGGCAGATCTGAACAGGATGCGGTTCAACAAGGACAAGTGCAGAGTGCTGCATCTAGAGAGAGGGAACCAGCATTATGGTTATAGGCTGGGGCTGACCCTTTCAGCAGCACAGAGGCAGAGAGAGATCTTAGAGTCATGACTGACTCCAGGATGAATATGAGTCGCCAATGTGATGAAGCAATAGGCAGAGCCAACCGCACCCTGTCCTGCATCAACAGGGGCATCACTAACAGGTCCAGAGAGGTCTTGCTCCCCCTCTATGCAGCGCTGGTCAGGCCAGAGCTGGAGTACTGTGTCCAGGTCTGGGTGCCGCACTTCAAAAGGGACGTGGAGAACCTGGAGAGGGTCCAGAGGAGGCCACTCGTATGGCTGGGGGCCTCCGTGGCCAGCCCTATGAGGAGAGGCTGAGGGACCTGAATCTCTTCAGTCTCCGCAAGAGGAGACTGAGGGGGGATCTTGTGGCTGCCTACAACCTTATCAGAGGCCAGCAGCAGGGACTCGGGGAAAGTCTGTTCACCAGGGCCCCCCTTGGAGTCACCAGGAACAATGGCCACAAGCTGAGGGAGGATAGGTTTAGGTTAGATATTAGGAAGAACTACTTCACTCTAACGGTGGCCAGAGCCTGGAATAGGTTTCCCAGAGAGGTGGTGCTCTCACCTTCCCTGGAAATCTTCAAGAAGAGACTGGATAGGCACCTGGCTGGGGTCTTATGACCCCTCCCACCCCCACTGCTCATTCCTGCCCATGGAAGGGCATCAGACTCAATGATCTGTCTAGGTCCATTCTGACTCATTGATTCTATGATCAGACTAAGTGGCATTATTCTCCTGCTGAAGCTGGGATTATTTGCTGTCCAGATTGAGACAGTCGTGAGTACAGAAAGCAAGTAAGCAAGAAGGATCCCTGGATTTTGGTCCTGGCTGCTATTCATATTTCTGGTTTTTAGCCAATGCCTAAAAATAGTGTGTGGGGGTGGGGCAGGAATCAACCTTTTTGGCAGACATGTCACAAATTAGCAATACACCCTCCCCTCTGCCCAATCTGTTGTTCTGCTTTCTGCTTCCTGCCTGATCTGCTGCTATTCAGGCCCTCCCCAATCTTCCATGTACCTCACACAGAGGCCGCTGTGTCACTTGTGGCACTCGTGCCAGAGATTTAACCATCCCTACCTTAACTAATGCACAATAGGACTTGAGAGCAGGGACTGGAACTCCATGTTCCCTTCCCAAGGGAATTCTGTAACTACTGGCTGCAAAGTCATAGTTCCCTCAGACTTATTCTCCTTCTGGTCCCATAATTATTAAATACATGGCAGTAGAGTGGCCTAGATTCAACAGGAAGGGTGAAAATTGCTCTTTCCTCATCTGTTCTATAGTTTGTTTTTTAGGGAAAGCTCTTGGGAAGTGGGAGAAGGATGAAGAAGGCTGAAAACCCAGATTACCTACTTCCTCTAACCAGTGGACTTTAGGGGAAACAGTGAGAAGTGGCACCACAATTGGCATTTTTTATTTGAATTAAATGTTGCCAGTATGAGTCAAATTTATTCAGACTACACCAAATAGGTTATGTCCCTCCAAGGATCTAGGTGTCTGAAGCACAAAACTGGATCACAAGAGAGTTCAAGTAGGAGTTAGGCACCTACATGATTGAACTGGATCACTTCTGAAATTACCCAGAAGCCCAAGTGTAGGTGCTCAGAGAATTTAGTACTCTAAAATACAGGCACCACCTACTGAGTTTTCTGGTGCATGGACCAGGACCAAACTGGATTGCACTTTGGAACTGAGGCAAGCACATTTTATCTCAGTCCCATCTAAGTACCTGTGACACCAAACTGAAATGGACTTTAAGAGAGATGAACTAATTTTACTTTAGCTAGGCAACTGTATCTTCAATTTTAAAAATTATATTGAAAACCAGATTTTGCTTCCATCTCCTCCCAGAATCTCTAGAATTCATAGTGATTTTTCTTAGCATGAGGGGAATTAATCACAGAAGGAGTAATATCTTTATTTTTATATTTTATGTAACATTACACCCATTTACTAGGCTGGAGGTTCTTTTGCTGTTGTAAGGCTTATAGCTGCTTGAATTTTTTTGTAACCATTGCTGATTAATGAAAAAAAAAGCATAAGAATAATTACCATGCTGCACAAAAGTTTAATGCAGCATAGGATTGATTTTTCTATCATTCAAAATTGTATTAGTTTCACTATTTAGTTATTTTTTATCTGGCATTTAAGCAACCACATTAAATGGGAGAGTTTGTAGTTGACATTTCTTAAGTGATGGGAATTTAAGTCAGTAACTGTATATAAGATCAACAGCTGCTTCTTAGAAATGGTACACTCATACCAAAGAAATCAACTTTAGCAACATGGGAAAGAAGAACAAGAAGCGTAGCTGTAGGGAGTTCTGACTCACAAAGAAGCAAGATGAAAATATGGCTATGAACAGTCTGAGTGAGCCCATGAGAAAGAGTTCACTCTGCCATGACAAAAGAAATCACAGGGGAACAAGATGCTTGCCAGCACAAAGAAATCTAGCAACAGGCAGGAGGTGAAAGTCAAGAACTGCTGTGTATGGGGCCTCTAAAATAAATCTTAATTCAGGAAGCAGGAGAAAACTTCCCCCTGGGAGGAGACCCTTGTTTCACGTTATCACAGAACAAGCAGAAACACAACTGAAGGGGATTATTGTTGTGTCTGCCAACTGGAGGCCACTCACTGGAGCAGACTTAATCATTTAACAAAATCCTTCACCCTGTGACAGGGTGTGAAGGACCAAATAGTCAGAACCACCTCAGATTTTGTTGCTGTAATAAACCAAGAGGACAATTCAGCAGGTCCAGTCAAATTTCAAATTTGGAGGCAAATGTCAGAAACCAGGTGACTTTTAATATATTTATGTTGCAATATCACTACTAAAGCACCACATTCTCTTGGATAATTGTCCCTTCCTGTCTGGGCTATACAAAAATACTGCATGCCCCAAAAAACCTAGGCCAGAGGTGGGCAATTATTTCAGCTAGAGTGCTGCTTAATGAGTTTTGGTGAGCTGCTGTGGGCTGCAAAGGTAGCTCCACCCCTTGACAGGTGTCCTGCCCCCTGGTTGCCATCTTTAAACTGGAAGTCCCACCCCTAACCCCTGACTTTTGCCACTGGAAATCCCACCCCTTGAACTCAGAAGTACTCCTTTTGGGAGAAGGAGTTGCCATCTTGGAACTGGAAAAATATATATACTAAAAATCAAGCATCTACTATATTTTAATTTTATTTCAAAAAATATGTTGGTCTTTTGTGTGTGTTTCTGTAGTATATATAGAGGTGATTGCATAATAGCTCAAGATAAACTCTTACTCTTGTATATTGTGGTGGGGTTGACAGGTGTGGAGGATATGAGTGTGTGGGTATGGTGGCTTGTAGGGGGCTGTAGGTATGTGTTTGTAGGTGTGTGTCTATGTGGGGTATGGATATATGCATGGGGTTTGTGGGGAGGGTAGGGGGGTGGATTGGTATGGAGTTTGTGGGGCTCTGTGTGTATGTGGGATGGGGTGAGGGTGTGTGCGTGGGTGGAAGAGTGTGGGTATGGATGGGTAATATGGGGTTGGTGGTAAGGGTGTTTGTGCGGATGTGTGGGGGTGTGCATGGGGTTTGTGGGGGGATTGGGGTGTGTGGGGGAGGGTGTGTGAGGGGTGTAACTGGGAAGGTGTGGGTTTGGGGTGTGTAGGTGCATATGTATGGTAAGGTGTGCACCTGGGGCCCCCTACAAACATGCCCCCTCACACCCCTCCCATTGTGCACTGCCCTGCCACCAGCAAGAGCAGCAGGCAGTGGGCCTGCAGAGCACTCATGGCCTGTAGCAGGTGGAGTCTCCCAGTAGAGTGCAGCCTTGGTAAGCCCCATGCTCCCACCTTGTCAGGAGCATGGGGCTCATCATGCTTGGCCTTGGTTAAGCCAATGCCAGCTGCCAGTGTCAGAGCTGCCTACTTGTTGCCGAGTGTATCCTCACCTTCGATTGGGTGTATCACACGCACCTGCCTCGCCTGCCATGACTTTGATGTTAACGGAGTTGGTTCATATGTCCGACATGTGCCGTCCAATTATGAGACTCCTCGGCATCCTGTGGGTCCCAAGTTTCTGAGGGCTCCGCCACCCCTACACCCTCACCCGTTCCACCAGGATGATGGCCGCCAGTCTGGTTCAGCCATGTGTCCATACGTCGCCCACCTAGTCCCCAAAAGAAAGAGCAAAATCAACACAAGCACTACGACAAAAGGGGCTTCGCCTGGTCAGATCGGCTGCTTCAGCCAAACTGCACTGGTCATCCAATAACAACTCGCCCTCTGTGGGTCGAGGAGTCCCTAGGGAGGGCTTGACCAAGTTCTCCCTCCTCCTGTTAAAGCTCTCTGTGAGCTGTGCCCCTATTACAGGAGCTA